>NC_091286.1:230357160-230687785 GCF_032444005.1 Ranitomeya imitator | reverse complement strand
TTAATGAGGAGTTTCTCATGATGACATTACAAAAGGTGCAGAATAAAAGAAGCATGCATGCAAACAGGATTTCATGTCTGAGTCCTCCTGAATACCACAAATATTCATTTATAGATTTATGCAGTTGATCTGTAAAAAAAGGTCTACTTTGGTTGGAATTGTTACTTTAGCAAGTCTTTGCCTTCCGTAGCGATCCTGTTCAGGCTGCTTGACAGAGTAGACAGCTGAGGTGGTGGCGGCATCTGACAGATAGTACAGGGACAAGGGAGACCTGCCCAGTGTTGGAAACTGTTGCCAAGTGGGAGCTGGGGGGTCGGCGTAGTTTTGAGCAGTGAATGTGCAGGCCTAATACTGCCAATTCCTGGCAATGGTCCAGAAAGGATGGATGTGTTATTAGAAGACAATGCACTGCCCAGAATGGGATGCATCTGATGGACGGCATTAGGTGGGTGAACTGGATGAGTGGCTGAATGTCCCACAGTCCCACAGTGAAATGCAGAGTGATGGCCCCCATAGATCTCACCCACTAGCCGCTTCATTTCCTCCAGCGAGCTTGACAGCATCAAGATGTAGTTTCTTGCAAGTAGAAGAGTAGCAATTTTGGAAAGTTTTCTCACTGACGGTCCATGAGCATAGGGCATGACTTCCCTCAGGCCGTCCATAGCAAGGTTCAAGTCGTGCATTCTTTTGCGCTCCCTGCCATTGATTTTCAGCCTTAGCTTCTGCAAATCTTGCTCCGACAGTTGCTTCTTAATTTTATATTTGCTGCTTTCCCCTTCTCTAGAACTGTGCCTGGAAAGAAGTTCCTCTGACATCTGCTGCATGATGTCATTCTGGGTTGAAGAAACAGAGTTCATTCTGCTGTCCTGTAGATGATGGTGGTGGCCTCTGAGATACATGTCATCTATATCTGGAGATGAGGCTCTGCTGGACATTGAGCTGGAATCAGAACTCATTTTGTTAAGTGTCGTGCTTTGAATATGAAGTTTTCTCAGGCCTTGATAAAACTTTCAGAGATCATAAGTCTTATAAGTCCTCTTCTGAGTAAGCAATCGAGATAGAGAGAGAAAAAAGAATGACTTTCTCCCTTAGTTGTGTTCTCCTCTAGCCTCCAGGTAGCCAATGTGAGCTGTGAATGCACGGCACACAGACTGAAAACTGGAGCATTTATACAGCTACTTCAGAGAAGCCAAACAAAAGAAGCCCTCCTATCTATAATGGTCTTGCTAGGATGACGTGCCATTATTCAGGGCGGTGCGCTTTGACTGTCCCATTAAGCAAGAGGCCCTATTCATATTCATTGTGATGCCACCCTGGGATATCTCAGCCATGGACCATCCAGAGTCAAGGAAACACAAAACCCCTGACTGTCAGACTCAAAGCAAACTGACCACTGCAGGAGCTGCCTTATACTCCCTCCCCAAATGCTTAGCTAATTATGCATGTGTACAATTACAATGGTGTAGGAATATACAACAGATATATATATATATATATATACATATATACAAATGAAATTATGTCATAAAATATTGCTCTATAAACTTAAATAGTTGTATCCAATCAATGTTGTATGCTCATATAATACACAATATCATGATTCTCTTCGAAAAAAACAAACATTTGAACTGATACACATTCTTCATTATCAGACCCGAAAATGTACATGGGTCAATTTTTTTTATTTAAAAAGAATCATTAATATATAACACTATATAAATATACAGCAGTAACATATACAAACTAAATGACTGTACACTTATAGTGAAAACACTGCTGTAATATTTGTTAATGTGCAGTTTTTAATGAGCAACCACATATACATTACAGTATGCTGCTTATTTATGGAATAAAAACTGGAAATTTAAACCCGAATTCACAATATGCAAATTAGAATAGATTTTGGGGGTACCAAAAAATAGTACAAAATCCTATAATTACCACCAAATCGTATATAATAAAGTACAGAATAATCATTTTACAAATAATATAACAACTTTATTGACAAACAATTATTAAACACAACTACAAGGGGCAACAGACCAATAGATAAATAGATAGATTTGAGATCTAAATAAATAGATAATATAGATACATTAGATAGATAGATAAAAAAATAGATAGATATGCGATAGATAGATAGATAGATAGATAGATAGATACGATAGATAGATAGATAGATAGATAGATAGATAGATAGATAGATACTATAGATAGATAGATACTGTAGATAGATAAATGCTATAGATAGATAAATAGATAGATAGATAGATACTGTAGATAGGTAGATAGATAGATAGACAGGCAGATGAAAAGATAAAAACAGAGATAGATAGCACTAGCAGCTGCATATGAAAAATGGGTGTCAGACATTCCAGGCATAGACCAATCCTCAATATAGGCTTGAGAAAGGCTCACACTTTGAGCCAAAACAGCACTGAAGCCCTCACGGGCTATTAAACCACTATATTTTTTCTAAAAAAGAAGTGCTGTCTTCATGTTTTTGTACTAGATAGATAGAAATGAGATAGATAGATAGATAGATAGATAGATAGATAGATAGATAGATAGATAGATAGATAGAAAAGCGCTGTCCACAGGGTATGGCATGGCATTGCAAAATAGAGTAATAGCCTTCCTTATTCAATATGCCTTTTACCTTGTACAAATCTCCCACTTTACCAGCACCAAATCAACCCCAGATGATCACATTACCTCCACCATGCTTGACAGATGGCGTCAGACACTCTTCCAGCATCTTTTCAGTTGTTCTGTGTCTCACAAATGTTCTTCTGTGTGATCCAAACACCTCAAACTTGGATTCGTCTGTCCATAACACTTTTTTCCAATCTTCCTCTGTCCAATGTCTGTGTTCTTTTGCCCATATTAATCTTTTCCTTTTATTAGCCAGTTTTAGATATGGCTTTTTTTTGCCACTCTGCCCTGAAGGTCAGCATCCCGGAGTCGCCTCTTCACTGTAGATGTTGACACTGGCGTTTTGCGTGTACTATTTAGTGAAGCTGCCAGTTGAGGACCTGTGAGGCATCGATTTCTCAAACTACACACGCTAATGTACTTGTCTTGTTGCTCAGTTGTGCAGCAGGGCCTCCCACTTCTCTTTCTACTCTGGTTAAAGCTTGTTTGTGCTCTCCTCTTAAGGGCGTAGTAAACACCGTTGTAGGAAATCTTCAGTTTCTTGGCAATTTCTCCCATGGAATAGCCTTCATTTCTAAGAACAAGTATAGACTGTTGAGTTTCACACGAAAGTTCTTTTTTTCTGGCCACTTTGAGAGTTTAATGGAACCAACAAAGGTAATGCTCCAGATTCTCAACTAGCTCAAAGGAAGGTCAGGTTTATAGGTTCTCTAATCAGCCAAACTGTTTTCAGCTGTGCTAACATACCTGCACAAGGGTTTTCAATGGTATTCTAACCATCCATTAGCCTTCTTACACAGTTAGCAAACACCAAAGTAGAATAAGAACACTGGAGTGATGGTTGTTGGAAATGGGCCTCTATACACCTAAGAAGAAATTGCATTACAAACCAGACGTTTGCAGCTAGAATAGTCATTTACTACATTAACAATGTATAGAGTGTATTTATGAATTATTTAATGTTAGCTTCATTGGAAAAAACAAATAAGGACATTTCTAAGTGACCATAAACGTTTGAACGGTAGGGTAAATAGAATAGATAGATAGGTAGATAGATAGAAATGAGATAGATAGATAAATAGAAAAGACAGATAGCAGCACAAACTTGAGCATATTTTGGGTGCAATACTTCCTGAATAATGCGGGTGTTCAACGCAAAATATAAATGGAAAATATTCAGGCAGCACTCCAGTTCAAGGAAGAATTGTGGGCTGTAATCCAGCACCAAGTGGTGCAACGTTTCGACCTCACAGCACGGTCTTTGTCAACTAGATAGAAAGAAAGAAAGAAAGAATATGTAAATAGAATAGATAGAAAGAAATGAGATAGATAGATAGATAGATAGATAGATAGAGATCTTGAGAAAGGCTCACAATCCTGAGCTGAAACGTCGCCATTTTGGGCAATTAGTCACACTTTTTCATCCTGAACTGGTTTGCTGCCTTCGTTTTTTTGTTTGGTCATTGCCTTGGAGGCACAGCACCCAGGCACGCTATCTGCCAGTGCTGCTTTTCATTTTCTTTTCTCTTGATAGATATGAGATAGATAGATTTATAGATAGATAGATAGATACATGGATAGATAGATAGATATGAGATAGATAAATAGATAGATAGATATGTGTTAGTTCTGCCAATAAAGCTTACTTAAATTTGAATTTGAATTTCCTAGATAGATACATAGATAGATTGATATGGGTTAGACAAAAAATAGGTAGATGATATATAGAGAGTAGGGTTGAGCGACCTTGACTTTTTTAGGGTCGAGCCGGGTTTCGCGAAACCCGACTATCTCAAAAGTCGAGTCGAGTGAAATCGGCCGATTATGGCGAAAAGTCGAGGATCGACCGAAACATGAAACCCAATGCAAAGCCAATGGGAATTTTTTTTTTTTTCTCTCTCTCTCTCTCCCCCCCCCCACTCCGTCCGTCCCTGAACTGAAAAGCTGGTGTTACACAGTGCAAATCGCTACAGCGCACAAGCGACAACATGGCGATAGGCGTCCACGCCCCTAAGACCTATGTCATCACTCTGCCCACGCCCCTTCATTGGCTGAAAAAAATGGCGCCAAGCGCGTCATACGAAACGCGACTTTGGCGCGAAAGTCGCGTACCGCATGGCCGACCCCACACAGGGATCGGGTCGGGTTTCATGAAACCCGACTTTGCCAAAAGTCGGCGACTTTTGAAAATGAACGATCCGTTTTGCTCAACCCTAATAGAGAGAAATAGATAGATAGATAGATAGATAGACTGATAGATAGACAGATTGATAGATATGTGTTAGACAAAAAATAGATGATATATAGATATGTAGATATATAGATGGATAGATGATACATATGAAATAGACAGATGTGTAGATTAATACATTGATAGATATGAGACATGAATAGATAATAGTTAAATAGATAATAGAGATGTGCTGCCCTCCACACTTTTGCCTGAGCTTAGGTTCTAGTTGTTGTTTGCAACTAGTTCCTGTCAAGGTTTTTTTTTGTTTATCCCTCCCGTTACTGACCCGGCTTGTCTTCTTGTCCTGTCTGTTCTCTTCGCTCCTGACCTTGGCTACGTATCCTGACACGTTACAAATTACAGAGGACTCCAGGCATTTTTTTAAATTTTTTTGGTGAATTATGATCTCTGTGATAGACTCTATCACAGTGATGAAAGTAAAAAATTGTAGATCAAAACCCCTGTTATCACCCCCTTGGATAGGTAAAAATAATAACAGTTTAAAAATGTGTGTTTTTTTTCATTTTTCCACTAGGGCTATCGTTAGGGTTGGGCTAGGATTAGGGTAGTGACTAGTGTATGGGTTAGGGTTGGGGTTAGAACTAGGGCTAGGGTTGGGGTAGGGTTAGAGCTAAGGTTAGGGTTGGGCTAGGGTTGAGCTAGGGTTAGGGTTGGGGTTAGTGTTGTGTTGGGCTTAGCATTGTGTTGGGGTTAGTGTTGTAATGTTGGGGTTAGGGTGGTGTGGTTAGGGTTGTCATTAGGGTATGTTAGGGTTGGGATTAGGGGTGTGTTGGGGTTAGTGTTGGGGTTAAGGTTGTATAAGGGTTGGGGGTTTCCACCGTTTAGGTACATCAGGGGGTCTCCAAATGGAACATGGCACCTGCTATTGATTCCAGACAATTTTGCGTTCAAAAAGTCAAACAGTGCTCCCTCCCTTCTGAATCCTGCCATGCACCAAAACAGTAGCTTTTCCCCACATATGAGATATCGTCATACTCAGGAGAAATTGCACAACAAATTTATTTGGTCCATTTTCTCCTGATACCCTTGTAAAAATAAAGAAGTCTGGTTCCAAAGTAATTTTTTTTTTGTGAAAAAGTAAAATGTTCATTTTTTCCTTCCACATTGCTTTAGTTCTTGTGAAGCACCTGAAGGGTTAATAAACTTCCTGAATGTGGTTTTGAGAACCCTGAGGGGGTGTAGTTTTTAGAATGGTGTCACTTTTGAGTATTTTCGTTTATATTGACCCCCCAAACTCACTTCAAATGTGATGTGGTCCCTAAAAAAATGGTTTTGTAAATTTTGTTGGAAAAATTAGAAATCGCTGATCAACTTTTAACCCTTATAACGCCCAGCAAAAAAATTATGTTTTCAAAATTGTGCTGATGTAAAGTAGACTTTATTAAAATTATCTTTCACAATTGGTGCAGAATCCAACCAGAGGAGCAGCACTTTTAGACCTAATACTATCTAATAGACCTGACAGAATAACAAATCTGCAGGTGGTTGGGCATTTAGGAAATAGCGACCACAATATTGTGCAGTTTCACCTGTCTTTCACTAGGGGGACTTGTCAGGGAGGCACATAGCCTTAGGGTTAGGGTTGGAATTAGGGTTGTGGTTAGGGTTAGGGGTGTGTTGGGGTTAGGGTTGTGGTTAGGGGTGTGTTGGGGTTAGGGTTGTGATTAGGGTTACGGCTACAGTTGGGATAAGGGTTAGGGGTGTGTTGGAGTTAAAATTGAGGGGTTTCCACTGTTTAGGCTCATCAGGGGGTCTCCAAACGCAACATGGCGCCACCATTGATTCCAGCCAATCTTGTATTCAAAAGGTCAAATGGTGCTCCCTCACTTCCGAGCCCCGACGTGCGCCCAAACAGTGGTTTACCCCCACATATGGGGTACCAGCATACTCAGGACAAACTGCGCAACAATTATTGGGGTCCAATTTCTCCTGTTACCCTTGAGAAAATAAAAAATTGCTTGCTAAAACATCATTTTTGAGGAAAGAAAAAGGATTTTTTATTTTCACGGCTCTGCGTTGTAAACGTCTGTGAAGCACTTGGGGGTTCAAAGTGCTCACCACATATCTAGATAAGTTCCTTGGGGGGGTCTAGTTTCCAAAATGGGGTCACTTGTGGGGGGTTTCTACTGTTTAGGCACACCAGGGGCTCTGCAAACGTAACAAGACGTCCGCAGACCATTCCATCAAAGTCTGCATTTCAAAAGTCACTACTTCCCTTCTGAGCCCCGACGTGTGCCCAAACAGTGGTTTACCCGCACACATGGGGTATCAGCGTACACAGGAGAAACTGGACAACAACTTTTGGGGTCCAATTTCTCCTGTAGCCCTTGGGAAAATAAAAAATTCTGGGCTAAAAAATTATTTTTGAGGAAAGAAAACGTATTTATTATTTTCACGGCTCTGCGTTATAAACTTCTGTAAAGCACTTGGGGGTTGAAAGTGCTCACCACATATCTAGCTAAGTTCCTTTGGGGGTCTAGTTTCCAAAATGGGGTCACTTGTGGGGGGTTTCTACTGTTTAGGCACACCAGGGGTTCTGCAAACGCAACGTGATGCCCGCAGACCATTCCATCAAAGTCTGCATTTTAAAAGTCACTACTTCCCTTCTGAGCCCCGACGTGTGCCCAAACAGTGGTTTACCCCCACACAAGGGGTATCAGCATACTCAGGAGAAACTGAACAACAACTTTTGTGGTCCAATATCTCCTGTAACCCTTGGGAAAATAAAAAATTCTGGGCTAAAATATTATTTTTGAGGAAAGAAAACCTATTTATTATTTTCACGGCTCTGCGTCATAAACTTCTGTGAAGCACTTGGGGGTTCAAAGTGCTCACCTCACATCTAGATAAGTTCCTTGGGGGGTCTAGTTTCCAAAATGGGGTCACTTGTGGGGGGTTTCTACTGTTTAGCCACATCAGGGGCTCTGCAAACGCAACGTGACGCCCGCAGAGCATTCCATCTAAGTCTGCATTTCAAAACGTCACTACTTCACTTCCGAGCCCCAGCATGTGCCTAAACAGTGGTTTAACCCCACATATGGGGTATCAGCGTACTCAGGAGAAACTGGACAACAACTTTTGGGGTCAAATTTGTCCTGTTACCCTTGGGAAAATAAAAAATTGCGGGCTAAAAAATCATTTTTGAGAAAAGAATTTTTTTTTTTTTTCATAGCTCTGCGTTATAAACTTCTGTGAAGCACTTGAGGGTTCAAAGTGCTCACCACACATCTAGATTAGTTCCTTTGGGGGTCTAATTTCCAAAATGGGGTCATTTGTGGGGGATCTCCAATGTTTAGGCACACAGGGGCTCTCCAAACGCGACCTGGTGTCCGCTAATGATTGGAGCTAATTTTCCATTTAAAAAGTCAAATGGCGTGCCTTCCCTTCTGAGCCCTGCCGTGCGCCCAAACAGTGGTTTACCCCCACATATGGGGTATCTGCGTACTCAGGACAAACTGGACAATAACATTTGTGGTCCAATTTCTCCTATTACCCTTGGCAAAATAGGAAATTCCAGGCTAAAAAATCATTTTTGAGAAAAGAAAAATTATTTTTGATTTTCATGGCTCTGCATTATAAACTTCTGTGAAGCACCTGGGGGTTTAAAGTGCTCAGTATGCATCTAGATAAGTTCCTTGGGGGGTCTAGTTTCCAAAATGGGGTCACTTGTGGGGGAGCTCCAATGTTTAGGCACACAGGGGCTCTCCAAACGCGACATGGTGTCCGCTAACAATTGGAGCTAATTTTCCATTCAAAAAGTCAAAAGGCGCGCCTTCCCTTCCGAGCCCTGCCGTGTGCCCAAACAGTAGTTTACCCCCACATATGAGGTATCGGCGTACTCGGGAGAATTTGCTCAACAAATTTTAGGATCCATTTTATCCTATTGCCCATGTGAAAATGAAAAAATTGAGGCGAAAAGAAATTTTTTGTGAAAAAAAAGTACTTTTTCATTTTTACGGATCAATTTGTGAAGCACCTAGGGGTTCGAAGTGCTCACTATGCATCTAGATAAGTTCCTTGGGGGGTCCAGTTTCCAAAATGGGGTCACTTGTGGGGGAGCTCCAATGTTTAGGCAAACAGGGTCTCTCCAAACGCGACATGGTGTCCGCTAACGATGGAGATAATTTTTCATTCAAAAAGTCAAATGGCGCTCCTTCCCTTCCGAGCCTTACCATGTGCCCAAACAGTGGTTTACCCCCACATGTGAGGTATCGGTGTACTCAGGAGAAATTGCCCAACAAATTTTAGGATCCATTTTATCCTGTTGTCCATGTGAAAATGAAAAAATTGAGGCTAAAATAATTTTTTTGTGAAAAAAAAGTTCTTTTTCAATTTTACGGATCAATTTGTGAAGCACCTGGGGGTTTAAAGGGCTCACTAGGCATCTAGATAAGTTCCTTGGGGCGTCTAGTTTCCAAAATGGGGTCACTTGTGGGGGAGCTCCAATGTTTAGGCACACAGGGTCTCTCCAAACGTGACATGGTGTCCGCTAAAGAGTGCAGCCAATTTTTCATTCAAAAAGTCAAATGGCGCTCCTTCCCTTCCAAGCCCTGTCGTGCGCCCAAACAGTGGTTTACCCCCACATATGTGGTATCAGCATACTCAGGACAAATTGGACAACAACTTTCGTTGTTCAGTTTCTCCTTTTACCATTGGGAAAATAAAAAAATTGTTGCTGAAAAATCATTTTTGTGACTAAAAAGTTAAATGTTCATTTTTTCCTTCCATGTTGCTTCTGCTGCTGTGAAGCACCTGAAGGGTTAATAAACTTCTTGAATGTGGTTTTGTACACCTTGAGGGGTGCAGTTTTTAGAATGGTGTCACTTTTGGGTATTTTCAGCCATATAGACCCCTCAAACTGACTTCAAATGTGAGGTGGTCCCTCAAAAAAATGGTTTTGTAAATTTCGTTGTAAAAATGAGAAATCGCTGGTCAAATTTTAACCCTTATAACTTCCTAGCAAAAAAAATTTTGTTTCCAAAATTGTGCTGATGTAAAGTATACATGTGGGAAATGTTATTTATTAACTATTTTGTGTCACAAAACACTCTGGTTTAACAGAATAAAAATTCAAAATGTGAAAATTGCGAAATTTTCAAAATTTTCGCCAAATTTCCGTTTTTATCACAAATAAACACAGAATTTATTGACCTAAATTTACCACTAACACGAAGCCCAATATGTCACGAAAAAACAATCTCAGAACCGCTAGGATCCATTGAAGCGTTCCTGAGTTATTACCTCATAAAGGGACACTGGTCAGAATTGCAAAAAACGGCAAGGTCTTTAAGGTCAAAATAGGCTGGGTCATGAAGGGGTTAAAGGGGTTTTCCCACAAACGAAAATTCATTTTAAAAATTTACTGTGTCTGACCATGCACGGAGCATACCACATCTCCTGAGCAGGGAAGGAAGCAAAAGATAATAATGACATTATAGCAGGGGATCACAGTGGATTCATTTTATGAGGTAAAATATTTCAATGACTGTTTTAAAAAAATATTTTACCTCGCAAAATGTATCCTCTGCGATCTCCTGCTGTAATGATAGCATTGTCTTTTGCTTCCTCCCTTGCCCAGGAGCTGTGGTATGATCTGTACACGGTCAGACACAGGGGTGAGTGTGTCTGACCGTGTATGGAGCATATCACATCTCCTTAGCAGGGGAAGAAGCAAAAGATAATACTGACATTACAGCAGGGGATCACAGTGGATTCATTTTGTGAGGTAAAATATTTCACTGACTGTTTTTAAAAAATATTTTACCTCACAAAATGTATCGTCTGCGATCTCCTGCTGTCCTGTCAGTATTGTCTTTTGCTTCCTCCCCTGCCCAGGAGCTGTGGTATGTTCGACACACGGTCAGACAAAGACAATTTTTAAAATGAACTTTTGTTCATGGGAAAACCCCTTTGAAAAGCAAATATCAACGCCAGCATGGCTCCTCATAGAAAGTATGCCATTGACAATGAAAGGAAAGCAGCAAAGGCACAATGTTGAAGACAACAAAGGGCAAATGAGACTCTTGAAGAGCAAGAGCATCGCTGGGACAAAAACAATGCATATAAGCGTAGGCGTCAAACACATGAGTCCCTTGATGCAAACTGCCCCCATATATCCAACATGGTCCCTTGTCCTGGCTTACATGGCTCCATGTGCTGCTCCCCCATATATCCATCCTGGTCCCTTGTGCTGCTCCCCCCATATATCAATCAATGCTCCATGTGCTGCTCCCCCCATATATCCATCCTGACCCCTTGTGCTGCTCCCCCCATATATCCATCCTGGTCACTTGTGCTGCATCCTCATATATCAATCATGTGCCCATGTGCTTCTTTCCCCCCATATAGCCATCCTGTTCCCTTGTGTTGATTCCCCCCCCCCTTATATATCCACCCTGGTCCCTTGTGTTGCTCTCCCCTTCCCCCCATATTTCCATACTGGTCCTATGTGTTGCTCTCTTCCCCCCTATATATCCATACTGGTCCTTTGTGTTGCTGCCCCCCTCATATATCCATACTGGTCGCTTGTGTTGCTCTTTCTCCCCCATATATCCATACTGGTCCCTTGTGTTGCTCTCTCTCTCTCACCCCTCATATATCCATACTGGTCCCTTGTGCTGCTCCCCCATATATCCATACTGGTCCCTTGTGTTGCTGTCCCCCCCTCCATAAATCCATACTAGTCCCTTGTGTTGTTCTTTCTCTCCCCCCTCATATATCCATACTGCTCCATTGTGTTGCTCCCCCCCCCATATATCCATACTGGTCCCTTGTGTTGTTCCCCCATGTATCCATACTGGTCCCTTGTGTTGTTCCCCCATATATCCATACTGGTCCCGTGTGTTGTTCCCTCATATATCCATACTGGTCCCTTGTGTTGTTCCCCCATATATCCATACTGGTCCCTTGTGTTGTTCCCCCATATATCCATACTGGTCCCTTGTGTTGTTCCCTCATATATCCATACTGGTCCCTTGTGTTGTTCCCTCATATATCCATACTGGTCCCTTGTGCTGCTCTCTCCCCCCTCCCCCCATATATCATTACTTGTCCCATGTGTTGCTCTCACCCCCCACCCATATATCTGCCCTGGTCTCTTGTCATGTCCGCATGGACAGATGAGGAAGAAAAAAAAAGATTCCACTTACCTGCCTGCGCTCCCAGCACCTGGCGGCATTCTCTTCCTCTACAGGTCAGGCGCGCTCCTATTACGCCGGTGACAACAGGCGCACACTAATCAGTGTTGATCGGGACGTGTGCCGCAGCGGTTCAAGTAATGAACTCTGCGTGCATGTGCGCGCGCTCGCCCCTGCACAGACTATGTCTGCACATTTAAAGGTCCCACACCCCTAAAAACCACAGATTTTTTTTCCCCTCTTCTTCCCATCACCATCTTTCTGGTCCACGGCAAGGGCCCTGTTATGAAAGGTAATTCAGTACCACAATGGACATAGAGGTCAGCGCACATACAGTGACCTGGCAATAACCCAAAAAACAAGAACGAGCTCTGAGACGTGGGAACTCTGTTGACCGCAATCCCTAATCCTCTCCAACCACACTAAAGGCAGCCGTGGATTGCGCCTAACGCTCCCTGTTGTGAATTCTGTGGCAGAGCTCCCTCCTGTGGTCACAAGTGGTACTTCGGCTGATTCTCTCTGGGAGCTTCCGTTTGTGGAGGAAAGTGGTACTGCGGCTTCTGAGTTTCCTCCCTCAGGTGATCTGGTGAGGTCGTTAGGTGCTTCTCTACTTAACTCCACCTAATGCTTTGATCCATGCTTCCTGTCAATGTTCCAGTGTTGGACTTGTTTTTCCCTGGATCATTCCTGTGGCCTGCTGCTCTGCATAGCTAAGTTCTTCTTTGCTATTTGTTTGCTATTTTTTCTGTCCAGCTTGTCTAATTGTTTTGCTGGAAGCTCTGGGACGCAAAGGGTGTACCTCCGTGCCGTTAGTTCGGTACGGAGGGTCTTTTTGCCCCCTTTGCGTGGTTTTCTTTAGGGTTTTATGTAGACCGCAAAGTTATCTTTCCTATCCTCGCTCTGTTAAGAAAGTCGGGCCTCACTTTGCTGAATCTATTTCATCCCTACGTTTGTCTTTTCATCTTAACTCACAGTCATTATATGTGGGGGGCTGCCTTTTCCTTTGGGGTATTTCTCTGAGGCAAGGTAGGCTTATTTTCTATCTTCAGGCTAGTTAGTTTCTCAGGCTGTGCCGAGTTGCATAGGCAGAGTTAGGCGCAATCCACGGCTGCCTCTAGTGTTGTTTGGAGAGGATTAGGGATTGCGGTCTGCAGAGTTCCCACGTCTCAGAGCTCGTTCTATTATTTTGGGTTATTGTCAGATCACTGTATGTGCTCTGACCGCTATGTCCATTGTGATACTGAATTGCCTATCCCAACAGTACAGGAAGCCTAAAGTGCTAATGATTCTCAATAGAGGGAAAAAAGAAGTTCTGAGACCATTTTTTTTTCTTTGCACTGTGTTTTGCCTTTTTTTTTCCCTAGACATTTGGGTGGTTCAGGACACAGGTGTAGCAATGGACATTAAAGGTCTGTCTTCATGTGTGGATCAGCTCACGGCAAGAGTTCAAAATATTCAAGATTTTGTGGTTCAGAATTCTTTGTTAGAACCGAGAATTCCTATTCCAGATTTGTTTTTTGGAGATAGAACTAAATTTCTGAGTTTCAAAAATAATTGTAAACTATTTCTGGCTTTGAAACCTCGCTCCTCTGGTGACCCAGTTCAACAGGTTAGGATCGTCATTTCTTTTTTGCGTGGCGACCCTCAGGACTGGGCATTTTCTCTTGCGTCAGGAGATCCTGCATTAAGTAATATTGATGTGTTTTTCCTGGCGCTTGGATTGCTGTACGATGAGCCTAATTCAGTGGATCAGGCAGAAAAAAATTTGCTGGCTCTTTGTCAGGCTCAGGATGAGATAGAGGTATATTGCCAGAAATTTAGAAAGTGGTCCGTGCTCACTCAATGGAATGAATCTGCGCTGGCAGCTATGTTCAGAAAGGTTCTCTCTGAAGCCCTTAAGGATGTCATGGTGGGATTTCCTATGCCTGCTGGTTTGAATGAGTCTATGTCTTTGGCCATTCAGATCGGTCGACGCTTGCGTGAGCGTAAATCTGTGCACCATTTGGCGGTATTACCTGAGATTAAACCTGAGTCTATGCAGTGCGATAGGACTATGACCAGAGTTGAACGGCAAGAACACAGACGACTGAATGGGCTGTGTTTTTACTGTGGTGATTCCACTCATGCTATCTCTGATTGTCCTAGGCGCACTAAGCGGTTCGCTAGGTCTGCCACCATTGGTACGATACAGTCAAAATTTCTTTTGTCCGTTACCTTGATCTGCTCTTTGTCATCTTATTCTGTCATGGCATTTGTGGATTCAGGCGCTGCCCTGAATTTGATGGACTTGGAGTATGCTAGGCGTTGTGGGTTTTTCTTGGAGCCCTTGCAGTGTCCTATTCCATTGAGAGGAATTGATGCTACGCCTTTGGCCAAGAATAAGCCTCAGTATTGGACCCAGCTGACCATGTGCATGGCTCCTGCACATCAGGAGGTTATTCGCTTTCTGGTGTTGCATAATCTGCATGATGTGGTCGTGTTGGGGTTGCCATGGCTACAAGCCCATAATCCAGTATTGGATTGGAAATCCATGTCGGTGTCCAGCTGAGGTTGTCAGGGGGTACATGGTGATGTTCCATTTCTGTCAATTTCGTCATCCACCCCTTCTGAGGTTCCAGAGTTCTTGTCTGATTACCGGGATGTATTTGATGAGCCCAAGTCCGATGCCCTACCTCCGCATAGGGATTGTGATTGTGCTATCAATTTGATTCCTGGTAGCAAATTCCCAAAAGGTCGACTGTTTAATTTATCCGTGCCTGAGCACACCGCTATGCGCAGTTATGTGAAGGAATCCCTGGAGAAGGGGCATATTCGCCCGTCATCGTCGCCATTAGGAGCAGGGTTCTTTTTTGTAGCCAAGAAGGATGGTTCGCTGAGACCTTGTATAGATTACCGCCTTCTTAATAAGATCACTGTTAAATTTCAGTACCCCTTGCCATTGTTATCTGATTTGTTTGCTCGGATTAAGGGGGCTAGTTGGTTCACCAAGATAGATCTTCGTGGTGCGTATAATCTGGTGCGAATCAGGCAAGGCGATGAATGGAAAACTGCATTTAATACGCCCGAGGGTCATTTTGAGTATCTAGTGATGCCATTCGGACTTGCCAATGCTCCATCAGTGTTTCAGTCCTTTATGCATGACATCTTCCGAGAGTACCTGGATAAATTCCTGATTGTGTACTTGGATGACATTTTGATCTTCTCGGATGATTGGGAGTCTCATGTGAAGCAGGTCAGAACGATTTTTCAGGTCCTGCGTGCTAATTCTTTGTTTGTGAAGGGATCAAAGTGTCTCTTTGGTGTGCAGAAGGTTTCATTTTTGGGGTTCATCTTTTCCCCTTCTACTATCGAGATGGATCCTGTTAAGGTCCAAGCCATCCATGACTGGACTCAGCCGACATCTCTGAAAAGTCTGCAAAAGTTCCTGGGCTTTGCTAATTTTTATCGTCGCTTCATCTGCAATTTTTCTAGTATTGCCAAACCATTGACCGATTTGACCAAGAAGGGTGCTGATTTGGTCAATTGGTCTTCTGCTGCTGTGGAAGCTTTTCAAGAGTTGAAGCGTCGTTTTTCTTCTGCCCCTGTGTTGTGTCAACCAGATGTTTCTCTTCCGTTCCAGGTCGAGGTTGATGCTTCTGAGATTGGAGCAGGGGCTGTTTTGTCGCAGAGAGGTTCTGATTGCTCAGTGATGAAACCATGCGCTTTTTTTTCCAGGAAGTTTTCGCCTGCTGAGCGAAATTATGATGTGGGCAACCGAGAGTTGCTGGCCATGAAGTGGGCATTCGAGGAGTGGCGTCATTGGCTTGAAGAAGCTAAGCATCGCGTGGTGGTATTGACTGATCATAAGAACTTGACTTATCTCGATTCTGCTAAGCGTTTGAATCCTAGACAGGCTCGTTTGTCGCTGTTTTTTGCCCGTTTTGACTTTGTGATTTCGCACCTTCCGGGCTCTAAAAATGTGAAGGCGGATGCTCTGTCTAGGAGTTTTGTGCCCGACTCTCCGGGTTTATCTGAGCTGGCGGGTATCATCAAGGAAGGAGTAATTGTGTCTGCCATCTCCCCTGATTTGCGGCGGGTGCTGCAAAAATTTCAGGCTAATAAACCTGATCGTTGTCCAGCGGAGAAACTGTTTGTCCCTGATAGGTGGACGAATAAAGTTATCTCTGAGGTTCATTGTTCGGTGTTGGCTGGTCATCCTGGAATCTTTGGTACCAGAGAGTTAGTGGCTAGATCCTTTTGGTGGCCATCTCTGTCGCGGGATGTGCGTACTTTTGTGCAGTCCTGTGGGATTTGTGCTCGGGCTAAGCCCTGCTGTTCTCGTGCCAGTGGGTTGCTTTTGCCCTTGC
Organism: Ranitomeya imitator; assembly: GCF_032444005.1. Lineage (NCBI taxonomy): Eukaryota > Metazoa > Chordata > Amphibia > Anura > Dendrobatidae > Ranitomeya > Ranitomeya imitator. The sequence continues at coordinate 230,671,394 of NC_091286.1, read as the reverse complement.
CGGTCCCGAAGAGGCCTTGGACACATATCTCTATGGATTTTATTTCAGATCTTCCCGTTTCTCAAAAGATGTAAGTCATTTGGGTGGTCTGTGATCGCTTTTCTAAGATGGTCCATCTGGTACCCTTGTCTAAATTGCCTTCCTCCTCTGATTTGGTGCCATTGTTCTTCCAGCATGTGGTTCGTTTGCATGGTATTCCAGAGAATATCGTTTCTGACAGAGGTTCCCAGTTTGTTTCGAGGTTTTGGCGAGCCTTTTGTGGTAGGATGGGCATTGACTTGTCTTTTTCCTCGGCTTTCCATCCTCAGACTAATGGCCAGACCGAACGAACCAATCAGACCTTGGAAACCTATCTGAGATGCTTTGTTTCTGCCGATCAGGATGACTGGGTGTCCTTTTTGCCTTAGGCTGAGTTCGCCCTTAATAATCGGGCCAGCTCGGCTACCTTGGTTTCGCCATTTTTCTGCAATTCTGGGTTCCATCCTCGTCTCTCTTCAGGACAGGTTGAGTCTTCGGACTGTCCTGGTGTGGATACTGTGGTGGATAGGTTGCAGCAGATTTGGACTCATGTAGTGGACAATTTGACTTTGTCCCAGGAGAAGGCTCAACGTTTCGCTAATCGCAGACGCCGTGTGGGTCCCCGACTTCGTGTTGGGGATCTGGTTTGGTTATCTTCTCGTCATATTCCTATGAAGGTTTCCTCTCCTAAGTTTAAACCTCGTTTCATTGGTCCGTATAGGATTTCTGAGGTTCTTAATCCTGTGTCTTTTCGTCTGACCCTCCCAGATTCTTTTTCCATACATAACGTATTCCATAGGTCATTGTTGCGGAGATACGTGGCACCTATGGTTCCATCTGTTGACCCTCCTGCCCCGGTTTTGGTGGAGGGGGAATTGGAGTATATTGTGGAGAAGATTTTGGATTCTCGTGTTTCAAGACGGAAACTCCAGTATCTGGTTAAATGGAAGGGTTATGCTCAGGAAGATAATTCCTGGGTTTTTGCCTCTGATGTCCATGCTCCCGATCTTGTTCGTTCCTTTCATGTGGCTCATCCTGGTCGGCCTGGGGGCTTTGGTGAGGGTTCGGTGACCCCACCTCAAGGGGGGGGTACTATTGTGAATTCTGTGGCAGAGCTCCCTCCTGTGGTCACAAGTGGTACTTCGGCTGATTCTCTCTGGGAGCTTCCGTTTGTGGAGGAAAGTGGTACTGCGGCTTCTGAGTTTCCTCCCTCAGGTGATCTGGTGAGGTCGTTAGGTGCTTCTCTACTTAACTCCACCTAATGCTTTGATCCATGCTTCCTGTCAATTTTCCAGTGTTGGACTTGTTTTTCCTTGGATCATTCCTGTGGCCTGCTGCTCTGCATAGCTAAGTTCTTCTTTGCTATTTGTTTGCTATTTTTTCTGTCCAGCTTGTCTAATTGTTTTGCTGGAAGCTCTGGGACGCAAAGGGTGTACCTCCGTGCCGTTAGTTCGGTACGGAGGGTCTTTTTGCCCCCTTTGCGTGGTTTTCTTTAGGGTTTTGTATAGACCGCAAAGTTATCTTTCCTATCCTCGCTCTGTTAAGAAAGTCGGGCCTCACTTTGCTGAATCTATTTCATCTCTACGTTTGTCTTTTCATCTTAACTCACAGTCATTATATGTGGGGGGCTGCCTTTTCCTTTGGGGTATTTCTCTGAGGCAAGGTAGGCTTATTTTCTATCTTCAGACTAGTTAGTTTCTCAGGCTGTGCCGAGTTGCATAGGCAGAGTTAGGCGCAATCCACGGCTGCCTCTAGTGTTGTTTGGAGAGGATTAGGGATTGCGGTCTGCAGAGTTCCCACGTCTCAGAGCTCGTTCTATTATTTTGGGTTATTGTCAGATCACTGTATGTGCTCTGACCGCTATGTCCATTGTGATACTGAATTGCCTATCACAACAGCTCCCTATGCAACTCGGCACGGCCTGAGAAACTAGCTAGCCTGAAGATAGAAAATAAGCCTACCTTGCCTCAGAGAAATGCCCCAAAGGAAAAGGCAGCCCCCACATATAATGACTGTGAGTTAAGATGAAAAGACAAACGTAGAGATGAAATAGATTTAGCAAAGTGAGGCCCAACTTTCTGAGCAGAGCGAGGATAGGAAAGGTAACTTTGCGGTCAACACAAAACCCTACAAAAACCACGCAAAGGGGGCAAAAAGACCCTCCGTACCGAACTAACGGCACGGAGGTACACCCTCTGCGTCCCAGAGCTTCCAGCAAGCAGTAAAAAACAAATTGACAAGCTGGACAGAAAAAAACAGCAAACAAATAGCAAAGAGGAACTTAGCTATGCAGAGCAGCAGGCCACAGGAACGATCCAGGAGGAAACAGGTCCAATACTAGAACATTGACTGGAGGCCAGGATCAAAGCACTAGGTGGAGTTAACGACTCCACCACCACCTAACGACTCCACCACACCACCTGAGGAAGGAAACTCAGAAGCCGCAGTACCACTTTCCTCCACCAACGGAAGCTCACAGAGAGAACCAGCCGAAGTACCACTTGTGACCACAGGAGGGAGCTCTGCCACAGAATTCACAACAGTACCCCCCCTTGAGGAGGGGTCACCGAACCCTCACCAGAGCTCCCAGGACAACCAGGATGAGCCATATGAAAGGCACGAACAAGATCGGGAGCATGGACATCAGAAGCAAAGACCCAGGAATTATCTTCCTGAGCATAACCCTTCCATTTAACCAGATACTGGAGTTTCCGCCTTGAAACACGAGAATCCAAAATCTTCTCCACAATATACTCCAATTCCCCCTCCACCAAAACCGGGGCAGGAGGATCAACAGATGGAACCATAGGTGCCACGTATCTCTGCAACAATGACCTATGGAATACGTTATGTATGGAAAAAGGATCTGGAAGGGTCAGACGAAAAGACACAGGATTAAGAACCTCAGAAATCCTATACGGTCCAATAAAACGAGGTTTAAACTTAGGAGAGGAAACCTTCATAGGAATATGACGAGAAGATAACAAAACCAAGTCCCCAACCCGAAGTCGGGGACCCACACAGCGTCTGCGATTAGCGAAACGTTGAGCTTTCTCCTGGGACAAAGTCAAATTGTCCACTACATGAGTCCAAATCTGCTGCCACCTGTCCACCACAGTATCCACACAAGGACAGTCCGAAGACTCAAACTGCCCTGAAGAGAAACGAGGATGGAACCCAGAGTTGCAGAAAAACGGTGAAACCAAGGTAGCCGAGCTGGCCCGATTATTAAGGGCGAACTCAGCCAAAGGCAAAAAGGACACCCAGTCATCCTGATCAGCAGAAACAAAGCATCTCAGATATGTTTCCAAGGTCTGATTGGTTCGTTCGGTCTGGCCATTAGTCTGAGGATGGAAAGCCGAGGAAAAAGACAAGTCAATGCCCATTCTACCACAAAAGGCTCGCCAAAACCTCGAAACAAACTGGGAACCTCTGTCAGAAACTATATTCTCTGGAATGCCATGTAAACGAACCACATGCTGGCAAAACAATGGCACCAAATCAGAGGAAGAAAGGAAATTTAGACAAGGGTACCAAATGGACCATCTTAGAGAAGCGATCACAGACCACCCAAATGACTGACATCTTTTGAGAGACAGGAAGATCTGAAATAAAATCCATAGAGATATGTGTCCAAGGCCTCTTCGGGACCGGCAAGGGCAAAAGCAACCCACTGGCACGAGAACAGCAGGGCTTAGCCCGAGCACAAATCCCACAGGACTGCACAAAAGTACGCACATCCCGCGACAGAGATGGCCACGAAAAGGATCTAGCCACTAACTCTCTGGTACCAAAGATTCCAGGATGACCAGCCAACACCGAACAATGAACCTCAGAGATAACTTTATTCGTCCACCTATCAGGGACAAACAGTTTCTCCGCTGGGCAACGATCAGGTTTATTAGCCTGAAATTTTTGCAGCACCCGCCGCAAATCAGGGGAGATGGCAGACACAATTACTCCCTCTTTGAGGATACCCGCCGGCTCAGATACACCCGGAGAGTCGGGCACAAAACTCCTAGACAGAGCATCCGCCTTCACATTTTTAGAGCCCGGAAGGTATGAAATCACAAAGTCAAAACGGGCAAAAAAACAACGACCAACGAGCTTGTCTAGGATTCAACCGCTTGGCGGACTCGAGATAAGTCAAGTTCTTATGATCAGTCAAGACCACCACGCGATGCTTAGCTCCTTCAAGCCAATGACGCCACTCCTCGAATGCCCACTTCATGGCCAGCAACTCTCGATTGCCCACATCATAATTTCGCTCAGCAGGCGAAAACTTCCTGGAAAAGAAGGCGCATGGTTTCATCACCGAGCAATCAGAGCTTCTCTGCGACAAAACAGCCCCTGCTCCAATCTCAGAAGCATCAACCTCGACCTGGAACGGAAGCGAAACATCTGGTTGACACAACACAGGGGCAGAAGAAAAACGACGCTTCAACTCTTGAAAAGCTTCCACCGCAGCAGGAGAGCAATTGACCAAATCAGCACCTTTCTTGGTCAAATCGGTCAATGGTTTAGCAATACTAGAAAAATTGCAGATGAAGTGATGATAAAAATTAGCAAAGCCCAGGATCTTTTGCAGACTTTTCAGAGATGTCGGCTGAGTCCAATTATGGATGGCTTGGACCTTAACAGGGTCCATCTCGATAGTAGAAAGGGAAAAGATGAACCCCAAAAATGAAACCTTCTGAACACCAAAGAGACACTTTGATCCCTTCACAAAGAAAGAATTAGCACGCAGGACCTGAAACACCGTTCTGACCTGCTTCACATGAGACTCCCAATCATCCGAGAAGATCAAAATGTCATCTAAGTACACAATCAGGAATTTATCCAGGTACTCTCGGAAGATGTCATGCATAAAGGACTGAAACACTGATGGAGCATTGGCAAGTCCGAATGGCATTACAAGATACTCAAAATGGCCCTCGGGCGTATTAAATGCAGTTTTCCACTCATCGCCTCGCTTAATACGCACACGATTATACGCACCACGAAGATCTATCTTGGTGAACCAACTAGCCCCCTTAATCCGAGCAAACAAATCAGATAACAATGGCAAGGGGTACTGAAATTTAATAGTGATCTTATTTAGAAGGCGGTAATCTATACAAGGTCTCAGTGAACCATCCTTCTTGGCTACAAAAAAGAACCCTGCTCCTAATGGCGACGATGACGGGCGAATATGCCCCTTCTCCAAAGACTCCTTCACATAACTCCGCATAGCGGCGTGCTCAGGCACAGATAAATTAAACAGTCGACCTTTTGGGAATTTACTACCAGGAATCAAATCGATAGCACAATCACAATCCCTATGCGGAGGTAGGGTATCGGACTTGGCCTCATCAAATAAATCCCGGTAATCAGACAAGAACTCTGGAACCTCAGAAGGGGTGGATGACGAAATAGTCAGAAATGGGACATCACCATGTACCCCCTGACAACCCCAGCTGGACACAGACAAGGATTTCCAATCTAATACTGGATTATGGACTTGTAGCCATGGAAACCCCAACACGACCACATCATGCAGATTATGCAACACCAGAAAGCGAATAACCTCCTGATGTGCAGGAGCCATGCACATGGTCAGCTGGGTCCAGTACTGAGGCTTATTCTTGACCAAAGGCGTAGCATCAATTCCTCTCAATGGAATAGGACACTGCAAGGGCTCCAAGAAAAACCCACAACGCCTAGCATTCTCCAAGTCCATCAAATTCAGAGCAGCGCCTGAGTCCACAAATGCCATGACAGAATACGATGACAAAGAGCAGATCAAGGTAACAGACAGAAGAAATTTTGACTGTACCATACCAATGGTGGCAGACCTAGCGAACCGCTTAGTGCGCTTAGGACAATCAGAGATAGCATGAGTGGAATCACCACAGTAGAAACACAGCCCATTCAGACGTCTGTGTTTTTGCCGTTCAACTCTGGTCAAAGTCCTATCGCACTGCATAGGCTCAGGTTTAAGCTCAGGTAATACCGCCAAATGGTGCACAGATTTACGCTCGCGCAAGCGTCGACCGATCTGAATGGTTAAAGACATAGACTCATTCAGACCAGCAGGCATAGGAAATCCCACCATGACATCCTTAAGGGCTTCAGAGAGACCTTTTCTGAAAATAGCTGCGAGCGCACCTTCATTCCACTGAGTGAGTACGGACCACTTTCTAAATTTCTGACAATATACCTCTATTTCATCCTGACCCTGACACAGAGCCAGCAAATTCTACTCTGCCTGATCCACAGAATTAGGCTCATCGTACAGCAATCCGAGCGCCAGGAAAAATGCATCGATATTACTTAATGCAGGATCTCCTGACGCAAGAGAAAATGCCCAGTCCTGAGGGTCGCCACGCAAAAAAGAAATAACGATCCTAACTTGTTGAACTGGGTCACCAGAGGAGCGAGGTTTCAAAGCCAGAAATAGTTTACAATTATTTTTGAAACTCAGAAATTTAGTTCTATCTCTGTTGTGAATTCTGTGGCTGAGTTCACTTCTGTGGTCACAAGTGGTATTGCAGTCTCTGGGCTTCCTCCCTCAGGTGTTTTGGTGAGCTCGTTGGCTGCCTTGCTATTTAGCTCCACCTGAGTCTGTCTTCCTTGCTCCTTGTCAATGTTCCAGTGTTGGATCTGAGCTACTGCATCTTTCCTTGGGCCTGCTGCTCTGCTAGATAAGTGCTTCTAGTTTGTTTTCTGTTTTTTCTGTCCAGCTTGCTATTAACTTTTGCTGGAAGCTCTGAGAAGCAAAGGGGTGCACCGCCGTGCTGTTAGTTCGGCACGGTGGGTCTTTTTGCCCCTTTGCGTGGTTTTCGTTTTAGGGTTTTTTGTAGACTGCATAGTTCTCTTTGCTATCCTCGCTCTGTCTAGAATATCGGGCCTCACTTTGCTGAATCTATTTCATTCCTACGTTTGTCTTTTCATCTTGCTAACAGTCATTATATGTGGGGGGCTGCCTATTCCTTTGGGGTATTTCTCTGAGGTAAGTCAGGCTTGTATTTCTATCTTCAGGCTAGTCAGCTCCTCAGGCAGTGCCGAGTTGCATAGGTAGTTGATAGGCGCAATCCACTGCTGCTTATAGTTGTGTGAGGATAGATCAGGTACTGCAGTCTACAGAGATTCCACGTCTCAGAGCTCGTCCTATTGTTTTTGGTTATTGCCAGATCTCTGTATGTGCGCTGATTACTGCACGCTGTGTTGCCTGATTGCCAGCCATAACAGTACAAGGAGCCAATCAATGATTTCCAATAGAGGGAAAAAAGAAATCCTGACATCATTTTTTTTTCTTAGCTCTGTCTTCAGTCTTTTTTTTCCCCTAGACATTAGAGTGCTTCAGGACACAGCTGTGGACATGGATATTCAGGCTCTGTGCTCCTCAATGGATAATCTCGTTGTAAATGTACAAAAGATTCAAGATACTATTGATCAGAAATCGATGCTAGAACCAAGAATTCCGATTCCTGATTTGTTTTTTGGTGACAGAACTAAGTTCCTGAGCTTCAGAAATAATTGTAAGCTATTTTTGGCCTTGAAACCTCATTCTTCTGGTAATCCTATTCAACAGGTTTTGATTATTATTTCTTTTTTGCGCGGCGACCCACAGGACTGGGCGTTTTCTCTTGCACCAGGAGATTCTGCATTGAGTAATGTTGATGCATTTTTCCTGGCGCTCGGATTGCTTTACGATGAGCCTAATTCAGTGGATCAAGCTGAGAAAAATCTGCTGGCTTTATGCCAGGGTCAGGATGATGTAGAAGTATATTGTCAGAAATTTAGGAAATGGTCAGTACTCACTCTGTGGAATGAATCTGCACTAGCGGCTTTGTTCAGAAAAGGTCTCTCTGAAGCTCTTAAGGATGTAATGGTGGGATTTCCTATGCCTGCTGGTTTGAATGAGTCTATGTCCTTGGCCATTCAGATCGGTCGTCGCTTGCGCGAGCGTAAATCTGTGCACCATCTGGCGGTATTGTCTGAGAGTAAGCCTGAGCCTATGCAGTGCGACAGGACTATGACTAAAGTAGAACGGCACGAACACAGACGTCTGAACAGACTGTGTTTCTATTGTGGTGATTCTACTCATGCTATTTCTAATTGTCCTAAACGCACTAGGCGGTTCGATAGCTCTGCCGTTATTGGTACTGTACAGTCCAAATTCCTTTTGTCCATTACCTTAATGTGCTCTTTGTCATCATATTCTGTCATGGCGTTTGTGGATTCAGGCTCTGCCCTGAATCTGATGGATTTGGATTATGCTAAATGTTGTGGATTTTTCTTGGAGCCTTTGCGGTGTCCTATTCCGTTGAGAGGAATTGATGCTACACCTTTGGCCAAGAATAAGCCTCAGTACTGGGCCCAGCTGACCATGTGCATGGCTCCTGCACATCAGGAAGTTATTCGCTTTTTGGTACTGCATAATTTGCATGATGTGGTCGTGTTGGGGTTGCCATGGCTACAAACCCATAATCCAGTATTGGATTGGAACTCTATGTCGGTAACCAGCTGGGGTTGTCAGGGAGTACATGGTGATGTTCCATTTTTGTCTATTTCGTCATCCATTCCTTCTGACATCCCAGAGTTCTTGTCGGACTTTCAGGATGTATTTGAAGAGTCCAAGTCTGATGCCCTACCTCCGCATAGGAATTGTGATTGTGCTATCGATTTGATTCCTGGTAGTAAATTCCCTAAGGGTCGTTTATTTAATTTGTCCGTACCTGAACACACCGCTATGCGCAGTTATGTGAAGGAGTCCCTGGAGAAGGGACATATTCGCCCATCGTCGTCACCATTGGGAGCAGGGTTCTTTTTTGTAGCCAAGAAGGATGGTTCGCTAAGACCGTGTATTGATTACCGCCTTCTTAATAAGATCACTGTTAAGTTTCAGTATCCCTTGCCATTGATTTCTGACTTGTTTGCTCGGATTAAGGGGGCTAGTTGGTTTACTAAGATTGATCTTCGTGGTGCGTATAATCTGGTGAGAATCAGGTAGGGAGATGAATGGAAAACGGCATTTAATACGCCCGAGGGTCATTTTGAGTATCTGGTGATGCCGTTCGGACTTGCCAATGCTCCATCTGTTTTTCAGTCTTTTATGCATGACATTTTCCGTGAGTATCTGGATAAATTCTTGATTGTTTACTTGGATGACATTTTGATCTTCTCAGATGATTGGGAGTCTCATGTGAAGCAAGTCAGAATGGTTTTCCAGGTACTGCGTGCTAATTCCTTGTTCGTGAAGGGATCAAAGTGTCTCTTCGGTGTGCAGAAAGTTTCATTTTTGGGGTTCATCTTTTCCCCTTCTACTATCGAGATGGATCCGGTTAAGGTTCAGGCCATCCAGGATTGGACTCAGCCGACATCTCTAAAAAGTCTGCAGAAATTCCTGGGCTTTGCTAATTTTTATCGTCGCTTCATCTGTAATTTTTCTAGCATTGCCAGACCATTGACCGATTTGACCAAGAAGGGTGCTGATTTGGTTAATTGGTCTTCTGCTGCCGTGGAAGCTTTTCAGGAGTTGAAGCGTCGTTTTTGCTGTGCCCCTGTGTTGTGTCAACCTGATGTTTCTCTTCCGTTCCAGGTCGAGGTTGATGCTTCTGAGATTGGTGCAGGGGCGGTTTTGTCACAGAGAGGTTCTGGTTGCTCAGTGTTCAAACCATGTGCTTTCTTTTCCAGGAAATTTTCTGCTGCTGAGCGTAATTATGATGTGGGCAACCGAGAGTTGCTGGCCATGAAGTGGGCATTCGAGGAGTGGCGTCATTGGCTTGAGGGTGCTAAGCATCGCGTGGTGGTTTTGACTGATCATAAGAACCTTACTTATCTTGAGTCTGCCAAGCGCTTGAATCCTAGACAGGCCCGTTGGTCGTTATTTTTTGCTCGTTTTGATTTTGTGATTTCATACCTTCCGGGCTCTAAAAATGTGAAGGCGGATGCTCTGTCTAGGAGTTTTGTGCCCGACTCTCCGGGGTTATCTGAGCCGGCGAGTATCCTCAAGGAAGGAGTCATTGTGTCTGCCATCTCCCCTGATTTGCGGAGAGTGTTGCAGAAATTTCAGGCTAATAAACCTGATCGTTGTCCGGCCGAGAAACTGTTCGTCCCTGATAGGTGGACTAGTAAAGTTATCTCTGAACTTCATTGTTCGGTGCTGGCCGGTCATCCAGGAATCTTTGGTACCAGGGAGTTGGTTGCTAGATCCTTCTGGTGGCCATCTCTGTCACGGGATGTGCGTGCTTTTGTGCAGTCCTGTGGAATTTGTGCTAGGGCTAAGCCCTGCTGTTCACGTGCCAGTGGGTTGCTTTTGCCCTTGCCGGTCCCGAAGAGGCCTTGGACACATATTTCGATGGATTTCATTTCTGACCTTCCCGTTTCTCAAAAAATGTCGGTCATTTGGGTGGTCTGTGATCGCTTTTCTAAAATGGTCCATCTGGTGCCCTTGGTTAAATTGCCTTCCTCCTCTGATTTGGTGCCTTTGTTCTTCCAGCATGTGGTTCGTTTACATGGCATTCCTGAGAATATTGTTTCTGACAGAGGTTCCCAGTTTGTCTCGAGGTTCTGGCGAGCCTTTTGTGGTAGGATGGGCATTGACCTATCTTTTTCCTCGGCCTTCCATCCTCAGACTAATGGCCAGACCGAACGAACCAATCAGACCTTGGAAACATATCTGAGATGTTTTGTTTCCGCTGACCAGGATGATTGGGTGTCATTTTTGCCGTTGGCTGAGTTCGCCCTTAATAATCGGGCCAGCTCGGCTACCTTGGTCTCTCCATTTTTCTGCAATTCTGGGTTCCATCCTCGTTTCTCTTCAGGACAGGTTGAGTCTTCGGACTGTCCTGGTGTGGATTATGTGGTGGACAGGTTGCAGCAGATCTGGACTCAGGTAGTGGACAATTTGACCTTGTCCCAGGAGAAGGCTCAGCTTTTCGCTAATCGCAGACGCCGTGTGGGACCCCGACTTCGTGTTGGGGATCTGGTTTGGTTATCTTCTCGTCATATACCTATGAAGGTTTCCTCTCCTAAATTTAAACCTCGTTTTATTGGTCCGTATAGGATTTCTGAGATTCTCAATCCGGTGTCTTTTCGTCTGACCCTCCCAGACTCCTTTTCCATACATAATGTATTCCATAGGTCGTTGTTGAGGAGATACGTGGCACCTATGGTTCCATCTGTGGAGCCTCCTGCCCCTGTTTTGGTGGAGGGGGAATTGGAGTATATTGTGGAGAAGATTTTGGATTCTCGTGTCTCTAGACGGAAACTCCAGTATCTGGTCAAATGGAAGGGTTATGCTCAGGAAGATAATTCCTGGGTTTTTGCCTCTGATGTCCATGCCCCAGATCTTGTTCGTGCCTTTCATGTGGCTCATCCTGGTCGGCCTGGGGGTTCTGGTGAGGGTTCGGTGACCCCTCCTCAAGGGGGGGGTACTGTTGTGAATTCTGTGGCTGAGTTCACTTCTGTGGTCACAAGTGGTATTGCAGTCTCTGGGCTTCCTCCCTCAGGTGTTTTGGTGAGCTCGTTGGCTGCCTTGCTATTTAGCTCCACCTGAGTCTGTCTTCCTTGCTCCTTGTCAATGTTCCAGTGTTGGATCTGAGCTACTGCATCTTTCCTTGGGCCTGCTGCTCTGCTAGATAAGTGCTTCTAGTTTGTTTTCTGTTTTTTCTGTCCAGCTTGCTATTAACTTTTGCTGGAAGCTCTGAGAAGCAAAGGGGTGCACCGCCGTGCTGTTAGTTCAGCACGGTGGGTCTTTTTGCCCCTTTGCGTGGTTTTCGTTTTAGGGTTTTTTGTAGACTGCATAGTTCTCTTTGCTATCCTCGCTCTGTCTAGAATATCGGGCCTCACTTTGCTGAATCTATTTCATTCCTACGTTTGTCTTTTCATCTTGCTAACAGTCATTATATGTGGGGGGCTGCCTATTCCTTTGGGGTATTTCTCTGAGGTAAGTCAGGCTTGTATTTCTATCTTCAGGCTAGTCAGCTCCTCAGGCAGTGCCGAGTTGCATAGGTAGTTGATAGGCGCAATCCACTGCTGCTTATAGTTGTGTGAGGATAGATCAGGTACTGCAGTCTACAGAGATTCCACGTCTCAGAGCTCGTCCTATTGTTTTTGGTTATTGCTAGATCTCTGTATGTGCGCTGATTACTGCACGCTGTGTTGCCTGATTGCCAGCCATAACATATCTCCAAAAAACAAATCAGGAATAGGAATTCTCGGTTCTAACATAGAATTCTGAACCACAAAGTCTTGAATACTTTGTACTCTTGCCGTGAGCTGATCCACACATGAAGACAGACCTTTAATGTCCATTGCTACACCTGTGTCCTGAACCACCCAAATGTCTAGGGGAAAAAAAAGGCAAAGCACAGTGCAAAGAAAAAAAAATGGTCTCAGAACTTCTTTTTTCCCCTCTATTGAGAATCATTAGTACTTTTGGCCTCCAGTACTGTTATGAAAGGTAATTCAGTACCACAATGGACATAGAGGTCAGCGCACATACAGTGACCTGGCAATAACCCAAAAAACAAGAACGAGCTCTGAGACGTGGGAACTCTGTTGACCGCAATCCCTAATCCTCTCCAACCACACTAAAGGCAGCCGTGGATTGCGCCTAACGCTCCCTATGCAACTCGGCACGGCCTGAGAAACTAGCTAGCCTGAAGATAGAAAATAAGCCTAAAACGAAAAAATAGAAAGCAGCACAGCCCGATATAGAGTGGCCAGATGGAGTCACTGCGGGAACCACTGAGCTCAGCATGCACAGTGAGGTGCACGCGTCCAAGGCACAGCAAACATGTAGATCAAAAAATGAAGAAAGACGCGGCAACACTCACCGATCCTGTAAAGCGGGCTTTACCTCTTTATTCAAGTAAGTGTGAGACCATCTTCACGGCACGGGGGAAACAGAATGAAGGAGGTGAGCGGGGGAGAGGACAACAGCCGTTTCGCGCCTGCACCGGCGCTTCTACGGGTCCACACTGGAAGGGAACCACGTCGGGTGAGAAAAGCACAAAGGCTCCGCCCCCCACAGCGTGTATCCCGTCCAGAGCAGGCAGAAAACAGGTGCATATCAAGGGAACAATTACCAGAGTGAAAATTAAAATCAATTACAAAAACGTAAGTATACAAATATTGAACATGCACATATAAGATCACGAGATCTCTGTGGAAAAATAAAACACAAGTACATAGAACTTACATAATATGGAGACTATACGCAATGAGACTTTGAAGTAACTTCCAAGTTGTTATCCTATCTATATCTTACCTTATACATCAAAACTATTGTTATAAAGATGTTTATGCTAATATAAAATGTAGAAAAAACATGTTTTAAATACTAATTTATATTACAAATATGGCACAGTGTTGGCAGTATATGAGATGCAAGTGTCATAGAAGATATCATAAAAAAACGGACATATCAATTTTTTCATTGAGGCCAGCTGGTCCTGTGGCCTTAGTTTTCATTATCCACAGTGCCTCACGTTGCAACAATAATTTATGGAGATCTCCTCCTTGTCTAGGTAAGGAAACCTTTTCAATTCCTGCGAACGTTAAAACATTAGGGTTTCCTGCATGGCTCTCTCTGACATGTTGAATAAGTCTAGGGACACCTTTACCGGTCTCAATAGATTTTTGATGTTCTCTGAAACGTGTAAAAAGTTTTCTGATGGTCTTCCCTATATAAAACCTTCTGCACGGACAAAAAATAACGTAAACTATATAGTTAGTCCTGCAGGTAATTAATTGTTTAACTTGGTGTCTAACGGGACCAATATGTAAGACGGGAGTCTGTATGTGAAAACGGCAATATTTGCATTGTCCACATCTATGATTCCCTTTGGGGGTTAACTGCTCTAACCAAGTGTACCCATCATTTGTTATGCGGTTACGGACCAGCACATCTCTAACTCTTTTCCCCCTTCTATTGGTGACAAGAGGGCCTTCTGCAGCTATCTTAGCTAATTCTCTGTCTCCTTCCAAAATATGCCAATGCTTCCTTATAGTGGATCTAATTTCCCTATCCATGGAACTGTATTGGAAGCAGAAGGTAAATCTGCGAGGGGGACTATTATTGGGGTTCATTCGTTGTAAATTTGTATTAACCCTTTTAATGGCGGTTCCTAGAATATCTTCAGGGTACCCTCTATCCCGAAATCGTTGACATAGATTCTCTGACTGTTCTTTGAACCCTCTGGCTGTGTTGTTAATCCTTTTAGTCCTCAGCAACTGACTGTAAGGTAGTGACTTTTTAACATGGGGGGGGTGGAAACTGTCAAAATGAAGTAAAGAATTAACCGCAACCGATTTGCGAAACACTGAAGTACATAATTTCTCTTCTTGGATGTGAATAGCAACATCCAAGAATTCTAGTTTATCACCACCAAAATTAGAAGTAAAGGACATCCCCATGGTGTTCTTTGTGTTCAAGAAGTCAACAAACAGATTGAAAGCGTCCTCAGTGCCATCCCATACAAGGAATACGTCATCTATGTACCTAAGATAAACTCTAATATGTTTCAGAAAAATATTCAATTGTGAGTATACATAGTCTTCTTCGAATACAGCCATATAAAGATTGGCAAAAGTACATGCAGCCGGGGTCCCCATGGCAGTCCCGGTGATCTGCCTGTACCATTCATCTTGAAAAGTAAAAATATTGTGAGTCAAAATAAAAAGAAGACTCTCACATACGAAGTCTACATAATTTTTACTCTTATCTGTGGTCTCAAGAATTCTCCTAATAGATTGAATGCCTAAATCTTGCGGGATGTTAGTGTACAGGCTGATCACATCAAGGGATGCCAGGGAGAACCCCGGCTGCCAAACCAAATTCTGTACACATTTCAGAAAGGAATCCGTATCCTTAATGTACGAGGGGACGTCTTTCAATAAAGGACGCAGAAGCCAGTCAATGTATTGAGAAAGGGGTTCAGTTAACGCTCCAATCCCTGACACAATTGGTCTCCCAGGGGGTGAGGTGACCGATTTGTGTACTTTGGGGAGATAGTACCAATGAGGTTTAATGGGGAATTGTGGTAGTAATTTTTCCGCCTTATTTTGTGTGATAACTTTATTCTCTACCGCTCGTCTAAGAAGAGAGCGGAGTTCCTCTTTGAATTTAAGTGTATAATCCTTCTTTAACGGGAGGTAGGTAGAAAAGTCAGATAATTGTCGTCGTGCTTCGGTGATATAAGCTTCTCTTGGTATAAGGACGATTTTACCTCCTTTATCCGCTGGGCGTATTATGACATCAGACCAGCTAGTCATCTCCTTTAGTGCCTCATTTTCCGCCACAGACAAATTTGTCGATGCCTTTTTATACAATATGGCTTCTATGTCTTTCAACACTAATGTCTCGAAGAGATCTATCACATTCCCAGGAGAGAAAGGAGGCATATAGGTGGACGAAACACCCCCCAGAAAAGGACTATGGGAATCGGAGATGCTAATATCCTGATCAGATGTAGCACCAGTAATGCTTAAGAGAAGAGCAGCATCTTCTCGCATATCTGCCAGAGTTTCATCTGTACTACCCGCCATAAAACCCAGTGTTCCCACCTGGCAGGGTCGTTCACCTTCCCATGCTACAGTATCCGTAGTTCTGGAGGAAAAGAATTTATGTAGATGAACCTTCCTTATGGCTTTGAACAGATCGATCTGGAAGACAGAGAAATCAAACGGCTCGGGTATACAATAGTTTAAACCCTTTGAGAGTAATGATAGGTGTGCCGGCTCCAAAATACGTGAGGTTAAATTAACTACATAATCACTAGGGTCCGATGTAGAAGTTGTTCCTATCTCCAAGAGACGGTTTTTCTCTTGTTCCGCCATCTTGGGATGGTATTTGCGCTGGCTCCTTCGTGTCTTCCTTCTAAAGGGACAGCGGAGGTGGTTGCGATTTCTGATATGACTTCCTCAGAGGAGTCAATTGTATTAAGGCCATTTTCACTCAGGCTCGAGTCTGATTCGGTAGTGAGATAATCTCTCCTCATACCTGGATTCCTTTTTTGGAATCTTCTTTTTTTACGTTTCATTTGGGTAGAGCTTCCTTCTTGATTCCATGTTTCTCTATTATCTCTAGTTTTATTTTGAGTTTTATTCCAAGTAAAAATTTTTCCTGATTCATAATCATTTTTATCTCGCAGGAATTTGTCTCGTTTCTTGGCTTTAATATCGACTTGCATCAATGTCAACTTAGTGTCTAATTTTTTATTAAACATTGTCCATTGACTCTCAGTCAATCTGCTCTTTAATTCAGATTGTGTTTTTAAAATCTCAGCATTAACAGTCTCATAGTTTTGTATATTGGATTTTAGGACCAATTTTAATAAATCCTGGGAGCATTGGATCATAATATTCTCCCACTCCAGTCTCAAAGCAGTATCATTATTGAAATGGGCTATGTCTTTCCAGACACGCAGTCCTCTAGGGACTCGTCCACAGTCTATGTACGATTGTAAAGAGTTGTTAGTCCAGAATAATCTAATCTCTCTTGCAGAGAGATTAGTTAACTTAAATTCCAATGATTTCGTGCTTAGCATCTGCACCTCCTCCACCCGCTCACATTCATTAAAGTAATTACTAGCATCCTCCCGGCCGGCTTGTAGGCTTGACCGCACAGGAATTGGCTCCGATTCCATCATGAAGTATAATTAACAATAAAACTTCCAATTCAAAGTCAGTGAAACACCATAAACTCACATCAAAGCGTGCGTGCTGAGGAAACAACAAGTCCAATGTACAAAACGAAAAAATAGAAAGCAGCACAGCCCGATATAGAGTGGCCAGATGGAGTCACTGCGGGAACCACTGAGCTCAGCATGCACAGTGAGGTGCACGCGTCCAAGGCACAGCAAACATGTAGATCAAAAAATGAAGAAAGACGCGGCAACACTCACCGATCCTGTAAAGCGGGCTTTACCTCTTTATTCAAGTAAGTGTGAGACCATCTTCACGGCACGGGGGAAACAGAATGAAGGAGGTGAGCGGGGGAGAGGACAACAGCCGTTTCGCGCCTGCACCGGCGCTTCTACGGGTCCACACTGGAAGGGAACCACGTCGGGTGAGAAAAGCACAAAGGCTCCGCCCCCCACAGCGTGTATCCCGTCCAGAGCAGGCAGAAAACAGGTGCATATCAAGGGAACAATTACCAGAGTGAAAATTAAAATCAATTACAAAAACGTAAGTATACAAATATTGAACATGCACATATAAGATCACGAGATCTCTGTGGAAAAATAAAACACAAGTACATAGAACTTACATAATATGGAGACTATACGCAATGAGACTTTGAAGTAACTTCCAAGTTGTTATCCTATCTATATCTTACCTTATACATCAAAACTATTGTTATAAAGATGTTTATGCTAATATAAAATGTAGAAAAAACATGTTTTAAATACTAATTTATATTACAAATATGGCACAGTGTTGGCAGTATATGAGATGCAAGTGTCATAGAAGATATCATAAAAAAACGGACATATCAATTTTTTCATTGAGGCCAGCTGGTCCTGTGGCCTTAGTTTTCATTATCCACAGTGCCTCACGTTGCAACAATAATTTATGGAGATCTCCTCCTTGTCTAGGTAAGGAAACCTTTTCAATTCCTGCGAACGTTAAAACATTAGGGTTTCCTGCATGGCTCTCTCTGACATGTTGAATAAGTCTAGGGACACCTTTACCGGTCTCAATAGATTTTTGATGTTCTCTGAAACGTGTAAAAAGTTTTCTGATGGTCTTCCCTATATAAAACCTTCTGCACGGACAAAAAATAACGTAAACTATATAGTTAGTCCTGCAGGTAATTAATTGTTTAACTTGGTGTCTAACGGGACCAATATGTAAGACGGGAGTCTGTATGTGAAAACGGCAATATTTGCATTGTCCACATCTATGATTCCCTTTGGGGGTTAACTGCTCTAACCAAGTGTACCCATCATTTGTTATGCGGTTACGGACCAGCACATCTCTAACTCTTTTCCCCCTTCTATTGGTGACAAGAGGGCCTTCTGCAGCTATCTTAGCTAATTCTCTGTCTCCTTCCAAAATATGCCAATGCTTCCTTATAGTGGATCTAATTTCCCTATCCATGGAACTGTATTGGAAGCAGAAGGTAAATCTGCGAGGGGGACTATTATTGGGGTTCATTCGTTGTAAATTTGTATTAACCCTTTTAATGGCGGTTCCTAGAATATCTTCAGGGTACCCTCTATCCCGAAATCGTTGACATAGATTCTCTGACTGTTCTTTGAACCCTCTGGCTGTGTTGTTAATCCTTTTAGTCCTCAGCAACTGACTGTAAGGTAGTGACTTTTTAACATGGGGGGGGTGGAAACTGTCAAAATGAAGTAAAGAATTAACCGCAACCGATTTGCGAAACACTGAAGTACATAATTTCTCTTCTTGGATGTGAATAGCAACATCCAAGAATTCTAGTTTATCACCACCAAAATTAGAAGTAAAGGACATCCCCATGGTGTTCTTTGTGTTCAAGAAGTCAACAAACAGATTGAAAGCGTCCTCAGTGCCATCCCACACAAGGAATACGTCATCTATGTACCTAAGATAAACTCTAATATGTTTCAGAAAAATATTCAATTGTGAGTATACATAGTCTTCTTCGAATACAGCCATATAAAGATTGGCAAAAGTACATGCAGCCGGGGTCCCCATGGCAGTCCCGGTGATCTGCCTGTACCATTCATCTTGAAAAGTAAAAATATTGTGAGTCAAAATAAAAAGAAGACTCTCACTAGCCTGAAGATAGAAAATAAGCCTACCTTGCCTCAGAGAAATACCCCAAAGGAAAAGGCAGCCCCCACATATAATGACTGTGAGTTAAGATGAAAAGACAAACGTAGAGATGAAATAGATTTAGCAAAGTGAGGCCCAACTTTCTGAACAGAGCGAGGATAGGAAAGGTAACTTTGCGGTCAACACAAAACCCTACAAAAACCACGCAAAGGGGGCAAAAAGACCCTCCGTACCGAACTAACGGCACGGAGGTACACCCTCTGCGTCCCAGAGCTTCCAGCAAGCAGTAAAAAACAAATTGACAAGCTGGACAGAAAAAAACAGCAAACAAATAGCAAAGAGGAACTTAGCTATGCAGAGCAGCAGGCCACAGGAACGATCCAGGAGGAAACAGGTCCAATACTAGAACATTGACTGGAGGCCAGGATCAAAGCACTAGGTGGAGTTAAATAGAGCAGCACCTAACGACTCCACCACACCACCTGAGGAAGGAAACTCAGAAGCCGCAGTACCACTTTCCTCCACCAACGGAAGCTCACAGAGAGAACCAGCCGAAGTACCACTTGTGACCACAGGAGGGAGCTCTGCCACAGAATTCACAACAGGGCCCACTGGGAATTTCCCCAACTCCCCGCCAGGCCAGTCCAGACTGACCCTGGGTGGTAATATGGTGTCTGGTCATGGTGCGGTGGTATTTGTCCCTTGTATATAGTATTATTCTGTCACTCTGGTGGTAATATGTGATCTGGTCATGGTGTAGTGGTATTTGTTCCTTGTATGTGGTATTAAAGGTCACTATGTGATGGTAAGATGTTGTCTGGTCATGGTGCGGTGGTATTTGTCCTATGTATGTTATATTATTGGTCATTTTAAACATTAAAAAATAAATAAAAATACACTTAAATTGAATTGGATATTTTAGCAAATGATTAACAGGATAGAATAGAGTAGAGTTTGGTCAAAAGAATCTACCTTGTCATAGTGGCGGAGTAAAAATCATTTGGCCCAAACAAAAGCTGCTGGCTATGTATGTGATCTGGTGATGGTGCAGAAATGGAGTTTTTCCAAGAGAAGGTAATGGGACTCTCAACAGTTCAAGGAGTGGAGGCGGGGCTGGGTTGGAGACTGGGCAGTGTATCAAGGGGGCCCCGAAAATTTTGCCAGTATGGGGCCCAGAAATTCTTAGTGGCAGCCCTTGGTTTAAGGTCCCAGCAAAAGAAAGGTGTGCCTATCTTACCGCTTACAGAGGCTGCTGTATTCTATTGTTTGCACAGTATGAAGTCATAGCCGCTTACACCTGTTCACACTTTATTCTGTTCAGAGGTACTGATCCGTTTTTTGTTTTTCTTTCGTAGCATGCTAGCTCACAACATCCGGACCCTCCCAACCTGTTGCCCTAATCCCGACCCCTCCCAACACCGTCTGTGAGAGCCGGATGTGACAGCCCTGCTTTCACCCGCTCTTCCTCTGCAACTGCAGGTGTGCCTCCCTAGTCGTTGGAGATCTTCACGGCTTGATCTTTGAAATTGTTGACCAAAGGAAATTTTTTTTCTTATAAATTTCCACATTTTTTACCACTTAAAAAATATATATTTGTGTTTAATATCTGTGTAATTGCACTGACCTGGACAATCATATTGCTAGGTCAGTTTTGCTATATAGTGAACATGGTAAATAAAAAAAAAAAAAACAATTGTGTAATTGGACTTCTCTTGCAATTTCACAGCACTTGGATTTTTCCTTCCCATTTTCCAGTACACTATGTGGTAGAATGAATGTTATTATTCAACAGTACAACTCGTCTAGCAGAAAATAAACCCTCATATGGCTATATGGATAGAAAAACTAAGAAAAAGCTATGGCTCTTGAAAGAAGGGGAAGAAAAAACGTAAATGAAAAAAAAACAGAAAATCGCCAACACGTGATGGGGTTAAGTTCAAGATAGTGAGAAACTGTATCACTTGTATCTATCACTGCAATGTTTCAGCTCATTCCTGAGTCTTTTTGTCCAGAAGTCTGACACTATGTCACCATTGGACTTTTATTACGACACTATTTTATGCTGTATTGCAGATTTCTATTTAGTCTTTAATAAGGTCAGCAATTTCTGATCTACACAAACTGCTTTTCTAAGACATCTAACATTGCTAGTTTGAGGGAAGCACTGGTTTTCCTTAAAGAAACCGAATATGGCGTCTTACTGGCAATGCTCCATACTGGGAACGTACGCAGATTTGCACCGAGTCAGTTTTTGACCAGGAGCTTATCTCTGGTCATCACAAAGCTTAATGTTCAGATATTGACTCATAGGGAAGCTACTTCTCCTAGGTGGTAGGGTCTTTCGTTGGCTGACAAGAGCAATGTGTTTGTATGTGATGTGAGGAGGGAGCGTTTGTGACTATTTGGACACTGTCAGTTCTATGTTTGGGGTTTTGTCATCACCTCTTCCCATTTATTACATAGCTGTATCACTTCAGTGGTGACATCACCTCCTCCCTTTTATTGTACGGCCAAATAACTGCAGATATGTCACCCCTCTTATATGATACAGCTGTACCACCATAACATTGTCACCTCTAGTATTGAATTTATAGCTATAGTATATCACTATTTAATTATTAATTCATGGCCTTCAGCTCAGTCTGGAGTGATGGCGACTTGATGGATGAACTATCGGTAGGGAGATTGATCTTGTGCAAGCCTAGATAGGTCCACCAGGGTCTTTTCTGCCATTATCTTGATTGTATCAAGCCATTGGGTTCTTCTTCTTC
This sequence comes from Ranitomeya imitator, assembly GCF_032444005.1. NCBI lineage: Eukaryota > Metazoa > Chordata > Amphibia > Anura > Dendrobatidae > Ranitomeya > Ranitomeya imitator. Next base: position 230,649,849 of record NC_091286.1, on the reverse strand, counting down.
TCCTTGTTCCTTCTTTTTTTCCAATCATGATGTCCTTCTCCAGTGATTGCTCGCTTCGTATGATGTGCCTAAAGTAGGCAAGTCATAGCTTGGTGATGGGTCCTTTGAGTGATGTGTCTGGCTTGATTTGTTCCTAAATTGATTTGTTCGTTCTTTTTGTCATTCCTGGTATTGATAACATCCTTCTCCATCACCACATTTGAAAAGGCATTGATTCTTCTTCTGTCTTGCTTCTTCATCATCCAGTTTTCACATTTCTGCGTTACCACAGAAAAGATAAAACTATGTATAAGCCGTGTCTTCGTCGCCAGTGAAATGTTCCTCGATTTGAGGACCTTGTCCAGTGTCTTTATTGATGATTTGCCCATAGCTAGACAGATATTCACTTCTGGTGTCGTCATTTCATCTTGAGTGATCATCGATCTGAGTAGGTGGAAGTCTTTTACAAGTTCCAGTTTGTCGCCGTTTATCTCAAATGTGTCCGGTTGTACCTGTCAGTGGTCAATAATATCTTTGTCTTCTTTATTTTGAGTAAAGTCCCCGGTTGAGATTTCCATCTGGACATTCCGTAATAATTCCATAAGTCCATCTATGCTTGTTACTATCAATATTAAATCGCCTGCGTATTTCAGATTGCTGATGATTCGTCCAGCAATGTTTATTCCTTCTTCCTTTGAATTACAATACATATATTATTGCAATACCAAACACAGCCTAAAGAGAAGAGTGGCCCTATACACCAGACCAATACAGAACTGGGTAGGACATATTAGACAGAGGAGAGTATTTCGTGTCCTACTTCTGAATGTGAAGATAGTGTAGAGTGTAACTCCAGCGCTGGTTACTTGTAAGGCTAAGTGCACACGTTGGAAATTTCCGCGGCAATTCTGCGCCTCCTGCCGCGGGTATATTGCATGTAGAATTTGCATGCATTTTCAAGCAGAAAACAAGCGTTTTGCAAGCATAATTAGCTTGCAGAATGCTAGTGTTTTCCAAGCGATCTGTAGCATCGCTTGGAAAACTGATTGACAGGTTGGTCACACTTGTCAAACAGTGTTTGACAAGTGTGACCAACTTTTTACTATTGATGCCGCCTATGCCGCATCAATAGTAAAAGATAGAGTGTTAAAAATGATAATAAAAAAAAAAAAGGTGATACTCACCTACCGCAAACAGCCGATCTCCTCAGCGGCTTCCGTTCCTATAGATGGTGTGTGTGCAGGACCTTCGATGACGTTGCAGTCACGTGACCGTGACGTCATCACAGGTCCTTCACACAACATCTACAGGAATGGAAGCGGCCGCGTGCAGCTCAGAGGGGCAGGAAGACTCCGGGGGCCATTGAAGGTGAGTATATCATGATTTTTTTATTTTAATTCTTTTTTTTAACAATTATATGGTGCCCAGCCCATGGAGGAGAGTCTCCTCTGCTCCACCCTGGGTACCAACCGCACATGATCTGCTTACTTCCCGCATGGTGGGCATAGCCCCATGCGGGAAGTAAGCAGATCAATGCATTCCCAGGTGTTCGGAATCCCCACGATTCCGCAAATTTAATGAACATGCTGCATTTTCTTCTGGAATGCGAATCCGCTCAGGAAAAAAATGCAGCATGTGCACAAAAAACGCGGATTGCATTCTATTAAATTGGATGCTTAATGTGAGCGTTTTTTTCGCGGTTTTATAGCGTTTTTATAGCGAAAAACCGTGAAAAAAACGCGTGCACACAGCCTTACAGGTATGCATATGGTTGTCAAATGTAAGGTTTGTCCATTTACTTCTGACATTTCTGTAGGGATCAGGCAGACCTAGCTAAGAATCAAAAGCTGAACAGGAATATAAATGTTCATATGGTGCCTTTGATATCAAACTTGGAAGCATAAAGGAAAGGTGTGAATGTGGTTTTCTTAAAAAAATAAAATAACACGAATTGTAGCATAATTTCTCTCAGTATCTAAAATTATCACCAATTTTACCCTACATCCGTACTTAAATTATTACTAACTAGTTGTAAGGTCATAATGTCTAAAGGTGTTAATCCAGAAAGAGAGAAAACTAACACAAACAAACTGAAATAAATGTGCAGGAGCAGCTGCTGTAGACGCAATGCAAAAGCAGAAAGAAAAGAGGCAACAAAATTCTGCAACCGCAAGTATGTAAACGGCCATATTTATTACACAGCTCCGAGAAATGTGAGGTTCTTAGCGCACATTTTGATCAAACTGTGCGAGCCCATCTGCCAACGACAAGGCGACCTCTTCAGATGGGACCCTACACTAACACTACACTAACCGGTATTAATAAAGCCCCTATGTCTAATGTTGTTGATCCAGAAGAAGGCAAAAAACCCTGGACACACTCAGCCAATTTGTGACTCAGGGAAAAAATTCCTTCTTGACCCCAGGAAAAGGCGATCAGTCCTGGAACCCTGGATCAAACCCTGCTACTAATACCACGGTTATTATTATCCTCCCACATTATCTATTGTTATTTATTTATTATTATTATTGTTTCTATTCTAAGTAATGTTTATTCTAATATTAAAACTAAAATCATTACTATATGCATATTAGTAAAATACTAATTTAATAACTGTTATAATTATTTTATGCTTTTTGCCGTTTTTCTTCCTTATTATAAATATTCTACCATTGCAGCTTTAATTATTTTTTTGCTATTACTATTAAAAGACTATTGTATTTTTTTACTATAAATATTACTACTATACTATGTATATGTTTTTGATCCAGAAGAAGGCAAAAACCCTTGGACACTTTCAGCCAATCTGTGTCTGAAGGGAAAAATTCCTTCTTAACCCCGGAAAAAGGCGATCAGTCCTAGAACCCTGGATCAAACCCTACTACTCATACTATGGTTATTATTAGCATTACGCTTTTATTATTATTATTGTTATTATCCCACATTATGTATTGTTTATTTATTATTGTTTCTATTTTATGTAATGTAAATTCTAATATTGAAACTAAAATTACTTTATTTTATTATTAGAATACTTATTTAGTAACTACTATAATTATTTTATGCTTTTTGTCCTTTTTCCTCCTTATTATAAATATTCTACCATTGCAGCTTTAATTATTATTTTTGCTATTGCTATGAAAAAGACTACCTTTTCTACTATAAATATTACTACTATACTATGTATATGCTTTTGATCCAGAAGAAGGCAAAAACCCTTGGACACTTTCAGCCAATCTGTGTCTGAAGGGAAAAATTCCTTCTTGACCCCGGAAAAAGGCGATCAGTCCTAGAACCCTGGATCAAGCCGCCTAATTCTAATAAAATGTGTATATTGTTTTATATTAATAGAATAGTGGTTAATACTAGCTGACTACCTTGTTATGACAACTACTTCTCTATATCCTATTTATACTACTGTAACTAATTGTTTATATTATTAATTATTATTAATGCTACGCCCCTACCATTAATAAGGTCCTTATGTTGCTTACTGCTGCATCAAACCTGCTGTTAGAACTACTAATATTATTACTTTACATTTTTATTCCTGTTTTTTACTATAATTACTACTTTTTGTTACTACTATGATAGCTACTATTACAGTTTTTCCTACTAATATCAATATACTAATATTATTATACCACTCTTATTGCTATTTTTTTTTATACTTACCTCCCAGTATTTGCCGTATATGATGTTATCGGCTGAGAGGTCCTAGCAGGATTGTCCAGATGATGTTCTTCTTTCCTCTCAAATACTGGTTGATATATTGGAGGATGTGGCACTGCGTGGTCCTGCTGCTTCTTCTGGCCTCTGTCCTGCTGCTTCTTCTGGCCTCTGTTGTGGTCTCTCTTCTGGCCTCTGTCCTGCTGCTTCTTCTGGCCTCTGTCCTGCTGCTTCTTCTGGCCTCTGTCCTGCTGCTTCTTCTGGCCTCTGTCCTGCTGCTTCTTCTGGCCTCTGTTGTGGTCTCTCTTCTGACCTCTGTCCTGCTGCTTCTTCTGGCCTCTGTTGTGGTCTCTCTTCTGGCGCCGATCTTAATTGTGATTTTGACCTCTTTTTTCTTAATTTCTTCTTTTTGGGTTCTCTGCTCTTCATCCAGGTCCATACACAGCACTTTAGCCCGCATTGCCCTTGCTTCTTGTCCTGTGATCCTGGTCTTCATGGATGGTGCAGGCTGCTCTTCATATTCATGCCTTGGGGTATATTTCTTCTGGGCTTCTGGGCTGGTCGGCATGAGGCGCTAAGAAGACAGCAGATGAAGTTACTCATGTAATAAGACATTCCTATACACCTGTGTAAAATTAAAGGCAGCAGTATAATCTTCTCACTAACCTCCATCTTGTAGATGGGTGATGGCAGAAACTTCATACAGAAGGCCAGTCTTCTGAATGCCTCCTCCGGTGTGAGATCAACTGTAGAGAAAATAACCAATATAAGGATCACCCATAACCATACAGAGAGGATGTGACAGGGCGGCACTACTGACCGCCATATTGCTAACCATCCCGCTAAGTGCTAGGAGCACGTCTGACCACAGCACAGAGAATGGTCGTCTAACAGTGTGAGGAATCTCACCTGATCCAACGCTGGATGAAGGTCCGGTCCACATGTTCTCGCTGTGGTCTTCACTCGTGTTGAAATCTATCAAAATCCTGTAAAATAGCAGAACAGTCAGAATAGGTTTTGGGCTCATTGACCAGGGTGTACTGTTACTGGAAACTTTGGGAAACACTGTCTGGGTGTTTAGGAGGCATTGCCGGGGCAAAGGTGACATTGGGCAATGTGCAGGATATGACGGTTCTATATCCAATATCTGCCCTCCCCCATTATTCTGTGCTGTATATGGAATATTCGGAATAATCGACTTCGGTCCGTTCTCCGCTCTGCAGGCGCCGTTCTCTATGGAGGACGGAGCTGATGTTAAATATTGGACCCATCCAATAAGATGTGACAAGTGGTGACAGCGGAGTATCAGCGCCACCTCCTCATCATGTACATGCCTCTATGTGAAGTATTGGGGTAAATAAGAACAATTAGTAACAGAACATCTCGGGTTATTCTGTGTGAATATGTGATGATATAATCAGCCGTCACTTATATAATATTACAGGTTTATACCTGATATGTCGCAGTAGCCGCAGGTGTCCGTCTTCACTCTCTGCTGAGATAGAACAGACTGAGCATAACTGACGTTTGTGTTTTTTCAAATTCAAATCTAGCAATCCTACTGGTTGTTTATTGCCATGGTGACAGAAGTCACTGATAATTTAAAGGGACGTGACGGTATTATTGCACTATAGTGAATTTTACTACACTGTGTGCAGAATTATTAGGCAAGTTGTATTTTAGAGGATTATTTTTATTATTGATCAACAACTATGTTCTCAATCAACCCAAAAGACTCATAAATATGAAAGCTTAATATTTTTGGAAGTTGGAGTGGTTTTTTTTTTTAGATTTGGCTATCTTAGGAGGATATCTGTTTGTGCAGGTAACTATTACTGTGCAGAATTATTAGGCAGCTTAATAAAAACCAAATATATTCCCATCTCACTTGTTTATTTTCACCAGGTAAACCAATATAACTGCACAAAATTTAGAAATAAACATTTCTGACATGCAAAAACAAACCCCCAAAATTAGTGACCAATATAGCCATCTTTCTTTATGATAACACTCAGCAGCCTCCATCCATAGGTTCTGTCAGTTGCTTGATCTGTTTATGATCAACATTGCGTGCAGCAGCCACCACAGCCTCCCAGACACTGTTCCGAGAGGTGGACTGTTTTCCCTCCCTGTAGATCTCACATTTTATGAGGGACCACAGGTTCTCTATGGGGTTTAGATCAGGTGAACAAGGGGGCCATGTCATTATTTTTTCTTCTTTGAGACCTTTACTGGCCAGCCATGCTGTGGAGTAGTTGGAGGCATGTGATGGAGAATTGTCCTGCATGAAAATCATGTTTTTCTTGAACAATATCGACTTCTTCCTGTACCACTGCTTGAAGAAGTTGTATTCCAGAAACTGGCAGTAGGTCTGGGAGTTGAGCTTCACTCCATCCTCAACCTGAAAAGGTCCCACAAGTTCATCTTTGATACCAGCCCATACCAGTACCCCACCTCCACCTTGCTGGCATCTGAGTCAGAGTGGAGCTCTCTGCGCTTTACTGATCCAGCCTCTGGCCCATCCATCTGGCCCATCAAGAGTCACTCTCATTTCATCAGTCCACAAAACCTTTGAAAAGTCAGTCTTAAGATATTTCTTGGCCCAGTCTTGCCGTTTTATCTTATGTTTCTTGTTCAAAGGTTGTGTTTTTTCAGCCTTCTTTACCTTGGCCATGTCCCTGAGTATCGCACACCTTGCTTTTTGTTACTCCAGTAAAGTTGCAGCTCTGAAATATGGCAAAACTGGTGGCAAATGGCATCTCGGCAGCTTCACGCTTGATTTTCCTCAGTTCATTGGCAGTTATTTTGCTCCTTTTTTGCTCAACACACTTCTTGCGACCTTGTTGGCTATTTGCTATGAAAAGCTTGATTGTTCGGTGATCACACTTCAAAAGTTTGGCAATTTCAAGACTGCTGCATCCCTCTGCAAGACATCTCACAATTTTGGACATTTCAGAGCCCATCAAATCTCTCTTCTGACTCATTTTGCCAAAGGAAAGGAAGTTGCCTAATTATTAAGCACACCTTATATAGGGTTTTGATGTCATTAGACAACAACCCTCCTCATTACAGAGATGTTCATCATCTGATTTACTTAATTGGTAGTTGGCCCTCAAGTCTGAACAGCTTGGAGTAGGACAACATGTATAAAAAGTATCATGTGTCAAAATACAACTTGCCTAATAATTCTGCACACAGTATACATGCTACTCCCCTTTGACACCATTTAAGCACATGGAGATGTGTTGTAATTCCCTGCACAGATGATAGGTGCAATACTATGCAGGTAAATGATATGAAGGACCAGTGTCCCATTTTTTCTAAGGATTGAGGCTGGTCCCAGGAATTGGGTTCTAGCAATATGTCCTCATTTACGAAAAACCCTATATTTGCTTCTACTTTACTGCATTTTGTGAGGTCATGATTAGGGTTGAGCGAAAGGGGTCGGTCATTTTCATAAGTTGCCGACTTTTGGCAAAGTCGGGTTTCATGAAACCCGACCCGATCCCTGTGTGGGGTCGGCAAAGCAGTACGCGACTTTCGCGCCAAAGTCGCGTTTCAATGACGCGAAAAGCGCCATTTCTCAGCCAAAGAAGGTGGACGCAGAGTGTGGGCAGCGTGATGACATAGGTCTCAGTCCCCACCATCTTAGAGAAGGGCATTGCAGTGATTGGCTTGCTTTCTGCGGCATCACAGGGGCTATAAAGGGACGTTCCTGCCGACCGCCATCTTACTGCTGCTGATCTGAGCTTAGGGAGAGGTTGCTGCCGCTTCGTCAGAAGCAGGGATAGCATTAGGCAGGGTACATTAACCCCCAAACCGCTTGTGCTGTAGCGGTTTCAACTGTCCAACACCACCTTTTGTTTGCAGGGACAGTGGAGGCTACATTTTTTTTTTCCTCAGTGCTGTAGCTCATTGGGCTGCCCTGGAAGGCTCCCTGATAGCTGCATTGCTGTTTGTACACCGCTGTGCAAACCAACTGCTTTTTTCAAAGCACAAATCCTGTTGCTCCTTCCTTTCTGCACAGCTATCTTGTTTGTTTGTCCACACTTTTGACTTTTTTGTGCAACAGTCCACTCCTTGTTATTGCTGCCTGCCATACTTTGCTGAGATTACTGCAGGTAGATAGTAATTGTAGGACAGTCCCTTTTTTTTTTGTTTCGTTATATCTCTTCAAGCCACTTTCTGCCACAGAAAATATACTCTAATACAGTGGCCCAGATTTATTCACTAGTCTCCCTGAAGAAAAAAAAAAAAGGGTGCAGATTAAAATTGGCAAATCTGTATCAGTGGCAGTCCTGTGTGTGGCATCTGTGTCAGAAAACATACAGTCTAACAGTGGGCCTGATTTCTTGCCAATTCTCCCATAAATAAAAAATAAATAGTGGGAGATTAAGATTGGCACTTTTGCCTCAGTGCCAGTGCAGTGTGTGGCATCTGTCTCTAATTTTGTGCCACATTAAACCCATTGTGTAATACTGGGCCAGATTTCTTTTAAATTCTCCCTGAAACAAAAATAGTGGGAGATTAAGATTGGCATTTCTGCTTCAGTGCCAGTCCTGTGTGTGCCACCTGTCTCAAATTTTGTGCCACATTAAACCCATTGTGTAATACTGGGCCAGATTTCTTTTAAATTCTACCTGAAAAAAAAATTGTGGGAGATTAAGATTGGCATTTCTGCTTCAGTGCCACTCCTGTGTGTGCCACCTGTCTCAAATTTTGTGCCACATTAAACCTAGTGTGTAATACTGGGCCAGATTTCTTTTCAATTCTCCCTGAAAAAATAAAAATCGTGGGAGATTAAGATTGGCAATTCTGCCTCATTGCCAGTGCTGTGTGTGCCACCTGTCTCAAATTTTGTGCCTAAACCTAGTGTGTAATACTGGGCCAGATTTCTTTTAAATTCTCCATGAAAAAAGAAATAGTGTGAGATTAAGATTGGAATTTCTGCTTCAGTGCCAATCCTGTGTGTGCCACCTCTCTCAAATTTTGTGCCACATTAAACCTAGTGTGTAATACTGGGCCAGATTTCTTTTAAATTCTCCCTGAAAAAAAAAACAGTGGGAGATTAAGATTGGCATTTCTGCTTCAGTGCCAGTCCTGTGTGTGCCACCTGTCTCACATTTTGTGCCACATTAAACCTACTGTGTAATACTGGGCCAGATTTCTTTTAAATTCTCCCTGGAAAAAAATAGTGGGAGATTAAGATTGGCATTTCTGCTTCAGTGCCACTCCTGTGTGTGCCACTTGTCTCAAATTTTGTGCCACATTAAACCTAGTGTGTAATACTGGGTCAGAATTCTTTTAAATTCTCCCTGAAAAAAAAAACAGTGGGAGATTATGATTGGCATTTCTGCTTCAGTGCCAGTCCTGTGTGTGCCACCTGTCTCAAATTGTGTGCCACATTAAACCTATTGTGTAATACTGGGCCAGATTTCTTTTAAATTTTCCCTGAAAAAAAAATAGTGGGAGATTAAGATTGGCAATTCTGCTAAAGTGCCACTCCTGTGTGTGCCACCTGTCTCAAATTTTGTGCCACATTAAACCTAGTGTGTAATAGTGGGCCAGATTTCTTTTCAATTCTCCCTTAAAAAAAAAACAGTGGGAGATTAAGATTGGCATTTCTGCTTCAGTGCCACTCCTGTGTGTGCCACCTGTCTCAAATTTTTTGCCACATTAAACCTAGCGTGTAATACTGGTCCAGATTTCTTTTAAATTCTCCTTGAAAAAAAAATAGTGGGAGATTAAGATTGGCATTTCTGCTTCAGTGCCACTCCTGTGTGTGCCACCTGTCTCAAATTTTGTGCCACATTAAACCTAGTGTGTAATACTGGGCCAGATTTCTTTTAAATTCTCCCTGAAAAAAAAAATAGTGGGAGATTCAGATTGGCATTTCTGCTTCAGTGCCACTCCTGTGTGTGTCACCTGTCTCAAATTTTGTCCCACATTAAACCTATTGTGTAATACTGGGCCAGATTTCTTTTCAATTCTCCCTGAAAAAAAACAGTTGGAGATTAAGATTGGCATTTCTGCTTCAGTGCCACTCCTGTGTGTGCCACCTGTCTCAAATTTTGTGCCACATTAAACCTAGTGTGTAATACTGGGCCAGATTTCTTTTAAATTTTTCCTGAAAAAAAATAGTGGGAGATTAAGATTGGCATTTCTGCTTCAGTGCCACTCCTGTGTGTGCCACCTGTCTCAAATTTTGTGCCACATTAAACCTAGTGTGTAATACTGGGCCAGATTTCTTTTAAATTCTACCTGAAAAAAAATAGTGGGAGATTAAGATTGGCATTTCTGCTTCAGTGCCACTCCTGTGTGTGCCACCTGTCTCAAATTTTGTGCCACATTAAACCTAGTGTGTAATACTGGGCCAGATTTCTTTTAAATTTTTCCTGAAAAAAAAATAGTGGGAGATTAAGATTGGCATTTCTGCTTCAGTGCCACTCCTGTGTGTGCCACCTGTCTCAAATTTTGTGCCACATTAAACCTAGTGTGTAATACTGGGCCAGATTTCTTTTAAATTCTACCTGAAAAAAAAATAGTGGGAGATTAAGATTGGCATTTCTGCTTCAGTGCCAGTGTTGTGTGTGCCACCTGTCTCAAAGTTTGTGCCACATTAAACCTAGTGTGTAATACTGGGCCAGATTTCTTTTAAATTCTCCCTGAAAAAAAAAATAGTGGGAGATTAAGATTGGCATTTCTGCTTCAGTGCCACTCCTGTGTGTGCCACCTGTCTCAAGTTTTGTGCCACATTACACCTAGTGTGTAATACTGGGCCAGATTTCTTTTAAATTCTCCCTGAAATAAAAAATAGTGGGAGATTAAGATTGGCATTTCTGCTTCAGTGCCACTCCTGTGTGTGTCACCTGTCTCAAATTTTGTGCCACATTAAACCTAGTGTATAATACTGGGCAAGTTTTTTTTAAATTATCCCAGAAAAAAAAAGTGGGAGATTAAGATTCGCAATTCTGCCTCATTGCCAGTGCTGTGTGTGGCATCTGTCTCTAATTTTGTGCCACAGAACATATACTGTATAAGAGTGGGCCACATTTCTTCAATATTCTCCGAGAAAAAATAAAAAGGGGGAGATTTTTATTGGTAGTGTCTGCATCAGCGTCAGTCCTGTTAGTGGCATATCTGTCTGCCACTGAAGCTGTAGAGTTTGGTCAAAAGAATCTACCTTGTCGTAGTGGCGGAGTAAAAATCTTTTGGCCAAAACAAAAGCTGCTGGCTATGTATGTGATCTGGTGATGGTGCAGAAATGGAGTTTTTCCAAGAGAAGGTAATAGGACTCTCAGCAGCTCAAGGAGTGGAAGCAGGGCTGGGTTGGAGACTGGGCGGAGTCTCAAGGGGGCCCCGAAAATTTTGCCAGTATGGGGCCCAGAAATTCTTAGTGGCAGCCCTGGGTTTAAGGTCCCAGCAAAAGAAAGGTGTGCCTATCTTACCGCTTACAGAGGCTGCTGTATTCTATTGTTTGCACAGTATGAAGTCATAGCCGCTTACACCTGTTCACACTTTATTCTGTTCAGAGGTACTGATCCGTTTTTTGTTTTTCTTTCGTAGCATGCTAGCTCACAACATCCGGACCCTCCCAACCTGTTGCCCTAATCCCGACCCCTCCCAACACCGTCTGTGAGAGCCGGATGTTACAGCCCTGCTTTCACCCGCTCTTCCTCTGCAACTGCAGGTGTGCCTCCCTAGTTGTTGGAGATCTTCACGGCTTGATCTTTGAAATTGTTGACCAAAGGAAATTTTTTTTCTTATAAATTTCCACATTTTTTACCACTTAAAAAATATATATTTGTGTTTAATATCTGTGTAATTGCACTGACCTGGACAATCATATTGCTCCTCCCTTTTATTGTACGGCCAAATAACTGCAGATATGTCACCCCTCTTATATGATACAGCTGTACCACCATAACATTGTCACCTCTAGTATTGAATTTATAGCTATAGTATATCACTATTTAATTATTAATTCATGGCCTTCAGCTCAGTCTGGAGCGATGGCGACTTGATGGATGAACTATCGATAGGGAGATTGATCTTGTGCAAGCCTAGATAGGTCCACCAGGGTCTTTTCCGCCATTATCTTGATTGTATCAAGCCATTGGGTTCTTCTTCTTCTCCTTGTTCCTTCTTTTTTTCCAATCATGATGTCCTTCTCCAGTGATTGCTCGCTTCGTATGATGTGCCTAAAGTAGGCAAGTCATAGCTTGGTGATGGGTCCTTTGAGTGATGTGTCTGGCTTGATTTGTTCCAAAATTGATTTGTTCGTTCTTTTTGTCATTCCTGGTATTGATAACATCCTTCTCCATCACCACATTTGAAAAGGCATTGATTCTTCTTCTGTCTTGCTTCTTCATCATCCAGTTTTCACATTTGTGTGTTACCACAGAAAAGATAAAACTATGTATAAGCCGTGTCTTCGTTGCCAGTGAAATGTTCCTCGATTTGAGGACCTTGTCCAGTGTCTTCATTGTTGATTTGCCCATAGCTAGACAGATATTCACTTCTGGTGTCGTCATTTCATCTTGAGTGATCATCGATCTGAGTAGGTGGAAGTCTTTTACAACTTCCAGTGTGTCGCCGTTTATCTCAAATGTGTCCGGTTGTACCTGTCAGTGGTCAATAATATCTTTGTCTTCTTTATTTCGAGTAAAAGTCCCCAGTTGAGCTTTCCATCTGGACATTCCGTAATAATTCCATAAGTTCATCTACGCTTGTTACTATCAATATTATATCGCCTGCGTATTTCAGATTGCTGATGATTCATCCAGCAATGTTTATTCCTTCTTCCTTTGAATTACAATACATTTATTATTGCAATACCAAACACAGCCTAAAGAGAAGAGTGGCCCTATACACCAGACCAATACAGAACTGGGTAGGACATATTAGACAGAGGAGAGTATTTCGTGTCCTACTTCTGAATGTGAAGATAGTGTAGAGTGTAACTCCAGCGCTGGGCTATATGGTTACTTGTAAGGCTAAGTGCACACGTTGGAAATTTCCGCGGCAATTCTGTGCCTCCTGCCGCGGGTATATTGCATGTGGAATTTGCATGCATTTTTATTCAAATAGTTTTTATTGAAAAATTTCTCAACCATGTCAACAAGGCATATCACGAGACATGACACGAAGGGAGAGGAAGTGGTGGGGTTCAAGGGGCAAGGAAAAAAGGGTTGCACATGAGGACATAGGGGAGAAGACGAAAACAAGGTAATTTGCATGCATTTTAAAGCAGAAAACTAGCGTTTTGCAAGCATAATTAGCTTGCAGAATGCTAGCGTTTTCCAAGCGATCTGTAGCATCACTTGGAAAACTGATTGACAGGTTGGTCACACTTGTCAAACAGTGTTTGACAAGTGTGACCAACTTTTTACTATTGATGCCGCCTATGCCGCATCAATAGTAAAAGATAGAATGTTAAAAATAATAATAAAAAAAAAAAGGTGATACTCACCTACCGCAAACAGCCGATCTCCTCAGCGGCTTCCTTTCCTATAGATGGTGTGTGTGCAGGACCTTCGATGACATTGCGGTCACGTGACCGCGACGTCATTGCAGTCATGTGACCGTGACGTCATCACAGGTCCTTCACACAACATCTACAGGAATGGAAGCGGCCGCGTGCAGCTCAGAGGGGCAGGAAGACTCCGGGGGCCATCGAAGGTGAGTATATCATGATTTTTTTATTTTAATTCTTTTTTTTTTAACAATTATATGGTGCCCAGCCCATGGAGGAGAGTCTCCTCTGCTCCACCCTGGGTACCAACCGCACATGATCTGTTTACTTCCCGCATGGTGGGCATAGCCCCATGCGGGAAGTAAGCAGATCAATGCATTCCCAGGTGTGCGGAATCCCCACGATTCCGCAAATTTAATGAACATGCTGCATTTTTTTCTGGAATGCAAATCCGCTCAGGAAAAAAATGCAGCATGTGCACAAAAAACGCGGATTGCATTCTATTAAATTGGATGCTTAATGTGAGCGTTTTTTTCGCGGTTTTATAGCGTTTTTATAGCGAAAAACCGTGAAAAAAAAACGCGTGCACACAGCCTTACAGTTATGCATATGGTTGTCAAATGTAAGGTTTGTCCATTTACTTCTGACATTTCTGTAGGGATCAGGCAGACCTAGCTAAGAATCAAAAGCTGAACAGGAATATAAATGTTCATATGGTGCCTTTGATATCAAACTTGGAAGCATAAAGGAAAGGTGTGAATGTGGTTTTCTTAAAAAAATAAAATAACACGAATTGTAGCATAATTTCTCTCAGTATCTAAAATTATCACCAATTTTACCCTACATCCGTACTTAAATTATTACTAACTAGTTGTAAGGTCATAATGTCTAAAGGTGTTAATCCAGAAAGAGAGAAAACTAACACAAACAAACTGAAATAAATGTGCAGGAGCAGCTGCTGTAGACGCAATGCAAAAGCAGAAAGAAAAGAGGCAACAAAATTCAGCAACCGCAAGTATGTAAACGGCCATATTTATTACACAGCTCCGAGAAATGTGAGGTTCTTAGCGCACATTTTGATCAAACTGTGCGAGCCTATCTGCCAACGACAAGGCGACCTCTTCAGATGGGACCCTACACTAACACTACACTAACCGGTATTAATAAAGCCCCTATGTCTAATGTTGTTGATCCAGAAGAAGGCAAAAAACCCTGGACACACTCAGCCAATTTGTGACTCAGGGAAAAAATTCCTTCTTGACCCCAGGAAAAGGTGATCAGTCCTAGAACCCTGGATCAAACCCTGCTACTAATACCACGGTTATTATTATCCTCCCACATTATCTATTGTTATTTATTTATTATTATTATTGTTTCTATTCTAAGTAATGTTTATTCTAATATTAAAACTAAAATCATTACTATATGCATATTAGTAAAATACTAATTTAATAACTGTTATAATTATTTTATGCTTTTTGCCGTTTTTCTTCCTTATTATAAATATTCTACCATTGCAGCTTTAATTATTTTTTTGCTATTACTATTAAAAGACTATTATACGTTTTCTACTATAAATATTACTACTATACTATGTATATGTTTTTGATCCAGAAGAAGGCAAAAACCCTTGGACACTTTCAGCCAATTTGTGTCTGAAGGGAAAAATTCCTTCTTGACCCCGGGAAAAGGCGATCAGTCCTAGAACCCTGGATCAAACCCTACTACTCATACTATGGTTTTATTAGCATTACGCTTTTATTATTATTATTGTTATTATCCCACATTATGTATTGTTTATTTATTATTGTTTCTATTTTATGTAATGTAAATTCTAATATTGAAACTAAAATTACTTTATTTTATTATTAGAATACTTATTTAGTAACTACTATAATTATTTTATGCTTTTTGTCCTTTTTCCTCCTTATTATAAATATTCTACCATTGCAGCTTTAATTATTATTTTTGCTATTGCTATGAAAAAGACTACCTTTTCTACTATAAATATTACTACTATACTATGTATATGCTTTTGATCCAGAAGAAGGCAAAAACCCTTGGACACTTTCAGCCAATCTGTGTCTGAAGGGAAAAATTCCTTCTTGACCCCGGAAAAAGGCGATCAGTCCTAGAACCCTGGATCAAGCCGCCTAATTCTAATAAAATGTGTATATTGTTTTATATTAATAGAATAGTGGTTAATACTAGCTGACTACCTTGTTATGACAACTACTTCTCTATATCCTATTTATACTACTGTAACTAATTGCTTATATTATTAATTATTATTAATGCTACGCCCCTACCATTAATAAGGTCCTTATGTTGCTTACTGCTGCATCAAACCTGCTGTAAGAACTACTAATATTATTACTTTACATTTTTATTCCTACTGTTTTTTACTATAATTACTACTTTTTGTTACTACTATGATAGCTACTATTACAGTTTTTCCTACTAATATCAATATACTAATATTATTATACCACTCTTATTGCTATTCTTTTTTTATACTTACCTCCCAGTATTTGCCGTATATGATGTTATCGGCTGAGAGGTCCTAGCAGGATTGTCCAGATGATGTTCTTCTTTCCTCTCAAATACTGGTTGATATATTGGAGGATGTGGCACTGCGTGGTCCTGCTGCTTCTTCTGGCCTCTGTCCTGCTGCTTCTTCTGGCCTCTGTTGTGGTCTCTCTTCTGGCCTCTGTCCTGCTGCTTCTTCTGGCCTCTGTTGTGGTCTCTCTTCTGGCGCAGATCTTAATTGTGATTTTGACCTCTTTTTTCTTCATTTCTTCTTTTTGGGTTCTCTGCTCTTCATCCAGATCCATACACAGTACTTTAGCCCGCATTGCCCTTGCTTCTTGTCCTGTGATCCTGGTCTTCATGGATGGTGCAGGCTGCTCTTCATATTCATGCCTTGGGGTATATTTCTTCTGGGCTTCTGGGCTGGTCGGCATGAGGCGCTAAGACGACAGCAGATGAAGTTACTCATGTAATAAGACATTCCTATACACCCTTGTAAAATTAAAGGCAGCAGTATAATCTTCTCACTAACCTCCATCTTGTAGATGGGTGATGGCAGAAACTTCATACAGAAGGCCAGTCTTCTGAATGCCTCCTCCGGTGTGAGATCAACTGTAGAGAAAATAACCAATATAAGGATCACCCATAACCATACAGAGAGGATGTGACAGGGCGGCACTACTGACCGCCATATTGCTAACCATCCCGCTAAGTGCTAGGAGCACATCTGACCCCAGCACAGAGAATGGTCGTCTAACAGTGTGAGGAATCTCACCTGATCCAAGGCTGGATGAAGGTCCGGTCCACATGTTCTCGCTGTGGTCTTCACTCGTGTTGAAATCTATCAAAATCCTGTAAAATAGCAGAACAGTCAGAATAGGTTTTGGGCTCATTGACCAGGGTGTACTGTTACTGGAAACTTTGGGAAACACTGTCTGTGTGTTTAGGAGGCATTGCCGGGGCAAAGGCGACATTGGGCAATGTGCAGGATATGACGGTTCTATATCCAATATCTGCCCTCCCCCATTATTCTGTGCTGTATATGGAATATTCGGAATAATCGACTTCGGTCCGTTCTCCGCTCTGCAGGCGCCGTTCTCTATGGAGGACGGAGCTGATGTTAAATATTGGACCCATCCAATAAGATGTGACAAGTGGTGACAGCGGAGTATCAGCGCCGCCTCCTCATCATGTACATGCCTCTATGTGAAGTATTGGGGTAAATAAGAACAATTAGTAACAGAACATCTCGGGTTATTCTGTGTGAATATGTGATGAGATAATCAGCCGTCACTTATATAATATTACAGGTTTATACCTGATATGTCACAGTAGCCGCAGGTGTCCGTCTTCACTCTCTGCTGAGATAGAACAGACTGAGCATAACTGACGTTTGTGTTTTTTCAAATTCAAATCTAGCAATCCTACTGGTTGTTTATTGCCATGGTGACAGAAGTCACTGATAATTTAAAGGGACATGACGGTATTATTGCACTATAGTGAATTTTACTATACTGTGTGCAGAATTATTAGGCAAGTTGTATTTTAGAGGATTATTTTTATTATTGATCAACAACTATGTTCTCAATCAACCCAAAAGACTAATAAATATGAAAGCTTAATATTTTTGGAAGTTGGAGTTTTTTTTTTTTTTTAGATTTGGCTATCTTAGGAGGATATCTGTTTGTGCAGGTAACTATTACTGTGCAGAATTATTAGGCAACTTAATAAAAACCAAATATATTCCCATCTCACTTGTTTATTTTCACCAGGTAAACCAATATAACTGCACAAAATTTAGAAATAAACATTTCTGACATGCAAAAACAAACCCCAAAATTAGTGACCAATACAGTTGAGCGACCTTGACCTTTTTAGAGTCGAGCCGGGTTTCGCGAAACCCGACTATCTCAAAAGTCGGGTCAGCAGGTGGCGCAGTGGTTAGCACAGCAGCCTTGCAGCGCTGGAGTCCTGGGTTCAAGCCCCACTAAGGACAACATCTGCAAAGAGTTTGTATGTTCTCTCCGTGTTTGTGTGGGTTTCCTCCGGGTTCTCCGGTTTCCTCCCACATTCCAAAGACATACTGATAGGGAATTTAGATTGTGGGGACAGCGACGAAAATGTGTGCAACCTGTAAAGCGCTGCGTAATATGTTAGCGCTATATAAAAAAAAAAAATAAAGAGTGAAATCGGCCGATTATGACGTAAAGTCGGGATCGACCGAAACACGAAACCCAATGCAAGTCAATGGGGCAGCATAGTCGGCAGTGAGTGGGGGCCAGGAAAACACCTAGAGTGCCCATTTTAATGTCAAAACCATCCATTCTTCTTAATGAAGCTTGTCAAGCGTAATTTACCTTATAATAATTGGAAGGCATTTGAAATTGGGGGTCATTTGGCTAAAGTTGTGGTGGGTAGGGCTGGTTCAAGTAATTAGTGGGCCCAGGAAATCTGGACCACGTCACGGCAGTGGAGCAGGGAGAGGTAAGTATTTCAACTTTGCAAGTGCTGTGAACCTGAGCAAGCAGGGGGGGCCCACTCGTTGGCATTGGCACTGGCACAGGGCCCCTCAAAGTACAGCGGTGTGTTTGCACGGCGGGGGCGCCTCCCACCGGCAGCAACACTTTTGCGTACTATGAGAGGCCCTGTGCCAGTGACGTCGCCAACTAGTATTCCTCCCCCCACCTGATGAAGGAACCTGCACTTTCATCTGCACCTTCGTCTTTGTCACCGTGTAAGGTGGTATGGTATGCGGGAAGAGCAACCTGACTTTCAGCAGGGTCACAATGTTGTTGTGTAGCGTGCACGGGGAATGTTGCGTTATGGGTCAATGTACCAGCAGACTCATCTATCACTGGCTGGGCAATGGGCAGGATGAGGAGGAAACACAGATATAGGCCCAAAGAATAAAGTTGGCTAAATGCAGTTCAAAATTGGTAACACAGGAATAACCAGGGGGCATTGCAGTGGAGGACAACTAGAATGAGAGGCTGACACAGAGAGTAGGCCCAAATCAGTAAGTAGTCAAAATGCAGTTCAAAATTGGCAACCGTAGTAAACAGGCGGCACAGCTTTGTTCAGTGGAGGAGAACAGCAAGGAGTGGCAGACACCGATAGTAGGCCCCAACCCAACTAGTAGGCCAAATGCAGTCTAACATTAACAACTACTTAACGAGCGCCTGAAAACGGAATTTCAGGACAGGAAACCAGGAGAACAGCAAGGAGTGGCAGACACCGATAGTAGGCCCCAAACCAACTAGTACGCCAAATGCAGTTGTTCCGTTTAACCACAATTTAATGAGAGCCTGAAGATAGAAGTTCAGGAAAGGCAACCTGGAGAACACCTTGGAGTGGAACACACCATCTCTCTACACCCCATACCCAATTTGTAGGCCTAATGCAGTGTAGTTTCCAAGAACTACTAAACGAGAGCCGGAAGATCGAAGCTCAGGAAAGGCAACCTGGAGAACACCTTGGAGTGGAACACACCATCTCTCTACACCCCATACCCAATTTGTAGGCCTAATGCAGTGTAGTTTTCAAGAACTACTAAACGAGAGCCAGAAGATCGAAGCTCAGGAAAGGCAACCTGGAGAACACCTTGGAGTGGAACACACCATCTCTCTACACCCCATACCCAATTTGTAGGCCTAATGCAGTGGAGTTTCCAACAACTACTAAACGAGAGCCGGAAGATCGAAGCTCAGGAAAGGCAACCTGGAGAACACCTTGGAGTGGAACACACCATCTCTCTACACCCCATACCCAATTTGTAGGCCTAATGCAGTGTAGTTTCCAACAACTACTAAACGAGAGCCGGAAGATCGAAGCTCAGGAAAGGCAACCTGGAGAACACCTTGGAGTTGAACACACCATCTCTCTACACCCCATACCCAATTTGTAGGCCTAATGCAGTGTAGTTTCCAAGAACTACTAAACGAGAGCCGGAAGATCGAAGCTCAGGAAAGGCAACCTGGAGAACACCTTGGAGTGGAACACACCATCTCTCTACACCCCATACCCAATTTGTAGGCCTAATGCAGTGTAGTTTCCAACAACTACTAAACGAGAGCCAGAAGATCGAAGCTCAGGAAAGGCAACCTGGAGAACACCTTGGAGTTGAACACACCATCTCTCTACACCCCATACCCAATTTGTAGGCCTAATGCAGTGTAGTTTCCAAGAACTACTAAACGAGAGCCGGAAGATCGAAGCTCAGGAAAGGCAACCTGGAGAACACCTTGGAGTGGAACACACCATCTCTCTACACCCCATACCCAATTTGTAGGCCTAATGCAGCGTAGTTTCCAACAACTACTAAACGAGAGCATGAAGATCGAAGCATTGGCGAGGAAACCTGGGGAACACCTTGGAGTGGAACACACCATCTCTCTACACCCCATACCCAATTTGTAGGCCTAATGCAGTGTAGTTTCCAAGAACTACTAAACGAGAGCCGGAAGATCGAAGCTCAGGAAAGGCAACCTGGAGAACACCTTGGAGTGGAACACACCATCTCTCTACACCCCATACCCAATTTGTAGGCCTAATGCAGTGTAGTTTCCAACAACTACTAAACGAGAGCCGGAAGATCGAAGCTCAGGAAAGGCAACCTGGAGAACACCTTGGAGTGGAACACACCATCTCTCTACACCCCATACCCAATTTGTAGGCCTAATGCAGTGTAGTTTCCAACAACTACTAAACGAGAGCCGGAAGATCGAAGCTCAGGAAAGGCAACCTGGAGAACACCTTGGAGTTGAACACACCATCTCTCTACACCCCCATACCCAATTTGTAGGCCTAATGCAGTGGAGTTTCCAAGAACTACTAAACGAGAGCTGGAAGATCGAAGCTCAGGAAAGGCAACCTGGAGAACACCTTGGAGTGGAACACACCATCTCTCTACACCCCATACCCAATTTGTAGGCCTAATGCAGTGTAGTTTCCAACAACTACTAAACGAGGCCGGAAGATCGAAGCTCAGGAAAGGCAACCTGGAGAACACCTTGGAGTGGAGCACACCATCTCTCTACACCCCATACCCAATTTGTAGGCCTAATGCAGTGTAGTTTCCAAGAACTACTAAACGAGAGCCGGAAGATCGAAGCTCAGGAAAGGCAACCTGGAGAACACCTTGGAGTGGAACACACCATCTCTCTACACCCCATACCCAATTTGTAGGCCTAATGCAGCGTAGTTTCCAACAACTACTAAACGAGAGCATGAAGATCGAAGCATTGGCGAGGAAACCTGGGGAACACCTTGGAGTGGAACACACCATCTCTCTACACCCCATACCCAATTTGTAGGCCTAATGCAGTGTAGTTTCCAAGAACTACTAAACGAGAGCCGGAAGATCGAAGCTCAGGAAAGGCAACCTGGAGAACACCTTGGAGTTGAACACACCATCTCTCTACACCCCATACCCAATTTGTAGGCCTAATGCAGTGTAGTTTCCAAGAACTACTAAACGAGAGCCGGAAGATCAAAGCTCAGGAAAGGCAACCTGGAGAACACCTTGGAGTGGAACACACCATCTCTCTACATCCCATACCCAATTTGTAGGCCTAATGCAGTGTAGTTTCCAAGAACTACTAAACGAGAGCCGGAAGATCGAAGCTCAGGAAAGGCAACCTGGAGAACACCTTGGAGTGGAACACACCATCTCTCTACACCCCATACCCAATTTGTAGGCCTAATGCAGTGTAGTTTCCAACAACTACTAAACAAGAGCCGGAAGATCGAAGCTCAGGAAAGGCAACCTGGGGAACACCTTGGAGTTGAACACACCATCTCTCTCCACCCGATACCCATTTTGTAGGCCTAATGCAGTGTAGTTTTCTACAACTACTAAACGAGAGTCGGAAGACCGAAGCAATGGCAAGGAAACCTGGGGAACACCTTGGAGTGTAACACACCATCTCTCTCCACCCGATACCCATTTTGTAGGCCTAATGCAGTGTAGTTTTCTACAACTACTAAACGAGAGTCGGAAGACCGAAGCAATGGCACGGAAACCTGGGGAACACCTTGGAGTGTAACACACCATCTCTCTCCACCCCATACCCAATTTGTAGGCCTAATGCAGCCTACTTTCCGACAACTACTAAACGAGAGCATGAAGATCGAAGCTCAGGAAAGGCAACCTGGGGAACACCTTGGAGTGTAACAAACCCTCTCTCTACACCACGGAAGGGCTGATTCTTAGGAAGGAAGGCTGTCGGAAAGAAGCAGGGCGCGTCCGAGGGTGATTATATTCTTATTAGGTATATACTCACCCTCGGACGCGCCCTGCTTCTTTATTTGTAATGAATGTTTATTTGCAATGTGGTTTTGACTTACTCTATTTTTTTGGTAAATAATGATTTTATTATTTTCATTGTTTTGCATCTTCTTGGCAATAATATAAAGAAGACGCGACAGGACAACACTCGGTGGATGCCATATATGTGTTTTAAATTGAAAAAAAATTTCAGTTAACTACTTGCAGGAGAAAGTTATTGTAGCTGGTGGCCATTTTTAGTACTGTACCAGATTTTTGTTGTATGTGTTTGTTTTTAATGTTAAAATGTCTGCATTTGATATCTCTCCAGTATTTTCTTTTTTATAAGCAAAATACTTATTTTTATATTTTCTGATGTTGGTTCAAGGGGTACACGGGCAGCAGTAGACAGGTCAGTGGAGGCCTAGTGGAAAAAGGGACCGCAGACAGGCTTCGAAGCCCTAACATAATAAATTGGGCTGGCTGTAGGCAATTTAAAATTGGTTCCAGGGGAACACGGGCGGCAGTAGCCAGGTCAGTGTAGTAGTAGTGGAAAGAACGGGCCGCAGACAGGCTTCGAAGGCCTAACATAATAAATTGGGCTGTAAGCAATTTAAAATTGGTTCCAGGGGAACACGGGCGGCAGTAGACAGGTCAGTGGAGGCCTAGTGGAAGGAGGGACCGCAGACAGGCTTCGAAGCCCTAACATAATAAATTGGGCTGGCTGTAGGCAATTTAAAATTGGTTCCAGGGGAACACGGGCGGCAGTAGCCAGGTCAGTGTAGTAGTAGTGGAAAGAACGGGCCGCAGACAGGCTTCGAAGGCCTATCATAACAAAAATTGGGCTGTAGGCAATTTAAAATTGGTTCCAGGGGAACACGGGCGGCAGTAGACAGGTAAATGGAGGCCTAGTGGAAGGAGGGACCGCAGACAGGCTTCGAAGCCCTAACATAATAAATTGGGCTGGCTGTAGGCAATATAAAATTGGTTCCAGTGGAACACGGGCAGCAGTAGACAGGTCAGTGGAGGCCTAGTGGAAGGAGGGACCGCAGACAGGCTTCGAAGCCCTAACATAATAAATTGGGCTGGCTGTAGGCAATTTAAAATTGGTTCCAGGGGAACACGGGCGGCAGTAGCCAGGTCAGTGTAGTAGTAGTGGAAAGAACGGGCCGCAGACAGGCTTCGAAGGCCTAACATAACAAAAATTGGGCTGTAGGCAATTTAAAATTGGTTCCAGGGGAACACGGGCGGCAGTAGACAGGTCAGTGGAGGCCTAGTGGAAGGAGGGACCGCAGACAGGCTTCGAAGCCCTAACATAATAAATTGTGCTGGCTGTAGGCAATTTAAAATTGGTTCCAGGGGAACACGGGCGGCAGTAGCCAGGTCAGTGTAGTAGTAGTGGAAAGAACGGGCCGCAGACAGGCTTCGAAGGCCTAACATAACAAAAATTGGGCTGTAGGCAATTTAAAATTGGTTCCAGGGGAACACGGACGGCAGTAGACAGGTCAGTGGAGGCCTAGTGGAAGGAGGGACCGCAGACAGGCTTCGAAGCCCTAACATAATAAATTGGGCTGGCTGTAGGCAATTTAAAATTGGTTCCAGGGGAACACGGGCAGCAGTAGACAGGTCAGTGGAGGCCTAGTGGAAGGAGGGACCGCAGACAGGCTTCGAAGCCCTAACATAATAAATTGGGCTGGCTGTAGGCAATTTAAAATTGGTTCCAGGGGAACACGGGCGGCAGTAGCCAGGTCAGTGTAGTAGTAGTGGAAAGAACGGGCCGCAGACAGGCTTCGAAGGCCTAACATAACAAAAATTGGGCTGTAGGCAATTTAAAATTGGTTCCAGGGGAACACGGGCGGCAGTAGACAGGTCAGTGGAGGCCTAGTGGAAGGAGGGACCGCAGACAGGCTTCGAAGCCCTAACATAATAAATTGGGCTGGCTGTAGGCAATTTAAAATTGGTTCCAGGGGAACACGGGCAGCAGTAGACAGGTCAGTGGAGGCCTAGTGGAAGGAGTGACCACAGACAGGCTTCGAAGGCCTAACATAAGAAAAATGTCAATACAATGGTATTGACAGTGCCAGGCATTGAAGGATGTCAGCGCATAGACTAAACATTGGTGGAGCTGTGAGAGAAAATTTTGCAAGTCGTAGAGCACTGTTTGACCTGGGGGGGGGGGACTGTCTTGTGGCCGGCGGTACAGGCCCAGGGCCCCTCATATTACAACGGTGTGTCTGACGTTGGGTGCGCACCACCACCGCCAGACACTTTATTGTACTATGAGGGACCTAGTGGCAGTGCCGTCGACCAAAAGCGGGCACACCCACCTCTTCAGACAAACAGTACTCTCACGGGTGCTGGCGCCAAGTGGCGATACCACGGCCCCGTGTGGGGACTTTGGCCATTTAGGGAGGTGTTAACATGTCGGATGCTGGACAATCAGGTGCTGCAAATTACGAGATTGGAAAAGTCGTTCAGAATAGTCCACAGGCAAGACCTTTACATAGGAAAGCTAGGTGTCAGCCGGGCAAGGTGGGGCAAAAGATTTCGAAATCCAGTTGTGGTTCATTTTAATGAAGGTTAGATCATCTACATTTTGGGTAGCCAGACGAGTCCTTTTTTCTGTTAGTATTGAACCTGCAGCACTGAATACTCTTTCTGATAGGACACTAGCTGCCGGGCAAGCAAGCTCCTGCAATGCATATTCTGCCAATTCTGGCCAGGTGTCTAATTTTGATGCCCAGTAATCAAATGGGAATGACGGTTGAGGGAGAACATCGATAAGGGATGAAAAATAGTTTGTAACCATACTGGACAAATGTCGTCTCCTGTCACTTTGAATTGATGCTGCAGTACCTGTCCTGTCTGCGGTCATAGCAAAATCACTCCACAACCTGGTCAGAAAACCCCTCTGGCCAACGCCACTTCTGATTTCTGCCCCTCTAACTCCTCTGGTCTGCTGGCCCCTGCAGCTCGTGTGAGAACGATCACGGGCGCTGTGTGCAGGGAATGCCAGAAGCAAACGGTCAACAAGAGTTGATTGTTTGGTTGCTAATATTAGTTCCAAGTTCTCATGTGGCATTATATTTTGCAATTTGCCTTTATAGTGAGGATCAAGGAGGCAGGCCAACCAGTAATCGTCATCGTTCATCATTTTAGTTATGCGTGTGTCCCTTTTGAGGATACGTAAGGCATAATCCGCCATTTGGGCCAAAGTTCCAGTTCTCAAATCTGCGGTTGTGCTTGGTTGAGGGGCAGTTTCAGGCAAATCCACGTCACTTGTGTCCCTCCAAAAACCAGAACCCGGCCTTGCCGCACCACCAATTTCCAGTGGCCCCGGAAAAGCTTCCTCATTAAAAATATAATCATCCCCATCATCCTCCTCGTCCTCCTCCTCCTCTTCGCCCGCTAACTCGTCCTGTACACTGCCCTGGCCAGACAATGGCTGACTGTCATCAAGGCTTTCCTCTTCCTCAGCTGCAGACGCCTGATCCTTTATGTGCGTCAAACTTTGCATCAGCAGACGCATTAGGGGGATGCTCATGCTTATTATGGCGTTGTCTGCACTAACCAGCCGTGTGCATTCCTCAAAACACTGATGGACTTGACACATGTCTTGAATCTTCGACCACTGCACACCTGACAACTCCATGTCTGCCATCCTACTGCCTGCCCGTGTATGTGTATCCTCCCACAAAAACATAACAGCCCGCCTCTGTTCGCACAGTCTCTGAAGCATGTGCAGTGTTGAGTTCCACCTTGTTGCAACGTCTATGATTAGGCGATGCTGGGGAAGGTTCAAAGAACGCTGATAGGTCTGCATACGGCTGGAGTGTACGGGCGAACGGCGGATATGTGAGCAAAGTCCACGCACTTTGAGGAGCAGGTCGGATAACCCCGAATAACTTTTCAGGAAGCACTGCACCACCAGGTTTAAGGTGTGAGCCAGGCAAGGAATGTGTTTCAGTTGGGAAAGGGAGATGGCAGCCATGAAATTCCTTCCGTTATCACTCACTACCTTGCCTGCCTCAAGATCTACAGTGCCCAGCCACGACTGCGTTTCTTTCTGCAAGAACTCGGACAGAACTTCCGCGGTGTGTCTGTTGTCGCCCAAACACTTCATAGCCAATACAGCCTGCTGACGTTTGCCAGTAGCTGCCCCATAATGGGAGACCTGGTGTGCAACAGTGGCAGCTGCGGATGGAGTGGTTGTGCGACTGCGGTCTGTGGACGAGCTCTCGCTTCTGCAGGAGGACGAAGAGGAGGAGGAGGGGGTACGAACGGCTACAGCCAACTGTTTCCTAGACCGTGGGCTAGGCAGAACTGTCCCAAACTTGCTGTCCCCTGTGGACCCTGCATCCACCACATTTACCCAGTGTGCCGTGATGGACACGTAACGTCCCTGGCCATGCCTACTGGTCCATGCATCTGTTGTCAGGTGCACCTTTGTGCTCACAGATTGCCTGAGTGCATGGACGATGCGCTCTTTAACATGCTGGTGGAGGGCTGGGATGGCTTTTCTGGAAAAAAGTGTCGACTGGGTAGCTCGTAGCGTGGTACAGCGTAGTCCATCAGGGCTTTGAAAGCTTCGCTTTCAACTAACCGGTAGGGCATCATCTCTAACGAGATTAGTCTAGCTATGTGGGCGTTCAAACCCTGTGTACGCGGATGCGAGGCTAAGTACTTCCTTTTTCTAACCATAGTCTCATGTAGGGTGAGCTGGACTGGAGAGCTGGAGATCGTGGAACTAGCGGGGGTGCCGGTGGACATGGCAGACTGAGAGACGGTGGGAGATGGTATTGTTGCCGCCGGTGCCCTAGATGCAGTGTTTCCTACTACGAAACTGGTGATTCCCTGACCCTGACTGCTTTGACCTGGCAAAGAAACCTGCACAGATACTGCAGGTGGTGCGGAAAATGGTGGCCCTACACTGCCGGAAGGGATGTTGCGTTGCTGACTAGCTTCATTGGCCGAGGGTGCTACAACCTTAAGGGACGTTTGGTAGTTAGTCCAGGCTTGCAAATGCATGGTGGTTAAATGTCTATGCATGCAACTTGTATTGAGACTTTTCAGATTCTGTCCTCTGCTTAAGGTAGTTGAACATTTTTGACAGATGACTTTGCGCTGATCAATTGGATGTTGTTTAAAAAAATGCCAGACTGCACTCTTTCTAGCATCGGATACCTTTTCAGGCATTGCAGACTGAGCTTTAACCGGATGGCCACGCTGTCCTCCAACAGGTTTTGGCTTTGCCACGTGTTTTGGGCAAGATACGGGCCCGGCAGATGGAACCTGTTGCGATGTTGATGCCTGCTGCGGCCCCTCCTCCTCCGCTTCAGAACTGCTGCCGCCTGCACCCTGTTCCCCCAATGGCTGCCAATCGGGGTCAAGAACTGGGTCATCTATTACCTCTTCTTGTAGCTCGTGTGCAACTTCGTCTGTGTCACCGTGTCGGTCGGTGGTATAGCGTTCGTGATGGGGCAACATAGTCTCATCAGGGTCTGATTCTTGATCATTACCCTGCGAGGGCAATGTTGTGGTCTGAGTCAAAGGACCAGCATAGTAGTCTGGCTGTGGCTGTGCGTCAGTGCACTCCATGTCAGATTCAACTTGTAATGGGCATGGACTGTTAACTGCTTCACTTTCTAAGCCAGGGACGGTATGTGTAAAGAGCTCCATGGAGTAACCCGTTGTGTCGCCTGCTGCATTCTTCTCTGTTGTTGTTTTTGCTGAAGAGGACAAGGAAGCGACTTGTCCCTGACCGTGAACATCCACTAACGACGCGCTGCTTTGACATTTACCAGTTTCACGAGAGGAGGCAAAAGAGCTAGAGGCTGAGTCAGCAAGATAAGCCAAAACTTGCTCTTGCTGCTCCGGCTTTAAAAGCGGTTTTCCTACTCCCAGAAAAGGGAGCGTTCGAGGCCTTGTGTAGCCAGACGACGAACCTGGCTCCACAGCTCCAGACTTAGGTGCAATATTTTTTTTCCCACGACCAGCTGATGCTCCACCACTACCACTACCCTCATTACCAGCTGACAATGAACGCCCCCGGCCACGACCTCTTCCACCAGACTTCCTCATTGTTTTAAAAACGTAAACAAACTAACGGTACTTGTTGCTGTCACACAAATTACACGGTGAGCTATAACTTCAGTATGATTTAGCTACCCCTTTACAGGTGAGTGAGACCACAACGAAAATCAGGCACAATGTTACACACTCTGTTGTTGGTGGCAACAAATGAGAGAGATGCCACACACGCAGGACTGTCACTGAAGCACAAATGTAAATATTAATCTCTCACTGATTTGTTTTTTTTTTTTTTTTCAGGGAGACTTTAGGAAAAAAAAATAATAGAATAAAATGATTTTTTCAGGAAGAATTTAGAAACCAAATAAAATAAAATGATTTTTTCAGGGAGAATTTAGAAAACAAATAAAACAAAAAAAGGCTTTCTATGGCCCACTGAGTGAGAGATGACGCACACAGGAGTCAGGAGTGGCACACAAGCCCAGAGGCCAATATTTATCTCCCACTGATTGATGTAGTGATTTTTTCAGGTAGATTTTGGAACCCAAATCAAGCTAAAAAAATAATAGGCTTTCTATGGCCCACAATTGGAGAGAGAGAGAGAGATGGCACACCCAGGAGTCAAGACTGGCACACAAGCAGAAAAGGCAATATTAATCTCAATAAACAAAAAAAGGCTTTCTATGGCCCACTGAGTGAGAGATGACGCACACAGGAGTCAGGAGTGGCACACAAGCCCAGAGGCCAATATTTATCTCCCACTGTTTTTTTTTTGTTCCAGGGAAAATTTATAAACCCAATAAAAAAAATAATAAATAGGCTTTCTATGGCCCACTATCTCAGAGAGAGAGAGAGATGGCACGCTTAGGACTGGCACACAAGCCCAAAGGCCAATATTAATCTCCCTTTTTTTTTCAGGGAGAATTTATAAAACCAAAAAAAAATAAATAAATAGGCTTTCTATGGCCCACTATTTGTGAGAGAGATGGCACGCTCAGGACTGGCACACAAGCCCAGAGGCCAATATTAATCTCCCACTTTTTTTTTTTTTGTTCCAGGGAAAATTTATAAACCCAATAAAAAAAATAATAAATAGGCTTTCTATGGCCCACTATCTGAGAGAGAGAGATGGCACGCTTAGGACTGGCACACAAGCCCAAAGGCCAATATTAATCTCCCACTGATTGATTTATTGATTTTTTCAGGTAGAATTTAGAACCCAAATAAAGCAAAAAAAAAAAAAATGGGCTTTCTATGGCCCACTGAGTGAGTGATGATGCACACAGGAGTCAGGAGTGGCACACAAGCCCTGAGGCCAATATTTTTCTCCCACTGATTGATGTAGTGATTTTTTCAGGTAGATTTTAGAACCTAAATCAAGCAAAAAAATAAATAGGCTTTCTATGGCCCACTATTTGTGAGAGAGTTGGCACGCTCAGGACTGGCACACAAGCCCAGAGGCCAATATTAATCTCCCACTTTATTTTTTTTTGGTCCAGGGAAAATTTATAAACCCAATAAAAAAAATAATAAATAGGCTTTCTATGGCCCACTATCTGAGAGAGAGAGATGGCACGCTTAGGACTGGCACACAAGCCCAAAGGCCAATATTAATCTCCCACTGATTGATTTATTGATTTTTTCAGGTAGAATTTAGAACCCAAATAAAGCAAAAAAAAAAAAAAAATGGGCTTTCTATGGCCCACTGAGTGAGTGATGATGCACACAGGAGTCAGGAGTGGCACACAAGCCCTGAGGCCAATATTTTTCTCCCACTGATTGATGTAGTGATTTTTTCAGGTAGATGTTAGAACCCAAATCAAGCAAAAAAATAAATAGGCTTTCTATGGCCCACTGACTGAGAGATGGCACACACAGGAGTCAAGAGTGGCACACAAGCCCTGAGGCCAATATTTTTCTCCCACTGATTGATGTAGTGATTTTTTCAGGTAGATTTTATAACCCAAATCAAGCAAAAAAATAAATAGGCTTTCTATGGCCCACTGAGTGAGAGATGGCACACACAGGGATGGCACTCTAGCAGAAATGTCAATCTTAATCTCCCACAAAAAAAAAAAAAAACAGGGAGTGTCCTTCAATTACTATCTCCCTGCAGTAATCTCAGCCAGGTATGGCAGGCAGCAATAAGGAGTGGACTGATGTACAAATTAAATAAAAAGTGTGTACAAACAAAAAAGATAGCTGTGCAGAAAGGAAGGAACAAGAGGATTTGTGCTTTGAAAAAAGCAGTTGGTTTGCACAGCGGCGTACACACAGCAATGCAGCTATCAGGGAGCCTTCTAGGGCAGCCCAATGAGCTACAGCGCTGAGGGGAAAAAAAAAATGTAGCTTCCACTGTCCCTGCACACCGAAGGTGGTGTTGGGCAGTGGAAATCGCTACAGCACAAGCGGTTTGGTGGTTAATGGACCCTGCCTAACGCTATCCCTGCTTCTGACGAAGCGGCAGCAACCTCTCCCTAAGCTCAGATCAGCAGCAGTAACATGGCGGTCGGCGGGAATGCCCCTTTATTGCCCCTGTGACGCCGCGGACAGCAAGCCAATCACTGCAATGCCCTTCTCTAAGATGGTGGGGACCAGGACCTATGTCATCACGCTGCCCACACTCTGCGTTTACCTTCATTGGCTGAGAAATGGCGCTTTTCGCGTCATTGAAACGCGACTTTGGCGCGAAAGTCGCGTACCACATGGCCGACCCCGCACAGGGGTCGGATCGGGTTTCATGAAACCCGACTTTGCCAAAAGTCGGCGACTTTTGAAAATGAACGACCCGTTTCGCTCAACCCTAGTGACCAATATAGCCATCTTTCTTTATGATAACACTCAGCAGCCTCCATCCATAGGTTCTGTCAGTTGCTTGATCTGTTTATGATCAACATTGCGTGCAGCAGCCACCACAGCCTCCCAGACACTGTTCCGAGAGGTGGACTGTTTTCCCTCCCTGTAGATCTCACATTTTATGAGGGACCACAGGTTCTCTATGGGGTTTAGATCACGTGAAGAAGGGGGCCATGTCATTATTTTTTCTTCTTTGAGACCTTTACTGGCCAGCCATGCTGTGGAGTAGTTGGAGGCATGTGATGGAGAATTGTCCTGCATGAAAATCATGTTTTTCTTGAACAATATCGACTTCTTCCTGTACCACTGCTTGAAGAAGTTGTATTCCAGAAACTGGCAGTAGGTCTGGGAGTTGAGCTTCACTCCATCCTCAACCTGAAAAGGTCCCACAAGTTCATCTTTGATACCAGCCCATACCAGTACCCCACCTCCAACTTGCTGGCGTCTGAGTCAGAGTGGAGCTCTCTGCCCTTTACTGATCCAGCCTCTGGCCCATCCATCTGGCCCATCAAGAGTCACTCTCATTTCATCAGTCCACAAAACCTTTGAAAAGTCAGTCTTAAGATATTTCTTGGCCCAGTCTTGACATTTTATCTTATGTTTCTTGTTCAAAGGTTGTGGTTTTTCAGCCTTCTTTACCTTGGCCATGTCCCCGAGTATCGCACACCTTATGCTTTTTGTTACTCCAGTAAAGTTGCAGCTCTGAAATATGGCAAAACTGGTGGCAAATGGCATCTCGGCAGCTTCACGCTTGATTTTCCTCAGTTCATTGGCAGTTATTTTGCGCCTTTTTTGCTCAACACACTTCTTGCGACCTTGTTGGCTATTTGCTATGAAAAGCTTGATTGTTCGGTGATCACACTTCAAAAGTTTGGCAATTTCAAGACTGCTGCATCCCTCTGCAAGACATCTCACAATTTTGGATATTTCAGAGCCCATCAAATCTCTCTTCTGACTCATTTTGCCAAAGGGAATGAAGTTGCCTAATTATTAAGCACACCTTATATAGGGTTTTGATGTCATTAGACAACAACCCTCCTCATTACAGAGATGTTCATCATCTGATTTACTTAATTGGTAGCTGGCTCTCAAGTCTGAACAGCTTGGAGTAGGACAACATGTATAAAAAGTATCATGTGTCAAAATACAACTTGCCTAATAATTCTGCACACAGTATACATGCTACTCCCCTTTGACACCATTTAAGCACATGGAGATGTGTTGTAATTCCCTGCACAGATGATAGGTGCAATACTATGCAGGTAAATGATATGAAGGACCAGTGTCCCATTTTTTCTAAGGATTGGTGCTGGTCCCAGGAATTGGGTTCTAGCAATTTGTCCTCATTTACCAATGGCATCTGTGTCTCATTTTCTGGCACAGAAAACATACAGTCTAACAGCGGGCCTGATTTCTTGCCAATTCTCCCATAAATAAAAAATAAATAGTGGGAGATTAAGATTGGCACTTTTGCCTCGGTGCCAGTGCAGTGTGTGGCATCTGTTTCTAATTTTGTGCCACATTAAACCCATTGTGTAATACTGGGCCAGATTTCTTTTAAATTCTCCCTGAAAACAAAAATTGTGGGAGATTAAGATTGGCATTTCTGCTTCAGTGCCACTCCTGTGTGTGCCACCTGTCTCAAATTTTGTGCCACATTAAACCTAGTGTGTAATACTGGGCCAGATTTCTTTTCAATTCTCCCTGAAAAAATAAAAATAGTGGGAGATTAAGATTGGCAATTCTGCCTCATTGCCAGTGCTGTGTGTGCCACCTGTCTCAAATTTTGTGCCACATTAAACCCTAGTGTGTAATACTGGGCCAGATTTCTTTTAAATTCTCCCTGAAAAATAATAGTGGGAGATTAAGATTGGCATTTCTGCTTCAGTGCCAGTCCTGTGTGTGCCACCTGTCTCAAATTTTGTGCCACATTAAACCTAGTGTGTAATACTGGGCCAGATTTCTTTTAAATTCTCCCTGAAAAAAAAAATAGTGGGAGATTAAGATTGGCATTTCTGCTTCAGTGCCAATCCTGTGTGTG
The DNA here is from genome assembly GCF_032444005.1 of Ranitomeya imitator. Taxonomy (NCBI): domain Eukaryota; kingdom Metazoa; phylum Chordata; class Amphibia; order Anura; family Dendrobatidae; genus Ranitomeya; species Ranitomeya imitator. Next base: position 230,617,005 of record NC_091286.1, on the reverse strand, counting down.
CCACCTCTCTCAAATTTTGTGCCACATTAAACCTAGTGTGTAATACTGGGCCAGATTTCTTTTAAATTCTCCCTGAAAAAAAAAACAGTGGGAGATTAAGATTGGCATTTCTGCTTCAGTGCCAGTCCTGTGTGTGCCACCTGTCTCACATTTTGTGCCACATTAAACCTACTGTGTAATACTGGGCCAGATTTCTTTTAAATTCTCCCTGGAAAAAAAATAGTGGGAGATTAAGATTGGCATTTCTGCTTCAGTGCCACTCCTGTGTGTGCCACCTGTCTCAAATTTTGTGCCACATTAAACCTAGTGTGTAATACTGGGTCAGAATTCTTTTAAATTCTCCCTGAAAAAAAAAACAGTGGGAGATTATGATTGGCATTTCTGCTTCAGTGCCAGTCCTGTGTGTGCCACCTGTCTCAAATTTTGTGCCACATTAACCCCTTTCTGCCATTAGACGTACTATTGCGTCCATGTGGGGTGGGCTTTACTTCCCAAGGACGCAATAGTACGTCATATGCGATCGGCAGCGCTCACGGGGGGAGCGCCGCCGATCGCGGCCGGGTGTCAGCTGCCTATCGCAGCTGACATCCGGCACTATGTGCCAGGAGCGGTCAAAGACCGCCCCCGGCACATTAACCCCCGGCACACCGCGATCAAAGATGATCGCGATGTGCCGGCGGTGCAGGGAAGCATCGCGCAGGGAGGGGGCTCCCTGCGGGCTTCCCTGAGCCCCCCGCAGCAACGCGATGTGATCGCGTTGCTGCGAGGGTCTCACCTCCCTCCCTCCCTGCTCCAGGCCCGGATCCAAGATGGCCGCGGATCCGGGTCCTGCAGGGAGGGAGGTGGCTTCACAGAGCCTGCTCAGAGCAGGCACTGTGAAGCAGCCTGCACTCCTATCAGATCGGTGATCTGACAGAGTGCTGTGGAAACTGTCAGATCACCGATCTGTGATGTCCCCCCCTGGGACAAAGTAAAAAAGTAAAAAAAAATTTTTTCAAATGTGTAAAAAAAAATAAAAAAAAATATTCCAAAATAATGAAAAAAAAAAATAATATTATTCCCATAAATACATTTCTTTATCTAAATAAAAAAAACAAAACAATAAAAGTACACATATTTAGTATCGCCGCGTCCGTAACGGCCCGACCTATAAAACTGGCCCACTAATTAACCCCTTCAGTAAACACCGTAAGAAAAAAAAAAAAAAACGAGGCAAAAAACAACACTTTATTATCATACCGCCGAACAAAAAGTGGAATAACACGCGATCAAAAAGACAGATATAAATAACCATGGTACCGCTGAAAGCGTCATTTTGTCCCGCAAAAAATGAGCCGCGATACAGCATCATCAGCAAAAACATAAAAAAGTTGTAGTCCTGAGAATAAAGCAATGCAAAAATAATTATTTTTTCCGTAAAATAGTTTTTATCGTATAAAAGCGCCAAAACATAAAAAAATGATATAAATGAGGTGTCGCTGTAATCGTACTGACCCGAAGAATAAAACTGCTTTATCAATTTTACCAAACGCGGAACGGTATAAACGCCTCCCCCAAAAGAAATTCATGAATAGCTGTTTTTTGGTCATTCTTCCTCACAAAAATCGGAATAAAAAGCGATCAAAAAATGTCACGTGCCTGAAAATGTTACCAATAAAATCGTCAACTCGTCCCGCAAAAAACAAGACCTCACATGACACTGTGGACCAAAATATCGAAAAATTATAGCTCTCAAAATGTGGTAACGCAAAAAATATTTTTTGCAATAAAAAGCGTCTTTCAGTGTGTGACGGCTGCCAATCATAAAAATCCACTAAAAACCCGCTATAAAAGTTTATCAAACCCCCCTTCATCACCCCCTTAGTTAGGGAAAAATTAAAAAAATGTATTTATATCCATTTTTCCGTTAGGGCTAGGGTTAGGGCTAGGGTTAGGGCTAGGGTTAGGGTTAGGGCTAGGGTTAGGGTTGGGGCTAGGGCTAGGGTTAGGGCTGGGGTTAGGGTTAGGGCTAGGGCTAGGGTTAGGGCTAGGGTTAGGGTTAGGGCTAGGGTTAGGGCTAGGGTTAGGGTTGGGGCTAGGGCTAGGGTTAGGGCTAGGGTTAGGGCTAGGGTTAGGGTTAGGGTTGGGGCTACAGTTAGGGTTGGGGCTACAGTTAGGGTTGGGGCTAAAGTTAGGGTTAGGGTTTAGATTACATTTACAGTTGGGAATAGGGTTGGGATTAGGGGTGTATCAGGGTTAGGGGTGTGGTTAGGGTTACCGTTGGAATTAGGGTTAGGGATGTGTTTGGATTAGGGCTTCAGTTATAATTGGGGGGTTTCCACTGTTTAGGCACATCAGGGGCTCTCCAAACACGACATGGCATCCGATCTCAATTCCAGCCAATTCTGCGTTGAAAAAGTAAAACAGTGCTTCTTCCCTTCCGAGCTCTCCCGTGTGCCCAAACAGGGGTTTGCCCCAACATATGGGGTATCAGCGTACTCAGGACAAATAGGACAACAACTTTTGGGGTCCAATTTCTCCTGTTACCCTTGGGAAAAAACAAACTAGGGGCTAAAAAATAATTTTTGTGGGAAAAAAAAAGATTTTTTATTTTCACGGCTCTGCGTTATAAACTGTAGTGAAACACTTGGGGGTTCAAAGTTCTCCCAACACATCTAGATGAGTTCCCTGGGGGGTCTAGTTTCCAATATGGGGTCATTTGTGGGGGGTTTCTACTGTTTAGGTACATTAGGGGCTCTGCAAACGCAATGTGACGCCTGCAGACTATTCCATCTAAGTCTGCATTCCAAATGGCACTCCTTCCCTTCCGAGCCCTCCCATGCGCCCAAACGGTGGTTCCCTCCACATATGGGGTATCAGCGTACTCAGGACAAATTGGACAACAACTTTTGGGGTCGAATTTCTCCTCTTACCCTCGGGAAAATACAAAAACTGGGGGCTAAAAAATAATTTTTGTGGGAAAAATTTTTTGTTTTATTTTTACGGCTCTGCATTATAAACTTCTGTGAAGCCCTTGGTGGGTCAAAGCGCTCACCACACATCTAGATAAGTTCCTTAGGGGGTCTACTTTCCAAAATGGTGTCACTTGTGGGGGGTTTCTACTGTTTAGGTACATTAGGGGCTCTGCAAACGCAATGTGACACCTGCAGACCATTCCATCTAAGTCTGCATTCCAAATGGAGCTCCTTCCCTTCCGAGCCCTCCCATGCGCCCAAACAGTGGTTCCCCCCCACTTATGGGGTATCAGCGCACTCACGACAAATTGGACAACAAATTTTGGGGTCCAATTTCTCCTGTTACCCTCGGGAAAATACAAAACTGGGGGCTAAAAAATAATTTTTGTGGGAAAAAATGTTTGTTTTATTTTTACGGCTCTGCATTATAAACTTCTGTGAAGCCCTTGGTGGGTCAAAGCGCTCACCACACATCTAGATAAGTTCCTTAGGGGGTCTACTTTCCAAAATGGTGTCACTTGTGGGGGGTTTCAATGTTTAGGCACATCAGTGGCTCTCCAAACGCAACATGGCGTCCCATCTCAATTCCTGTCAATTTTGCATTGAAAAGTCAAATGGCGCTCCTTCGCTTCCGAGCTCTGTCATGCGCCCAAACAGTGGTTTACCCCCACATATGGGGTATCAGCGTACTCAGGACAAATTGTACAACAACTTTTGGGGTCCAATTTCTTCTCTTACCCTTGGGAAAATAAAAAATTGGGGGCAAAAAGATAATTTTTGTGAAAAAATATGATTTTTTATTTTTACGGTTCTCCATTATAAACTTCTGTGAAGCACTTGGTGGGTCAAAGTGCTCACCACACCTCTAGATAAGTTCCTTAGGGGGTCTACTTTCCAAAATGGTGTCACTTGTGGGGGGTTTCAATGTTTAGGCACATCAGTGGCTCTCCAAGCGCAACATGGCGTCCCATCTCAATTCCTGTCAATTTTGCATTGAAAGTCAAATGGCGCTCCTTCGCTTCCGAGCTCTGTCATGCGCCCAAACAGTGGTTTACCCCCACATATGGGGTATCGGTGTACTCAGGACAAATTGTACAACAACTTTTGCGGTCCATTTTCTCCTGTTACCCTTGGTAAAATAAATCAAATTGGAGCTGAATTAAATTTTTTGTGAAAAAAAGTTAAATGTTCATTTTTATTTAAACATTCCAAAAATTCCTGTAAAGCACCAGAAGGGTTAATAAACTTCTTGAATATGGTTTTGAGCACCATGAGGGGTGCAGTTTTTAAAATGGTGTCACACTTGGGTATTTTCTATCATATAGACCCCTCAAAATGACTTCAAATGAGATGTGGTCCCTAAAAAAAAATGGTGTTGTAAAAATGAGAAATTGCTGGTCAACTTTTAAACCTTATAACTCCCTAACAAAAAAAAATTTTGGTTCCAAAATTGTGCTGATGTAAAGTAAACATGTGGGAAATGTTACTTATTAAGTATTTTGTGGGACATATATCTGTGATTTAATTGCATAAAAATTCAAAGTTGGAAAATTGCGAAATTTTCATAATTTTCGCCAAATTTCCGTTTTTTTCACAAATAAACGCAAGTACTATCAAAGAATTTTTACCATTGTCATGAAGTACAATATGTCTCAAGAAAACATTGTCAGAATCACTGGAATCCATTGAAGCGTTCCAGAGTTATAACCTCATAAAGGGACAGTGGTCAGAATTGTAAAAATTGGCCCGGTCATTAACGTGCAAACCACCCTTGGGGGTAAAGGGGTTAAACCTAGTGTGTAATACTGGGCCAGATTTCTTTTAAATTCTCCCTGAAAACAAAAATAGTGGGAGATTAAGATTGGCAATTCTGCTAAAGTGCCACTCCTGTGTGTGCCACCTGTCTCAAATTTTGTGCCACATTAAACCTAGTGTGTAATACTGGGCCAGATTTCTTTTCAATTCTCCCTGAAAAAAAAATAGTGGGAGATTAAGATTGGCATTTCTGCTTCAGTGCCACTCCTGTGTGTGCCACCTGTCTCAAGTTTTGTGCCACATTAAACCTAGTGTGTAATAGTGGGCCAGATTTCTTTTCAATTCTCCCTGAAAAAAAAACAGTGGGAGATTAAGATTGGCATTTCTGCTTCAGTGCCACTCCTGTGTGTGCCACCTGTCTCAAGTTTTGTGCCACATTACACCTAGTGTGTAATACTGTGCCAGATTTCTTTTAAAGTCTCCCTGAAAAAAAAAATAGTGGGGGATTAAGATTGGCATTTCTGCTTCAGTGCCACTCCTGTGTGTGTCACCTGTCTCAAATTTTGTGCCACATTAAACCTAGTGTATAATACTGAGCCAGTTTTTTTTAAATTATCCCACAAAAAAAAAAGTGGGAGATTAAGATTTGCAATTCTGCCTCATTGCCAGTGCTGTGTGTGGTATCTGTCTCTAATTTTGTGCCACAGAACATATACTGTATAAGAGTGGGCCACATTTCTTCAATATTCTCCCAGAAAAAATAAAAAGGGGGAGATTTTTATTAGTAGTGTCTGCATCAGCGTCAGTCCTGTTAGTGGCATATCTGTCTGCCACTGAAGCTGTAGAGTTTGGTCAAAAGAATCTACCTTGTCGTAGTGGCGGAGTAAAAATCTTTTGGCCAAAACAAAAGCTGCTGGCTATGTATGTGATCTGGTGATGGTGCAGAAATTGAGTTTTTCCAAGAGAAGGTAATAGGACTCTCAACAGTTCAAGGAGTGGAAGCGGGGCTGGGTTGGAGACTGGGCGGAGTCTCAAGGGGGCCCCGAAAATTTTGCCAGTATGGGGCCCAGAAATTCTTAGTGGCAGCCCTGGGTTTAAGGTCCCAGCAAAAGAAAGGTGTGCCTATCTTACCGCTTACAGAGGCTGCTGTATTCTATTGTTTGCACAGTATGAAGTCATAGCCGCTTACACCTGTTCACACTTTATTCTGTTCAGAGGTACTGATCCGTTTTTTGTTTTTCTTTCGTAGCATGCTAGCTCACAACATCCGGACCCTCCCAACCTGTTGCCCTAATCCCGACCCCTCCCAACACCGTCTGTGAGAGCCGGATGTGACAGCCCTGCTTTCACCCGCTCTTCCTCTGCAACTGCAGGTGTGCCTTCCTAGTCGTTGGAGATCTTCACAGCTTGATCTTTGAAATTGTTGACCAAAGGAAATTTTTTTTATTATAAATTTCCACATTTTTTACCACTTAAAAAATATATATTTGTGTTTAATATCTGTGTAATTGCACTGACCTGGACAATCATATTGCTAGGTCAGTTTTGCTATATAGTGAACATGGTAAATAAAAAAAAAAAAACAATTGTGTAATTGGACTTCTCTTGCAATTTCACAGCACTTGGATTTTTCCTTCCCATTTTCCAGTACACTATGTGGTAGAATGAATGTTATTATTCAACAGTACAACTCGTCTAGCAGAAAATAAACCCTCATATGGCTATATGGATGGAAAAACTAAGAAAAAGCTATGGCTCTTGAAAGAAGGGGAAGAAAAAACGTAAATGAAAAAAAAAACAGAAAATCGTCAACACGTGATGGGGTTAAGTTCAAGATAGTGAGAAACTGTATCACTTGTATCTATCACTGCAATGTTTCAGCTCATTCCTGAGTCTTTTTGTCCAGAAGTCTGACACTATGTCACCATTGGACTTTTATTACGACACTATTTTATGCTGTATTGCAGATTTCTATTTAGTCTTTAATAAGGTCAGCAATTTCTGATCTACACAAACTGCTTTTCTAAGACATCTAAACATTGCTAGTTTGAGGGAAGCACTGGTTTTCCTTAAAGAAACCGAATATGGCGTCTTACTGGCAATGCTCCATACTGGGAACGTACGCAGATTTGCACCGAGTCAGTTTTTGACCAGGAGCTTATCTCTTGTCATCACAAAGCTTAATGTTCAGATATTGACTCATAGGGAAGCTACTTCTCCTAGGTGGTAGGGTCTTTCGTTGGCTGACAAGAGCAATGTGTTTGTATGTGATGTGAGGAGGGAGCGTTTGTGACTATTTGGACACTGTCAGTTCTATGTTTGGGGTTTTGTCATCACCTCTTCCCATTTATTACATAGCTGTATCACTTCAGTGGTGACATCACCTCCTCCCTTTTATTGTACGGCCAAATAACTGCAGATATGTCACCCCTCTTATATGATACAGCTGTACCACCATAACATTGTCACCTCTAGTATTGAATTTATAGCTATAGTATATCACTATTTAATTATTAATTCATGGCCTTCAGCTCAGTCTGGAGTGATGGCGACTTGATGGATGAACTATCGGTAGGGAGATTGATCTTGTGCAAGCCTAGATAGGTCCACCAGGGTCTTTTCCGCCATTATCTTGATTGTATCAAGCCATTGGGTTCTTCTTCTTCTCCTTGTTCCTTCTTTTTTTCCAATCATGATGTCCTTCTCCAGTGATTGCTCGCTTCGTATGATGTGCCTAAAGTAGGCAAGTCATAGCTTGGTGATGGGTCCTTTGAGTGATGTGTCTGGCTTGATTTGTTCCTAAATTGATTTGTTCGTTCTTTTTGTCATTCCTGGTATTGATAACATCCTTCTCCATCACCACATTTGAAAAGGCATTGATTCTTCTTCTGTCTTGCTTCTTCATCATCCAGTTTTCACATTTGTGCGTTACCACAGAAAAGATAAAACTATGTATAAGCCGTGTCTTCGTCGCCAGTGAAATGTTCCTCGATTTGAGGACCTTGTCCAGTGTCTTTATTGATGATTTGCCCATAGCTAGACAGATATTCACTTCTGGTGTCGTCATTTCATCTTGAGTGATCATCGATCTGAGTAGGTGGAAGTCTTTTACAACTTCCAGTTTGTCGCCGTTTATCTCAAATGTGTCCGGTTGTACCTGTCAGTGGTCAATAATATCTTTGTCTTCTTTATTTTGAGTAAAAGTCCCCGGTTGAGCTTTCCATCTGGACATTCCGTAATAATTCCATAAGTCCATCTACGCTTGTTACTATCAATATTAAATTGCTTGCGTATTTCAGATTGCTGATGATTCGTCCAGCAATGTTTATTCCTTCTTCCTTTGAATTACAATACATTTATTATTGCAATACCAAACACAGCCTAAAGAGAAGAGTGGCCCTATACACCAGACCAATACAGAACTGGGTAGGACATATTAGACAGAGGAGAGTATTTCGTGTCCTACTTCTGAATGTGAAGATAGTGTAGAGTGTAACTCCAGCGCTGGGCTATATGGTTACTTGTAAGGCTAAGTGCACACGTTGGAAATTTCCGCGGCAATTCTGTGCCTCCTGCCGCGGGTATATTGCATGTGGAATTTGCATGCATTTTCAAGCACAAAACAAGCGTTTTGCAAGCATAATTAGCTTGCAGAATGCTAGCGTTTTCCAAGGGATCTGTAGCATTGCTTGGAAAACTGATTGACAGGTTGGTCACACTTGTCAAACACTGTTTGACAAGTGTGACCAACTTTTTACTATTGATGCCGCATCAATAGTAAAAGATAGAATGTTAAAAATAATAATAAAAAAAAAAAAGGTGATACTCACCTAACGCAAACAGCCGATCTCCTCAGCGGCTTCCGTTCCTATAGATGGTGTGTGTGCAGGACCTTCGATGACGTTGCGGTCACGTGACCGCGACATCATTGCAGTCATGTGACCGTGACGTCATCGCAGATCCTTCACACAACATCTACAGGAATGGAAGCGGCCGCGTGCAGCTCAGAGGGGCAGGAAGACTCCGGGGGCCATCAAAGGTGAGTATATCACGATTTTTTTATTTTAATTCTTTTTTTTTAACAATTATATGGTGCCCAGCCCATGGAGGAGAGTCTCCTCTCCTCCACCCTGGGTACCAACCGCACATGATCTGCTTACTTCCCGCATGGTGGGCATAGCCCCATGCGGGAAGTAAGCAGATCAATGCATTCCTAGGTGTGCGGAATCCCCACGATTCCGCAAATTTAATGAACATGCTGCATTTTTTTCTGGAATGCGAATCTGCTCAGGAAAAAAATGCAGCATGTGCACAAAAAATGCGGATTGCATTCTATTAAATTGGATGCTTAATGTGAGCGTTTTTTTCGTGGTTTTATAGCGTTTTTATAGCGAAAAACCGTGAAAAAAACGCGTGCACACAGCCTTACAGTTATGCATATGGTTGTCAAATGTAAGGTTTGTCCATTTACTTCTGACATTTCTGTAGGGATCAGGCAGACCTAGCTAAGAATCAAAAGCTGAACAGGAATATAAATGTTCATATGGTGCCTTTGATATCAAACTTGGAAGCATAAAGGAAAGGTGTGAATGTGGTTTTCTTAAAAAAATAAAATAACACGAATTGTAGCATAATTTCTCTCAGTATCTAAAATTATCACCAATTTTACCCTACATCCGTACTTAAATTATTACTAACTAGTTGTAAGGTCATAATGTCTAAAGGTGTTAATCCAGAAAGAGAGTAAACTAACACAAACAAACTGAAATAAATGTGCAGGAGCAGCTGCTGTAGACGCAATGCAAAAGCAGAAAGAAAAGAGGCAACAAAATTCTGCAACCGCAAGTATGTAAACGGCCATATTTATTACACAGCTCTGAGAAACGTGAGGTTCTTAGCGCACATTTTGATCAAACTGTGCGAGCCCATCTGCCAACGACAAGGCGACCTCTTTAGATGGGACCCTACACTAACACTACACTAACCGGTATTAATAAAGCCCCTATGTCTAATGTTGTTGATCCAGAAGAAGGCAAAAAACCCTGGACACACTCAGCCAATTTGTGACTCAGGGAAAAAATTCCTTCTTGACCCCAGGAAAAGGTGATCAGTCCTAGAACCCTGGATCAAACCCTGCTACTAATACCACGGTTATTATTATCCTCCCACATTATCTATTGTTATTTATTTATTATTATTATTGTTTCTATTCTAAGTAATGTTTATTCTAATATTAAAACTAAAATCATTACTATATGCATATTAGTAAAATACTAATTTAATAACTGTTATAATTATTTTATACTTTTTGCCATTTTTCTTCCTTATTATAAATATTCTACCATTGCAGCTTTAATTATTTTTTTGCTATTACTATTAAAAGACTATTGTACATTTTCTACTATAAATATTACTACTATCCTATGTATATGTTTTTGATCCAGAAGAAGGCAAAAACCCTTGGACACTTTCAGCCAATCTGTGTCTGTAGGGAAAAATTCCTTCTTAACCCCGGGAAAAGGCGATCAGTCCTAGAACCCTGGATCAAACCCTACTACTCATACTATGGTTATTATTAGCATTACGCTTTTATTATTATTATTGTTATTATCCCACATTATGTATTGTTTATTTATTATTGTTTCTATTTTATGTAATGTAAATTCTGATATTGAAACTAAAATTACTTTATTTTATTATTAGAATACTAATTTAAAAACTGTTATAATTATTTTATTCTTTTTGTCCTTTTTCCTCCATATTATAAATATTCTACCATTGCAGCTTTAATTATTATTTTTGCTATTGCTATGAAAAAGACTACCTTTTCTACTATAAATATTATTACTATACTATGTATATGCTTTTGATCCAGAAGAAGGCAAAAACCCTTGGACACTTTCAGCCAATCTGTGTCTGAAGGGAAAAATTCCTTCTTGACCCCGGAAAAAGGCGATCAGTCCTAGAACCCTGGATCAAGCCACCTAATTCTAATAAAATGTGTATATTGTTTTATATTAATAGAATAGTGGTTAATACTAGCTGACTACCTTGTTATGACAACTACTTCTCTATATCCTATTTATACTACTGTAACTAATTGTTTATATTATTAATTATTATTAATGCTACGCCCCTACCATTAATAAGGTCCCTATGTTGCATACTGCTGCATCAAACCTGCTGTTAGAACTACTAATATTATTACTTTACATTTTTATTCCTACTGTTTTTTACTATAATTACTACTTTTTGTTACTACTATGATAGCTACTATTACAGTTTTTCCTACTAATATCAATATACTAATATTATTATACCACTCTTATTGCTATTCTTTTTTTATACTTACCTCCCAGTATTTGCCGTATATGATGTTATCGGCTGAGAGGTCCTAGCAGGATTGTCCAGATGATGTTCTTCTTTCCTCTCAAATACTGGTTGATATATTGGAGGATGTGGCACTGCGTGGTCCTGCTGCTTCTTCTGGCCTCTGTCCTGCTGCTTCTTCTGGCCTCTGTTGTGGTCTCTCTTCTGGCCTCTGTCCTGCTGCTTCTTCTGGCCTCTGTTGTGGTCTCTCTTCTGGCGCCGATCTTAATTGTGATTTTGACCTCTTTTTTCTTCCTTTCTTCTTTTTGGGTTCTCTGCTCTTCATCCAGGTCCATACACAGCACTTTAGCCCGCATTGCCCTTGCTTCTTGTCCTGTGATCCTGGTCTTCATGGATGGTGCAGGCTGCTCTTCATATTCATGCTTTGGGGTATATTTCTTCTGGGCTTCTGGGCTGGTCGGCATGAGGCGCTAAGACGACGGCAGATGAAGTTACTCATGTAATAAGACATTCCTATACACCCTTGTAAAATTAAAGGCAGCAGTATAATCTTCTCACTAACCTCCATCTTGTAGATGGGTGATGGCAGAAACTTCATACAGAAGGCCAGTCTTCTGAATGCCTCCTCCGGTGTGAGATCAACTGTAGAGAAAAGAACCAAATATAAGGATCACCCATAACCATACAGAGAGGATGTGACAGGGCGGCACTACTGACCGCCATATTGCTAACCATCCCGCTAAGTGCTAGGAGCACGTCTGACCCCAGCACAGAGAATGGTCGTCTAACAGTGTGAGGAATCTCACCTGATCCAACGCTGGATGAAGGTCCGGTCCACATGTTCTCGCTGTGGTCTTCACTCGTGTTGAAATCTATCAAAATCCTGTAAAATAGCAGAACAGTCAGAATAGGTTTTGGGCTCATTGACCAGGGTGTACTGTTACTGGAAACTTTGGGAAACACTGTCTGTGTGTTTAGGAGGTATTGCCGGGGCAAAGGCGACATTGGGCAATGTGCAGGATATGACGGTTTTATATCCAATATCTGCCCTCCCCCATTATTCTGTGCTGTATATGGAGGAATATTCGGAATAATCAACTTCGGTCCGTTCTCTGCTCTGCAGGCGCCGTTCTCTATGGAGGACGGAGCTGATGTTAAATATTGGACCTATCCAATAAGATGTGACAAGTGGTGACAGCGGAGTATCAGCGCCACCTCCTCATCATGTACATGCCTCTATGTGAAGTATTGGGGTAAATAAGAACAATTAGTAACAGAACATCTCGGGTTATTCTGTGTGAATATGTGTTGAGATAATCAGCTGCCACTTATATAATATTACAGGTTTATACCTGATATGTCGCAGTAGCCGCAGGTGTCCGTCTTCACTCTCTGCAGAGATAGAACAGACTGAGCATAACTGACGTTTGTGTTTTTTCAAATTCAAATCTAACAATCCTACTGGTTGTTTATTGCCATGGTGACAGAAGTCACTGATAATTTAAAGGGACGTGACGGTATTATTGCACTATAGTGAATTTTACTACACTGTGTGCAGAATTATTAGGCAAGTTGTATTTTAGAGGATTATTTTTATTATTGATCAACACTATGTTCTCAATCAACCCAAAAGACTAATAAATATGAAAGCTTAATATTTTTGGAAGTTGGAGTTGTTGTTTTTTTAGATTTTGCTATCTTAGGAGGATATCTGTTTGTGCAGGTTACTATTACTGTGCAGAATTATTAGGCAACTTAATAAAAACCAAATATATTCCCATCTCACTTGTTTATTTTCACCAGGTAAACCAATATAACTGCACAAAATTTAGAAATAAACATTTCTGACATGCAAAAACAAACCCCAAAATTAGTGACCAATATAGCCACCTTTCTTTATGATAACACTCAGCAGCCTCCATCCATAGGTTCTGTCAGTTGCTTGATCTGTTTATGATCAACATTGCGTGCAGCAGCCACCACAGCCTCCCAGACACTGTTCCGAGAGGTGGACTGTTTTCCCTCCCTGTAGATCTCACATTTTATGAGGGACCACAGGTTCTCTATGGGGTTTAGATCAGGTGAAGAAGGGGGCCATGTCATTATTTTTTCTTCTTTGAGACCTTTACTGGCCAGCCATGCTGTGGAGTAGTTGGAGGCATGTGATGGAGAATTGTCCTGCATGAAAATCATGTTTTTCTTGAACAATATCGACTTCTTCCTGTACCACTGCTTGAAGAAGTTGTATTCCAGAAACTGGCAGTAGGTCTGGGAGTTGAGCTTCACTCCATCCTCAACCTGAAAAGGTCCCACAAGTTCATCTTTGATACCAGCCCATACCAGTACCCCACCTCCACCTTGCTGGCGTCTGAGTCAGAGTGGAGCTCTCTGCCCTTTACTGATCCAGCCTCTGGCCCATCCATCTGGCCCATCAAGAGTCACTCTCATTTCATCAGTCCACAAAACCTTTGAAAAGTCAGTCTTAAGATATTTCTTGGCCCAGTCTTGACATTTTATCTTATGTTTCTTGTTCAAAGGTTGTGGTTTTTCAGCCTTCTTTACCTTGGCCATGTCCCTGAGTATCGCACACCTTATGCTTTTTGTTACTCCAGTAAAGTTGCAGCTCTGAAATATGGCAAAACTGGTGGCAAATGGCATCTCGGCAGCTTCACGCTTGATTTTCCTCAGTTCATTGGCAGTTATTTTGCGCCTTTTTTGCTCAACACACTTCTTGCGACCTTGTTGGCTATTTGCTATGAAAAGCTTGATTGTTCGGTGATCACACTTCAAAAGTTTGGCAATTTCAAGACTGCTGCATCCCTCTGCAAGACATCTCACAATTTTGGATATTTCAGAGCCCATCAAATCTCTCTTCTGACTCATTTTGCCAAAGGAAAGGAAGTTGCCTAATTATTAAGCACACCTTATATAGGGTTTTGATGTCATTAGACAACAACCCTCCTCATTACAGAGATGTTCATCATCTGATTTACTTAATTGGTAGTTGGCTCTCAAGTCTGAACAGCTTGGATTAGGACAACATGTATAAAAAGTATCATGTGTCAAAATACAACTTGCCTAATAATTCTGCACACAGTATGCCTGCTACTCCCCTTTGACGCCATTTAAGCACATGGAGATGTGTTGTAATTCCCTGCACAGATGATAGGTGCAATACTATGCAGGTAAATGATATGAAGGACCAGTGTCCCATTTTTACTAAGGATTGGTGCTGGTCCCAGGAATTGGGTTCTAGCAATTTGTCCTCATTTACGAAAAACCCTATATTTGCTTCTACTTTACTGCATTTTGTGAGGTCATGATTAGGGTTGAGCGAAAGGGGTCGGTCATTTTCATAAGTCGCCGACTTTTGGCAAAGTCGGGTTTCGTGAAACCCGACCCGATCCCTGTGTGGGGTCGGCCATGCGGTACGCGACTTTTGCGCCAAAGTCGCGTTTCAATGACCCGAAAAGCGCCATTTCTCAGCCAATGAAGGTGGACGCAGAGTGTGGGCAGCGTGATGACATAGGTCTCAGTCCCCACCATTTTAGAGAAGGGCATTGCAGTGATTGGCTTGCTTTCTGCGGCGTCACAGGGGCTATAAAGGGGCGTTCCCGCCGCCGCCATCTTACTGCTGCTGATCTGAGCATAGGGAGAGGTTGCTGCCGCTTCGTCAGAAGCAGGGATAGCATTAGGCAGGGTACATTAACCCCCAAACTGCTTGTGCTGTAGCAATTTCCACTGTCCAACACCACCTTTTGTGTGCAGGGACAGTGGAGGCTACATTTTTTTTCCTCAGCGCTGTAACTCATTGGGCTGCCCTAGAAGGCTCCCTGATAGCTGCATTGCTGTTTGTACACCGCTGTGCAAACCAACTGCTTTTTTGAAAGTGCAAATCCTGTTGCTCCTTCCTTTCTGCACAGCTATCTTGTTTGTTTGTCCACACTTTTGACTTTTTTGTGCAGCAGTCCACTCCTTGTTATTGCTGCCTGCCATACTTTGCTGAGATTACTGCAGGGAGATAGTAATTGTAGGACAGTCCCTTTTTTTTTTCTTTCGTTATATCTCTTCAAGCCACTTTCTGCCACAGAAAATATACTCTAATACAGTGGCCCAGAATTATTCACTAGTCTCCCTGAAGAAAAAAATAAAAGGGTGCAGATTAAAATTGGCAAATCTGTATCAGTGGCAGTCCTGTGTGTGGCATCTGTGTCTCATTTTCTGGCACAGAAAACATACAGTCTAACAGTGGGCCTGATTTCTTGCCAATTCTCCCATAAATAAAAAATAAATAGTGGGAGATTAAGATTGGCACTTTTGCCTCAGTGCCAGTGCAGTGTGTGGCATCTGTCTCTAATTTTGTGCCACATTAAACCCATTGTGTAATACTGGGCCAGATTTCTTTTAAATTCTCCCTGAAAAAAAAAATAGTGGGAGATTAAGATTGGCATTTCTGCTTCAGTGCCAATCCTGTGTGTGCCACCTGTCTCAAATTTTGTGCCACATTAAACTTAGTGTGTAATACTGGGCCAGATTTCTTTTCAATTCTACCTGAAAAAAAAAATTGTGGGAGATTAAGATTGGCATTTCTGCTTCAGTGCCACTCCTGTGTGTGTCACCTGTCTCAAATTGTGTGCCACATTAAACCTAGTGTGTAATACTGGGCCAGATTTCTTTTCAATTCTCCCTGAAAAAATAAAAATAGTGGGAGATTAAGATTGGCAATTCTGCCTCATTGCCAGTGCTGTGTGTGCCACCTGTCTCAAATTTTGTGCCACATTAAACCTAGTGTGTAATACTGTTAGGGACTGGCAGAACGCACCAAGAATCAGATGTTATGGTATTAGGTGCGTTCACAGTCCGAGGTCCACCGTGCAGGTGAAAACCCTGCTGCTAGTAGAGACAGACGATATGGCGGTACAATAAGTATACACACATGGGTTAACTTCACCCTGTGTGAAGGAAGCGAACCCTGTTGCGTCACAGGGCCGCGGTACTGCACATAGAGCGCAAGCAAAAAGTCTCAGAACACAATCCCAAGACACAGGATTTGGGTTCAAAGACCTCATGCACTCGACACCACAACTGGGGTGTCAGAGAGACAGAAACAATAATATAAAAAGGCACGAGTGTGCGTGCGGTGCCGCACAAACGGACGCCGCTAACCACCCAGGCTTGGGTAAGGAAAGCGCACGGCGCCGTACAGGCGGTCACAGCAACTAGATGCTGTTATGTGTGTTTTGTGCTGATGGCTAGTCGGGCGCAAGATAGCTACCATCATCCGCAAACAGACAACAACACTAGGGAGGGATACTTAGGAGCTTTCATCCTTCGACATACATCCATCTACACACACACATGTATTTTCAAGACAATACTAGCGCATGACCGTGCGGTCATGCGCAGCTTATATAGTTGCAGCACAGGAAGCTGTTACAGAAGTTTTGCCCTTTCAGGACCTTCCTGGAGGACCAATGGGACGTGCTTCAGTACCTGAGCATGTGACCCTCGATTTCCAATGGGAGATCTTGCCCTGGGCATGCTCAGTGTGTGCAAATAGGGACTTAGTCCCAGAGAAGCCCGCTCGCCGCAGATCAGTGCAGGGTACAACAGGAGAGCCAGAAAAGGCAGCAGTAACCCTCTGCACAGAATCAGTCCCAGCGAGACGCTGGGAGCGACGCCTCCGCTGAGCAGGCCCCACTGCGGCCGATGCCGAATGGGAGACCGCAGCAGACACGGATTGAGATTCCCCCTGTGCAGCAGAGGAAACTCAACTCCTAACATTACCCCCCCCTCCTTGGGCCTCGCTACGCTTGAAGGCAGCAATGAGCTGCGGAGCCCGAATGTGCTCAGCAGGCTCCCAGGACCTGTCCTTTAGGACCATAACCCTTCCAGTCCACCAAATAAAATTTTTTGCCACGTACCACCTTGCACCCCAAAATAGCGTTCACCTCGAAATCGTCCGTAGACGAACCCGATGTCTCGGCAGATGACTCAGAAAACCGAGACATGTATACGGGCTTAAGGAGGGACACATGAAAGGTGTCGGTGATACCAAGGCGTGGAGGAAGGGCCAGACGGTAGACCACAGGATTAACCTGTTCGAGGACCTTGAAGGGACCCAAGTAGCGAGGTGCAAACTTAGTGGACTCTACACGCAGCCTGATGTTACGGGCGGAGAGCCACACTAAATCGCCAGGAGCAAAGGTCGGGGCAGGGCGCCGATGTGCATCGGCAGAGGACCTCATTCTCTCCTTCGAGGCCCGAATGGCATCTTGAGTGCGGTCCCAAATGTCCCGTGCCTCCACTGCCAAGTCTGACACCCTGGAGTCAGCAGAGGACATGGGCATAGGCACAGGAACCCGCGGATGCTGGCCGTAATTAAGGAGGAAAGGGGTCTGACCGGTGGAGTCGGCTACAGCGTTATTAAGGGCGAACTCTGCCCATGGTAATAAAGATGCCCAGTCATCCTGCCTGGCAGAAACAAAATGTCGTAGATATGTGACCAGAGTCTGATTGGCCCTCTCTACCAACCCATTCGTCTCGGGATGATATGCGGAAGAGAGATTTAACTCAATGCTGAGAAGACGACAAAGCTCTCTCCAGAACCGAGACGCAAACTGGGGACCCCGGTCACTGACAATTTTGTCTGGCATGCCGTGTAGGCGGAAGATGTGCCTTATGAACAACGCTGCCAAGACCCGTGCAGAAGGTAACCGTGGGAGCGGCACCAAATGCACCATTTTCGAGAAATGATCGGTAATAACCCAAATGACGGTACAGCCGCGAGACTTGGGCAAACCCACTACAAAGTCCATCCCGACCATCTCCCAGGGCTTGTCTGCCACCGGCAAGGGATAGAGTAACCCAGACGGCCGTTGTCGAGGAGACTTATTTTTGGCGCATGAGACACACGCCAGAACGTAATCTCTGACATCTCGGAGCATATGCGGCCACCAGTACGTCCTCGCCAGCAGCTCTGATGTCCTTTTTGTCCCAAAGTGTCCACCCACCCTGGAGGAATGAGCCCAAGAGAGAACCTCCGGTCGCAAATTTATGGGCACAAAAGTCTTGCCCGGAGGCACAGACTCAAGCGACACCGGAGCCACGGTTCTCAAGCTCTCAGAAGGAACAATAAGCCGAGGCTCTCCTTCCTCCTCCTCAGATGACACAACAGAGCGAGAAAGAGCATCAGCTCGAATATTCTTCTCGCCAGCGAGATAATGGAGGGTGAAGTGGAATCGGGAGAAGAATAAGGACCATCTGGCCGGGCGAGAATTTAGCCGCTGGGCTGTTTGCAAATATAGCAAGTTTTTGTGGTCTGTAAAAACTTGAAAGGGAAAACGAGCCCCCTCCAAGAGATGTCTCCACTCTGAGAAAGCCAATTTCATCGCTAGCAACTCCCTGTCCCCGATGGAATAATTCCTCTCCGCTGGTGTGAAGGTCTTGGAGAAGAAGAAGCACGGATGCTTCCGACCTTGAGCATCCTTTTGGAAGAGGACTGCTCCAGCACCAACGGAAGAGGCATCCACCTCCATTATAAACGGCTTATCGACATCGGGACGATGTAGGATGGGAGCGCTAGCAAAATGAGACTTAGTAGAAGAAAAGGCCCTGGAGACCTCTTCAGACCACACTTTGGGACTTGCTCCCTTCTTGGTGAGGGCTACCAAGGGAGCTACCAAAGTTGAGAAATGGGGAATGAACTGGCGGTAATAATTAATGAACCCCATAAAGCGCTGCACCGCTTTAAGTGAATGGGGTTCTTGCCAGTCCATCACAGCCTGTAGTTTGGCAGGATCCATAGCCAATCCCTGGGCAGAGATGATATAGCCCAGGAAAGGTAAAGACTCCTGCTCAAACACACTTCTCCAACTTTGCGTAAAGAGAGTTTGCCCGTAAGAGGTCGAAGACTCTGCCAACATCTCTCCGGTGGGAGTCAATATCTGGAGAGAAGATGAGAATATCATCCAGATAGACTACGACCGAGGTGGAAAGCATATCCCGGAAGATGTCGTTGACAAAGTCTTGGAAAACGGCTGGGGCATTACAGAGCCCGAAGGGCATCACCAGATACTCATAGTGCCCATCTCTGGTGTTAAACGCCGTCTTCCATTCGTCCCCCTCACGGATGCGAATCAGGTTATAAGCTCCCCACAGGTCTAATTTGGTAAATACCTTAGCTCCCCGTAGCCTATCAAAAAGCTCAGAAATCAGGGGCAGCGGGTACTTATTCTTAACGGTGATGGCGTTAAGACCCCTGTAGTCTATGCAAGGACGCAATTCTCCATTCTTCTTCTGTACGAAGAAGAACCCTGCCCCTGCTGGTGACACTGACTTCCTAATAAACCCTCTTGCCAAATTCTCCTGGATGTATTTGGACATAGCCTCCGTTTCAGGGAGAGAGAGGAGATAGACACGTCCCCGAGGAGGTTCTGCTCCAGGAAAGAGATCTATAGGACAGTCATAGGGACGGTGAGGCGGAAGGGTCTCCGCGGCCTTTTTGGAGAAGACGTCTGCATAAGACCAATAGTATTTGGGGAGAGTAGAGAGATCTGCGGGTATCTCAGTGGTGGAAACCTGAACGCACTCTTTCACACATCTGCCCTTACAGGATTCCCTCCAACCCAAGATCCTCCCAGAGGTCCACTCAATATGTGGGGAGTGGAAACGGAGCCAGGGCATTCCCAGCAGAATCTCATCCATTCCCTCAGGAAGGACAAGAAGGGAAATAATCTCCTGGTGGGATGGGGACATGGCTAACGTGAAAGGGACAGTCTGATGTGTGATCTGTAACGGAAGTGTCGACCCATTCACCACTCTAACGGTTACTGGTTTGGCAAGCATAACCAGAGGTACTGCGTGGAGCATAGCAAAAGCAGAAGACATAAAATTTCCTTCTGCTCCTGAATCCACACAAAGCTCTACTGTAAGAGTGGATGTGCCTAACAGGATTGTCCCTTTAAAGGACAATTTGGAGGAAAATGCCGCTGTGTCCAGTGAACCTCCTCCAATGGTCACTAGACGCGATCGTTTTCCCGACCGCCGTGGACATTTATTAGCGTAATGTCCCAGTTGCTGGCAATTTTTACACACCACAGGTACTCGAGCGGTCTGAGACCTAGGTCCCGCTCAAGAAACCTCCATGGCCTCATGGGAGTCGGACGCCATAACAGGAGATTCTAGAGGTTTGGCAAAGGTGGGAGCCAGCCGAAACCTCTGCCTACACTGGGTCCGCTCCAACCTCCGCTCGTTAAAACGGAGATCGATGCGGGTAGCTATAGTAATAAGCTCCTCCAGTGTGGCGGGAATCTCCCTGGTGGCCAAGGCGTCCTTTACATGATCTGCCAATCCTTTCCAGAACACCGGAATAAGGACTTTATCCGGCCATTCCAGCTCAGAAGCTAGAGTCCGGAATAGGATGGCGAACTGGCTGACCATGGACGAAGCCTGAGTAATTGCCAACAATTGGAGCGCGGTATCGTGGGTGACACGGGGTCCCAAAAAGACCTGCCTCAGAGCGTCCAGGAAGATAGGAGCACTCTGTACCACACGATCACCACGTTCCCAAAGTGGCGTTGCCCACTCCAACGCCCTGCCCGACAAAAGAGACAAAATGAATCCCACCCTCGCCCGTTCCGTAGGAAAACGTGCAGCCAGCAGCTCGAGATGTATGGAGCACTGGCTCACGATTCCCCGACATAGCTTACTGTCACCAGCAATCTTGTCTGGAAGCGGGAGACGGGATAAGGTCGGAGCAGGGGTGGCAGCGGACAAACTGGCTGCAACTGCATTTGCAGCCTGAACAGCGACAGCAGTAACGTCCACAGCTGAGGTTGCAAGCTCTAGAGCCGCCAACCTACCCTCCAGCTGCTGGATGTACCGCTGTGAACGCTGATCGTCCGTCATTACTAGCCAGACCTTGGCGCTAGTATTCTGTTTGGGACTGGCAGAACGCACCAAGAATCAGATGTTATGGTATTAGGTGCGTTCGCAGTCCGAGGTCCACCGTGCAGGTGAAAACCCTGCTGCTAGTAGAGACAGACGATATGGCGGTACAATAAGTATACACACATGGGTTAACTTCACCCTGTGTGAAGGAAGCGAACCCTGTTGCGTCACAGGGCCGCGGTACCGCACATAGAGCGCAAGCAAGAAGTCTCAGAACACAATCCCAAGACACAGGATTTGGGTTCAAAGACCTCATGCACTCGACACCACAACTGGGGTGTCAGAGAGACAGAAACAATAATATAAAAAGGCACGAGTGTGCGTGCGGTGCCGCACAAACGGACGCCGCTAACCACCCAGGCTTGGGTAAGGAAAGTGCACGGCGCCGTACAGGCGGTCACAGCAACTAGACGCTGTTATGTGTGTTTTGTGCTGATGGCTAGTCGGGCGCTAGATAGCTACCATCATCCGCAAACAGACAACAACACTATTGAGGGATACTTAGGAGCTTTCATCCTTCGAAATACATCCATCTACACACACACATATATTTTCAAGACAATACTAGCTCATGGCCGTGCGGTCATGCGCAGCTTATATAGTTGCAGCACAGGAAGCTGTTACCGAAGTTTTGCCCTTTCAGGACCTTCCTGGAGGACCAATGGGACGTGCTGCAGTACCTGAGCATGTGACCCTCGATCTCCAACGGGAGATCTTGCCCTGGGCATGCTCAGTGTGTGCAAATAGGGACTTAGTCCCAGAGAAGCCCGCTCGCCGCAGATCAGTGCAGGGTACAACAGGAGAGCCAGAAAAGGCAGCAGTAGCCCTCTGCACAGAATCAGTCCCAGCGAAACGCTGGGAGCGACGCCTCCGCTGAGCAGGCCCCACTGCGGCCGATGCCGAATGGGAGACCGCAGCAGACATGGATCGAGATTCCCCCTATGCAGCAGAGGAAACTCGACTCCTAACAAATACTGGGCCAGATTTCTTTTCAATTCTCCCTGAAAAAATAAAAATAGTGGGAGATTAAGATTGGCAATTCTGCCTCATTGCCAGTGCTGTGTGTGCCACCTGTCTCAAATTTTGTGCCACATTAAACCTAGTGTGTAATACTGGACCAGATTTCTTTTAAATTCTCCCTGAAAAAAAATAGTGGGAGATTAAGATTGGCATTTCTGCTTCAGTGCCAGTCCTGTGTGTGCCACCTGTCTCAAATTTTGTGCCACATTAAACCTAGTGTGTAATACTGGACCAGATTTCTTTTAAATTCTCCCTGAAAAAAAAAATAGTGGGAGATTAAGATTGGCATTTCTGCTTCAGTGCCACTCCTGTGTGTGCCACCTGTCTCAAGTTTTGTGCCACATTAAACATAGTGTGTAATACTGGGCCAGATTTCTTTTCAATTCTCCCTGAAAAAAAAAATAGTGGGAGATTAAGATTGGCATTTCTGCTTCAGTGCCACTCCTGTGTGTGCCACCTGTCTCAAATTGTGTGCCAAATTAAAACTAGTGTGTAATACTGGGCCAGATTTCTTTTAAATTCTCCCTGAAAAAAAAAACAGTGGGAGATTAAGATTGGCATTTCTGCTTCAGTGCCAGTCCTGTGTGTGCCACCTGTCTCAAATTTTGTGCCACATTAAACCTAGAGTGTAATACTGGGCCAGATTTCTTTTAAATTCTCCCTGGAAAAAAAATAGTGGGAGATTAAGATTGGCATTTCTGCTTCAGTGCCACTCCTGTGTGTGCCACCTGTCTCAAATTTTGTGCCACATTAAACCTAGTGTGTAATACTGGGCCAGATTTCTTTTAAATTCTCCCTGAAAAAAAAACAGTGGGAGATTACGATTGGTATTTCTGCTTCAGTGCCACTCCTGTGTGTGCCACCTGTCTCAAATTTTGTGCCACATTAAACCTAGTGTGTAATACTGGGCCAGATTTCTTTTAAATTCTCCCTGAAAAAAAAATAGTGGGAGATTAAGATTGGCATTTCTGCTAAAGTGCCACTCCTGTGTGTGCCACCTGTCTCAAATTTTGTGCCGCATTAAACCTAGTGTGTAATACTGGGCCAGATTTCTTTTCAATTCTCCCTGAAAAAAAACAGTGGAAGATTAAGAATGGCATTTCTGCTTCAGTGCCACTCCTGTGTGTGCCACCTGTCTCAAATTTTGTGCCACATTAAACCTAGTGTGTAATACTGGGCCAGATTTCTTTTAAATTCTCCCTGAAAAAAAATAGTGGGAGATTAAGATTGGCATTTCTGCTTCAGTGCCACTCCTGTGTGTGCCACCTGTCTCAAGTTTTGTGCCACATTAAACCTAGTGTGTAATACTGGGTCAGATTTCTTTTAAATTCTCCCTGAAAAAAAAAATAGTGAGAGATTAAGATTGGCATTTCTGCTTCAGTGCCAGTGCTGTGTGTGCCACCTGTCTCAAATTTTGTGCCACATTAAACCTAGTGTGTAATACTGGGCTAGATTTCTGTTAAATTCTCCCTGAAAAATAAATAGTGGGAGATTAAGATTGGTTTCTGCTTCAGTGCCACTCCTGTGTGTGTCACCTGTCTCAAATTTTGTGCCACATTAAACCTAGTGTATAATACTGGGCCAGTTTTTTTAAAAATTATCCCAGAAAAAAAAAAAGTGGGAGATTAAGATTCGCAATTCTGCCTCATTGCCAGTGCTGTGTGTGGCATCTGTCTCTAATTTTGTGCCACAGAACATATACTGTATAAGAGTGGGCCACATTTCTTCAATATTCTCCCAGAAAAAATAAAAAGGGGGAGATTTTTATTGGTAGTGTCTGCATCAGCGTCTGTCCTGTTAGTGGCATATCTGTCTGCCAGTGAAGCTGTAGAGTTTGGTCAAAAGAATCTACCTTGTCGTAGTGGCGGAGTAAAAATCTTTTGGCCAAAACAAAAGCTGCTGGCTATGTATGTGATCTGGTGATGGTGCAGAAATTGAGTTTTTCCAAGAGAAGGTAATGGGACTCTCAACAGGAGTGGAGGTGGGGCTGGGTTGGAGACTGGGCGGAGTCTCAAAGGGGCCCCGAAAATTTTGCCAGTATGGGGCCCAGAAATTCTTAGTGGCAGCCCTGGGTTTAAGGTCCCAGCAAAAGAAAGGTGTGCCTATCTTACCGCTTACAGAGGCTGCTGTATTCTATTGTTTGCACAGTATGAAGTCATAGCCGCTTACACCTGTTCACACTTTATTCTGTTCAGAGGTACTGATCCGTTTTTTGTTTTTCTTTCGTAGCATGCTAGCTCACAACATCCGGACCCTCCCAACCTGTTGCCCTAATCCCGACCCCTCCCAACACCGTCTGTGAGAGCCGGATGTGACAGCCCTGCTTTCACCCGCTCTTCCTCTGCAACTGCAGGTGTGCCTTCCTAGTCGTTGGAGATCTTCACAGCTTGATCTTTGAAATTGTTGACCAAAGGAAATTTTTTTTATTATAAATTTCCACATTTTTTACCACTTAAAAAATATATATTTGTGTTTAATATCTGTGTAATTGCACTGACCTGGACAATCATATTGCTAGGTGAGTTTTGATATATAGTGAACATGGTAAATTAAAAAAAACAAACAATTGTGTAGTTGGACTTGTCTTGCAATTTAACAGCACTTGGATTTTTCCTTCCCATTTTCCAGTACACTATGTGGTAGAATGAATGTTATTATTCAACAGTACAACTCGTCTAGCAGAAAATAAACCCTCATATGGCTATATGGATGGAAAAACTAAGAAAAAGCTATGGCTCTTGAAAGAAGGGGAAGAAAAAACGTAAATGAAAAAAAACAGAAAATCGCCAACACGTGATGGGGTTAAGTTCAAGATAGTGAGAAACTGTATCACTTGTATCTATCACTGCAATGTTTCAGCTCATTCCTGAGTCTTTTTGTCCAGAAGTCTGACACTATGTCACCATTGGACTTATGTTACGACACTATTTTATGCTGTATTGCAGATTTCTATTTAGTCTTTAATAAGGTCAGCAATTTCTGATCTACACAAATTGCTTTTCTAAGACATCTAACATTGCTAGTTTGAGGGAAGCACTGGTTTTCCTTAAAGAAACCGAATATGGCGTCTTACTGGCAATGCTCCACACTGGGAACGTACGCAGATTTGCACCGAGTCAGTTTTTGACCAGGAGCTTATCTCTTGTCATCACAAAGCTTAATGTTCAGATATTGACTGATAGGGAAGCTACTTCTCCTAGGTGGTAGGGTCTTTCGTTGGCTGACAAGAGCAATGTGTTTGTATGTGATGTGAGGAGGGAGCGTTTGTGACTATTTGGACACTGTCAGTTCTATGTTTGGGGTTTTGTCATCACCTCTTCCCATTTATTACATAGCTGTATCACTTCAGTGGTGACATCACCTCCTCCCTTTTATTGTACGGCCAAATAACTGCAGATATGTCACCCCTCTTATATGATACAGCTGTACCACCATAACATTGGCACCTCTAGTATTGAATTTATAGCTATAGTATATCACTATTTAATTATTAATTCATGGCCTTCAGCTCAGTCTGGAGCGATGGCGACTTGATGGATGAACTATCGGTAGGGAGATTGGTCTTGTGCAAGCCTAGATAGGTCCACCAGGGTCTTTTCCGCCATTATCTTGATTGTATCAAGCCATTGGGTTCTTCTTCTTCTCCTTGTCCCTTCTATTTTTCCAATCATGATGTGCTTCTCCAGTGATTGCTCGCTTCGTATGATGTGCCCAAAGTAGGCAAGTCGTAGCTTGGTGATGGGTCCTTTGAGTGATGTGTCTGGCTTGATTTGTTCCAAAATTGATTTGTTCGTTCTTCTTGCCATTCCTGGTATTGATAACATCCTTCTCCAGCACCACATTTGAAAAGGCATTGATTCTTCTTCTGTCTTGCTTCTTCATCGTCCAGTTTTCACATTTGTGCATTACCACAGAAAAGATAAAACTATGTATAAGCCGTGTCTTCGTCGCCAGTGAAATGTTCCTCGATTTGAGGACCTTGTCCAGTGTCTTTATTGATGATTTGCCCATAGCTAGACAGATATTCACTTCTGGTGTCGTCGTTTCATCTTGAGTGACCATCGAACTGAGTAGGTGGAAGTCTTTTACAACTTCCAGTTTGTCGCCATTTATCTCAAATGTGTCTGGTTGTACCTGTCAGTAGTAATAATATCTTTGTCTTCTTTATGTTGAGTTAAAGTCCCCGGTTGAGCTTTCCATCTGGACACTCCGTAATAATTCCATAAGTCTATCTACGCTTATTACTATCAATATTAAATCGCCTGCGTATTTCAGATTGCTGATGATTCGTCCAGCAATGTTTATTCCTTCTTCCTTTGAATTACAATACATTTATTATTGCAATACCAAACACAGCCTAAAGAGAAGAGTGGCGCTATACACCAGACCAATCCAGAACTGTGGAGGGTAAGACATATTAGACAGAGGAGAGTATTTCGTGTCCTACTTCTGAATGTGAAGATAGTGTAGAGTATAACTCCAGCGCTGGGCTATATGGTTACTTGTTACAGTTATGCATCGGACAATGGGTGTTACATGTAAGGTTTGTCCATTTACTTCTGACATTTCTGTAGGGATCAGGCAGACCTAGCTAAGAATCAAAAGCTGAAGAGGAATATAAATGTTCATATGGTGCCTTTGATATCAAACTTGGAAGCATAAAGGAAACGTGAATGTGGTTTTCTTAAAAAAATAAAATAACACGAATTGTAGCATAATTTCTCTCAGTATCTAAAATTATCACCAATTTTACCCTACATCCGTACTTAAATTATTACTAACTAGTTGTAAGGTCATAATGTCTAAAGGTGTTAATCCAGAAAGAGAGTAAACTAACACAAACAAACTGAAATAAATGTGCAGGAGCAGCTGCTGTAGACACAATGCAAAAGCAGAAAGAAAAGAGGCAAAAAAATTCTGCAACCGCAAGTATGTAAACGGCCATATTTATTACACAGCTCCGAGAAATGTGAGGTTCTTAGCGCACATTTTGATCAAACTGTGCGAGCCCATCTGCCAACGACAAGGCGACCTCTTCAGATGGGACCCTACACTAACACTACACTAACCGGTATTAATAAAGCCCCTATGTCTAATGTTGTTGATCCAGAAGAAGGCAAAAAACCCTGGACACACTCAGCCAATTTGTGACTCAGGGAAAAAATTCCTTCTTGACCCCGGAAAAAGGCGATCAGTCCTAGAACCCTGGATCAAACCCTGCTACTAATACTACG
This sequence comes from Ranitomeya imitator, assembly GCF_032444005.1. Taxonomy (NCBI): domain Eukaryota; kingdom Metazoa; phylum Chordata; class Amphibia; order Anura; family Dendrobatidae; genus Ranitomeya; species Ranitomeya imitator. The sequence continues at coordinate 230,589,761 of NC_091286.1, read as the reverse complement.
GTTATTATTATCCTCCCACATTATCTATTGTTATTTATTTATTATTATTATTGTTTCTATTCTAAGTAATGTTTATTCTAATATTAAAACTAAAATCCTTACTATATGCATATTAGTAAAATACTAATTTAATAACTGTTATAATTATTTTATGCTTTTACTCCTTTTTCTTCCTTATTATAAATATTCTACCATTGCAGCTTTTATTATTTTTTTACTATTACTATTAAAAGACTATTGTATGTTTTTTTTACTATAAATATTACTACTATACTATGTATATGTTTTTGATCCAGAAGAAGGCAAAAACTCTTAGACACTTTCAGCCAATCTGTGTCTGAAGGGAAAAATTCCTACTTGACCCCGGGAAAAGGCGATCAGTCCGAGAACCCTGGATCAAGCCGCCTAATTCTAATAAAATGTGTATATTGTTTTATATTAATAGAATAGTGGTTAATACTAGCTGACTACCTTGTTATGACAACTACTTCTCTATAACCTATTTATACTACTGTAACTAATTGTTTATATTATTAATTATTATTAATGCTACCCCCCTACCATTAATAAGGTCCCTATGTTGCTTACTGCTGCATCAAACCTGCTGTTAGAACTACTAATATTATTACTTTACATTTTTATTCCTACTGTTTTTTTACTCTAATTACTACTTTTTGTTACTACTATGATAGCTACTATTACAGTTTTCCTACTAATATTAATATACTAATATTATTATACCACTCTTATTGCTATTCTTTTTTTATACTTACCTCCCAGTATTTGCCGTATATGATGTTATCGGCTGAGAGGTCCTAGCAGGATTGTCCAGATGATGTTCTTCTCTCCTCTCAAATACTGGTTGATATATTGGAGGATGTGGCACTGCGTGGTCCTGCTGCTTCTTTTGGCCTCAGTCCTGCTGCTTCTTCTGGCCTCTGTCCTGCTGCTTCTTCTGGCCTCTGTCCTGCTGCTTCTTCTGGCCTCTGTCCTGCTGCTTCTTCTGGCCTCTGTCCTGCTGCTTCTTCTGGCCTCTGTTGTGGTCTGTCTTCTGGCCCCGATCTTAATTGTGATTTTGACCTCTTTTTTCTTCCTTTCTTCTTTTTGGGTTCTCTGCTCTTCATCCAGGTCCATACACAGCACTTTAGCCCGCATTGCCCTTGCTTCTTGTCCTGTGATCCTGGTCTTCATGGATGGTGCAGGCTGCTCTTCATATTCATGCCTTGGTGTATATTTCTTCTGGGCTTCTGGGCTGGTCGGCATGAGGCGCTAAGAAGACAGCAGATGAAGTTACTCATGTAATAAGACATTCCTATACACCCTTGTAAAATTAAAGGCAGCAGTATAGTCTTCTCACTAACCTCCATCTTGTAGAGGGGTGACGGCAGAAACTTCATACAGAAGGCCAGTCTTCTGAATGCCTCCTCCGGTGTGAGATCAAATGTAGAGAAAAGAACCAAATATAAGGATCACCCATAACCATACAGAGAGGATGTGACAGGGCGGCACTACTGACCGCCACATTGCTAACCATCCCGCTAAGTGCTAGGAGCACATCTGACCCCAGCACAGAGAATGGTCTTCTAACAGTGTGAGGAATCTCACCTGATCCAACGCTGGATGAAGGTCCGGTCCACATGGTCTCGCTGTGGTCTTCACTCGTGTCGAAATCTATCAAAATCCTGTAAAATAGCAGAACAGTCAGAATAGGTTTTGGGCTCATTGACCAGGGTGTACTGTTACTGGAAACTTTGGGAAACAATGTCTGTGTGTTTAGGAAGCATTGCCGGGGAAAAGGCGACATTGGGCAATGTGCAGGATATGACGGTTCTATATCCAATATCTGCCCTCCCACATTATTCTGTGCTGTATATGGAGGAATATTCGGAATAATCGACTTCGGTCCGTTCTCCGCTCTGCAGGCGCCGTTCTCTATGGAGGACGGAGCTGATGTTAAATATTGGACCCATCCAATAAGATGTGACAAGTGGTGACAGCGGAGTATCAGCGCCACCTCCTCATCATGTACATGCCTCTATGTGAAGTATTGGGGTAAATAAGAACAATTAGTAACAGAACATCTCGGGTTATTCTGTGTGAATATGTGATGATATAATCAGCCGTCACTTATATAATATTACAGGTTTATACCTGATATGTCGCAGTAGCCGCAGGTGTCCGTCTTCACTCTCTGCTGAGATAGAACAGACTGAGCATAACTGACGTTTGTGTTTTTTCAAATTCAAATCTAACAATCCTACAGGTTGTTTATTGCCATGGTGACAGAAGTCACTGATAATTTAAAGGGACGTGACGGTATTATTGCACTATAGCGAATTTTACTACAATGTGTGCAGAATTATTAGGCAAGTTGTATTTTAGAGGATTATTTTTATTACTGATCAACAACTATGCTCTCAATCAACCCAAAAGACTCATAAATATGAAAGCTTAATATTTTTGGAAGTTGGAGTGTTTTTTTTTTTAGATTTGGCTATCTTAGGAGGATATCTGTTTGTGCAGGTAACTATTACTGTGCAGAATTATTAGGCAACTTAATAAAAACCAAATATATTCCCATCTCACTTATTTATTTTCACCAGGTAAACCAATATAACTGCACAAAATTTAGAAATAAACATTTCTGACATGCAAAAACAAACCCCCAAAATTAGTGACCAATATAGCCATCTTTCTTTATGATAACACTCTGCAGCCTCCATCCATAGGTTCTGTCAGTTGCTTGATCTGTTTATGATCAACATTGCGTGCAGCAGCCACCACAGCCTCCCAGACACTGTTCCGAGAGGTGGACTGTTTTCCCTCCCTGTAGATCTCACATTTTATGAGGGACCACAGGTTCTCTATGGGGTTTAGATCAGGTGAACAAGGGGGCCATGTCATTATTTTTTCTTCTTTGAGACATTTACTGGCCAGCCATGCTGTGGAGTAGTTGGAGGCATGTGATGGAGAATTGTCCTGCATGAAAATCATGTTTTTCTTGAACAATATCGACTTCTTCCTGTACCACTGCTTGAAGAAGTTGTATTCCAGAAACTGGCAGTAGGTCTGGGAGTTGAGCTTCACTCCATCCTCAACCTGAAAAGGTCCCACAAGTTCATCTTTGATACCAGCCCATACCAGTACCCCACCTCCACCTTGCTGGCGTCTGAGTCAGAGTGGAGCTCTCTGCCCTTTACTGATCCAGCCTCTGGCCCATCCATCTGGCCCATCAAGAGTCACTCTCATGTCATCAGTCCACAAAACCTTTGAAAAGTTAGTCTTAAGATATTTCTTGGCCCAGTCTTGACATTTTATCTTATGTTTCTTGTTCAAAGGTTGTGGTTTTTCAGCCTTCTTTACCTTGGCCATGTCCCTGAGTATCGCACACCTTATGCTTTTTGTTACTCCAGTAACGTTGCAGCTCTGAAATATGGCAAAACTGGTGGCAAATGGCATCTCGGCAGCTTCACGCTTGATTTTCCTCAGTTCATTGGCAGTTATTTTGTGCCTTTTTTGCTCAACACACTTCTTGCGACCTTGTTGGCTATTTGCTTTGAAAAGCTTGATTGTTCGGTGATCACACTTCAAAAGTTTGGCAATTTCAAGACTGCTGCATCCCTCTGCAAGACATCTCACAATTTTGGACATTTCAGAGCCCATCAAATCTCTCTTCTGACCCATTTTGCCAAAGGAAAGGAAGTTGCCTAATTATTAAGCACACCTTATATAGGGTTTTGATGTCATTAGACAACAACCCTCCTCATTACAGAGATGCTCATCATCTGATTTACGTAATTGGTAGTTGGCTCTCAAGTCTGAACAGCTTGGAGTAGGACAACATGTATAAAAAGTATCATGTGTCAAAATACAACTTGCCTAATAATTCTGCACACAGTATACATGCTACTCCCCTTTGACACCATTTAAGCACATGGAGATGTGTTGTAATTCCCTGCACAGATGATAGGTGCAATACTATGCAGGTAAATGATATGAAGGAACAGTGTCCCATTTTTTCTAAGGATTGGTGTTATGGCCGGCAATCAGGCAACACAGCGTGCAGTAATCAGCGCACATACAGAGATCTGGCAATAACCAAAAACAATAGGACGAGCTCTGAGACGTGGAATCTCTGTAGACTGCAGTACCTGAACTATCCTCACACAACTGTAAGCAGCAGTGGATTGCGCCTAACAACTACCTATGCAACTCGGCACTGCCTGAGGAGCTGACTAGCCTGAAGATAGAAATACAAGCCTGACTTACCTCAGAGAAATACCCCAAAGGAATAGGCAGCCCCCCACATATAATGACTGTTAGCAAGATGAAAAGACAAACGTAGGAATGAAATAGATTCAGCAAAGTGAGGCCCGATATTCTAGACAGAGCGAGGATAGCAAAGAGAACTATGCAGTCTACAAAAAACCCTAAAACGAAAACCACGCAAAGGGGCAAAAAGACCCACCGTGCCGAACTAACAGCACGGCGGTGCACCCCTTTGCTTCTCAGAGCTTCCAGCAAAAGTTAATAGCAAGCTGGACAGAAAAAACAGAAAACAAACTAGAAGCACTTATCTAGCAGAGCAGCAGGCCCAAGGAAAGATGCAGTAGCTCAGATCCAACACTGGAACATTGACAAGGAGCAAGGAAGACAGACTCAGGTGGAGCTAAATAGCAAGGCAGCCAACGAGCTCACCAAAACACCTGAGGGAGGAAGCCCAGAGACTGCAATACCACTTGTGACCACAGAAGTGAACTCAGCCACAGAATTCACAACAGTACCCCCCCCTTGAGGAGGGGTCACCGAACCCTCACCAGAACCCCCAGGCCGACCAGGATGAGCCACATGAAAGGCACGAACAAGATCTGGGGCATGGACATCAGAGGCAAAAACCCAGGAATTATCTTCCTGAGCATAACCCTTCCATTTGACCAGATACTGGAGTTTCCGTCTAGAGACACGAGAATCCAAAATCTTCTCCACAATATACTCCAACTCCCCCTCCACCAAAACAGGGGCAGGAGGCTCCACAGATGGAACCATAGGTGCCACGTATCTCCTCAACAACGACCTATGGAATACATTATGTATGGAAAAGGAGTCTGGGAGGGTCAGACGAAAAGACACCGGATTGAGAATCTCAGAAATCCTATACGGACCAATAAAACGAGGTTTAAATTTAGGAGAGGAAACCTTCATAGGTATATGACGAGAAGATAACCAAACCAGATCCCCAACACGAAGTCGGGGTCCCACACGGCGTCTGCGATTAGCGAAAAGCTGAGCCTTCTCCTGGGACAAGGTCAAATTGTCCACTACCTGAGTCCAGATCTGCTGCAACCTGTCCACCACATAATCCACACCAGGACAGTCCGAAGACTCAACCTGTCCTGAAGAGAAACGAGGATGGAACCCAGAATTGCAGAAAAATGGAGAGACCAAGGTAGCCGAGCTGGCCCGATTATTAAGGGCGAACTCAGCCAACGGCAAAAATGACACCCAATCATCCTGGTCAGCGGAAACAAAACATCTCAGATATGTTTCCAAGGTCTGATTGGTTCGTTCGGTCTGGCCATTAGTCTGAGGATGGAAGGCCGAGGAAAAAGATAGGTCAATGCCCATCCTACCACAAAAGGCTCGCCAGAACCTCGAGACAAACTGGGAACCTCTGTCAGAAACAATATTCTCAGGAATGCCATGTAAACGAACCACATGCTGGAAGAACAAAGGCACCAAATCAGAGGAGGAAGGCAATTTAACCAAGGGCACCAGATGGACCATTTTAGAAAAGCGATCACAGACCACCCAAATGACCGACATTTTTTGAGAAACGGGAAGGTCAGAAATGAAATCCATCGAAATATGTGTCCAAGGCCTCTTCGGGACCGGCAAGGGCAAAAGCAACCCACTGGCACGTGAACAGCAGGGCTTAGCCCTAGCACAAATTCCACAGGACTGCACAAAAGCACGCACATCCCGTGACAGAGATGGCCACCAGAAGGATCTAGCAACCAACTCCCTGGTACCAAAGATTCCTGGATGACCGGCCAGCACCGAACAATGAAGTTCAGAGATAACTCTACTAGTCCACCTATCAGGGACGAACAGTTTCTCGGCCGGACAACGATCAGGTTTATTAGCCTGAAATTTCTGCAACACTCTCCGCAAATCAGGGGAGATGGCAGACACAATGACTCCTTCCTTGAGGATACTCGCCGGCTCAGATAACCCCGGAGAGTCGGGCACAAAACTCCTAGACAGAGCATCCGCCTTCACATTTTTAGAGCCCGGAAGGTATGAAATCACAAAATCAAAACGAGCAAAAAATAACGACCAACGGGCCTGTCTAGGATTCAAGCGCTTGGCAGACTCAAGATAAGTAAGGTTCTTATGATCAGTCAAAACCACCACGCGATGCTTAGCACCCTCAAGCCAATGACGCCACTCCTCGAATGCCCACTTCATGGCCAGCAACTCTCGGTTGCCCACATCATAATTACGCTCAGCAGCAGAAAATTTCCTGGAAAAGAAAGCACATGGTTTGAACACTGAGCAACCAGAACCTCTCTGTGACAAAACCGCCCCTGCACCAATCTCAGAAGCATCAACCTCGACCTGGAACGGAAGAGAAACATCAGGTTGACACAACACAGGGGCACAGCAAAAACGACGCTTCAACTCCTGAAAAGCTTCCACGGCAGCAGAAGACCAATTAACCAAATCAGCACCCTTCTTGGTCAAATCGGTCAATGGTCTGGCAATGCTAGAAAAATTACAGATGAAGCGACGATAAAAATTAGCAAAGCCCAGGAATTTCTGCAAACTTTTTAGAGATGTCGGCTGAGTCCAATCCTGGATGGCCTGAACCTTAACCGGATCCATCTCGATAGTAGAAGGGGAAAAGATGAACCCCAAAAATGAAACTTTCTGCACACCGAAGAGACACTTTGATCCCTTCACGAACAAGGAATTAGCACGCAGTACCTGGAAAACCATTCTGACTTGCTTCACATGAGACTCCCAATCATCTGAGAAGATCAAAATGTCATCCAAGTAAACAATCAAGAATTTATCCAGATACTCACGGAAAATGTCATGCATAAAAGACTGAAAAACAGATGGAGCATTGGCAAGTCCGAACGGCATCACCAGATACTCAAAATGACCCTCGGGCGTATTAAATGCCGTTTTCCATTCATCTCCCTGCCTGATTCTCACCAGATTATACGCACCACGAAGATCAATCTTAGTAAACCAACTAGCCCCCTTAATCCGAGCAAACAAGTCAGAAATCAATGGCAAGGGATACTGAAACTTAACAGTGATCTTATTAAGAAGGCGGTAATCAATACACGGTCTTAGCGAACCATCCTTCTTGGCTACAAAAAAGAACCCTGCTCCCAATGGTGACGACGATGGGCGAATATGTCCCTTCTCCAGGGACTCCTTCACATAACTGCGCATAGCGGTGTGTTCAGGTACGGACAAATTAAATAAACGACCCTTAGGGAATTTACTACCAGGAATCAAATCGATAGCACAATCACAATTCCTATGCGGAGGTAGGGCATCAGACTTGGACTCTTCAAATACATCCTGAAAGTCCGACAAGAACTCTGGGATGTCAGAAGGAATGGATGACGAAATAGACAAAAATGGAACATCACCATGTACTCCCTGACAACCCCAGCTGGTTACCGACATAGAGTTCCAATCCAATACTGGATTATGGGTTTGTAGCCATGGCAACCCCAACACGACCACATCATGCAAATTATGCAGTACCAAAAAGCGAATAACTTCCTGATGTGCAGGAGCCATGCACATGGTCAGCTGGGCCCAGTACTGAGGCTTATTCTTGGCCAAAGGTGTAGCATCAATTCCTCTCAACGGAATAGGACACCGCAAAGGCTCCAAGAAAAATCCACAACGTTTAGCATAATCCAAATCCATCAGATTCAGGGCAGCGCCTGAATCCACAAACGCCATGACAGAATATGATGACAAAGAGCACATTAAGGTAATGGACAAAAGGAATTTGGACTGTACAGTACCAATAACGGCAGAGCTATCGAACCGCCTAGTGCGTTTAGGACAATTAGAAATAGCATGAGTAGAATCACCACAATAGAAACACAGTCTGTTCAGACGTCTGTGTTCGTGCCGTTCTACTTTAGTCATAGTCCTGTCGCACTGCATAGGCTCAGGCTTACTCTCAGACAATACCGCCAGATGGTGCACAGATTTACGCTCGCGCAAGCGACGACCGATCTGAATGGCCAAGGACATAGACTCATTCAAACCAGCAGGCATAGGAAATCCCACCATTACATCCTTAAGAGCTTCAGAGAGACCCTTTCTGAACAAAGCCGCTAGTGCAGATTCATTCCACAGAGTGAGTACTGACCATTTCCTAAATTTCTGGCAATATACTTCTACATCATCCTGACCCTGGCATAAAGCCAGCAGATTTTTCTCAGCTTGATCCACTGAATTAGGCTCATCGTAAAGCAATCCCAGCGCCTGGAAAAATGCATCAACATTACTCAATGCAGAATCTCCTGGTGCAAGAGAAAACGCCCAGTCCTGTGGGTCGCCGCGCAAAAAAGAAATAATAATCAAAACCTGTTGAATAGGATTACCAGAAGAATGAGGTTTCAAGGCCAAAAATAGCTTACAATTATTTCTGAAGCTCAGGAACTTAGTTCTGTCACCAAAAAACAAATCAGGAATCGGAATTCTTGGTTCTGGCATCGATTTCTGATCAATAGTATCTTGAATCTTTTGTACATTTACAACGAGATTATCCATTGAGGAGCACAGAGCCTGAATATCCATGTCCACAGCTGTGTCCTGAAGCACTCTAATGTCTAGGGGAAAAAAAAGACTGAAGACAGAGCTAAGAAAAAAAAATGATGTCAGGATTTCTTTTTTCCCTCTATTGGAAATCATTGGTTGGCTCCTTGTACTGTTATGGCCGGCAATCAGGCAACACAGCGTGCAGTAATCAGCGCACATACAGAGATCTGGCAATAACCAAAAACAATAGGACGAGCTCTGAGACGTGGAATCTCTGTAGACTGCAGTACCTGAACTATCCTCACACAACTGTAAGCAGCAGTGGATTGCGCCTAACAACTACCTATGCAACTCGGCACTGCCTGAGGAGCTGACTAGCCTGAAGATAGAAATACAAGCCTGACTTACCTCAGAGAAATACCCCAAAGGAATAGGCAGCCCCCCACATATAATGACTGTTAGCAAGATGAAAAGACAAACGTAGGAATGAAATAGATTCAGCAAAGTGAGGCCCGATATTCTAGACAGAGCGAGGATAGCAAAGAGAACTATGCAGTCTACAAAAAACCCTAAAACGAAAACCACGCAAAGGGGCAAAAAGACCCACCGTGCCGAACTAACAGCACGGCGGTGCACCCCTTTGCTTCTCAGAGCTTCCAGCAAAAGTTAATAGCAAGCTGGACAGAAAAAACAGAAAACAAACTAGAAGCACTTATCTAGCAGAGCAGCAGGCCCAAGGAAAGATGCAGTAGCTCAGATCCAACACTGGAACATTGACAAGGAGCAAGGAAGACAGACTCAGGTGGAGCTAAATAGCAAGGCAGCCAACGAGCTCACCAAAACACCTGAGGGAGGAAGCCCAGAGACTGCAATACCACTTGTGACCACAGAAGTGAACTCAGCCACAGAATTCACAACAGATTGGTGCTGGTCCCAGGAATTGGGTTCTAGCAATATGTCCTCATTTACGAAAAACCCTATATTTGCTTCTACTTTACTGCATTTTGTGAGGTCATGATTAGGGTTGAGCGAAAGGGGTCGGTCATTTTCATAAGTCGCCGACTTTTGGTAAAGTCGGGTTTCGTGAAACCCGACCCGATCCCTGTGTGGGGTCGGCCATGCGGTACGCGACTTTTGCGCCAAAGTCGCGTTTCAATGACGCGAAAAGCGCCATTTCTCTGCCAATGAAGGTGGACGCAGAGTGTGGGCAGCGTGATGACATAGGTCTCAGTCCCCACCATCTTAGAGAAGGGCATTGCAGTGATTGGCTTGCTTTCTGCGGCGTCACAGGGGCTATAAAGGGGCGTTCCCGCCGACCGCCATCTTACTGCTGCTGATCTGAGCATAGGGAGAGGTTGCTGCCGCTTCGTCAGAAGCAGGGATAGTATTAGGCAGGGTACATTAACCCCCAAACTGCTTGTGCTGTAGCGATTTCCACTGTCCAACACCACCTTTTGTTTGCAGGGACAGTGGAGGCTACATTTTTTTTCCTCAGCGCTGTAACTCATTGGGCTGCCCTAGAAGGCTCCCTGATAGCTGCATTGCTGTTTGTACACCGCTGTGCAAACCAACTGCTTTTTTGAAAGCGCAAATCCTGTTGCTCCTTCCTTTCTGCACAGCTATCTTGTTTGTTTGTCCACACTTTTGACTTTTTTGTGCAGCAGTCCACTCCTTGTTATTGCTGCCTGCCATACTTTGCTGAGATTACTGCAGGGAGATAGTAATTGTAGGACAGTCCCTTTTTTTTTTGTTTCGTTATATCTCTTCAAGCCACTTTCTGCCACAGAAAATATACTCTAATACAGTGGCCCAGATTTATTCACTAGTCTCCCTGAAGATAAAAAAAAAGGGTGCAGATTAAAATTGGCAAATCTGTATCAGTGGCAGTCCTGTGTGTGGCATCTGTGTCTCATTTTCTGGCACAGAAAACATACAGTCTAACAGTGGGCCTGATTTCTTGCCAATTCTCCCATAAATAAAAAATAAATAGTGGGAGATTAAGATTGGCACTTTTGCCTCAGTGCCAGTGCAGTGTGTGGCATCTGTCTCTAATTTTGTGCCACATTAAACCCATTGTGTAATACTGTGCCAGATTTCTTTTACATTCTCCCTGAAAAAAAAAATAGTGGGAGATTAACCCCTTCATGACCCAGCCTATTTTGACCTTAAAGACCTTGCCGTTTTTTGCAATTCTGACCAGTGTCCCTTTATGAGGTAATAACTCAGGAACGCTTCAACGGATCCTAGCGGTTCTGAGACTGTTTTTTTGTGACATATTGGGCTTCATGTTAGTGGTAAATTTAGGTCAATAAAATCTGCATTTATTTGTGATAAAAACGGAAATTTGGCGAAAATTTAGAAAATTTCGCAATTTTCACATTTTGAATTTTTATTCTGTTAAACTAGAGAGTTATGTGACACAAAATAGTTAATAAATAACATTTCCCACATGTATACTTTACATCAGCATAATTTTGGAAACAAAATTTTTTTTTGCTAGGAAGTTATAAGGGTTAAAATTTGACCAGCGATTTCTCATTTTTACAACGAAATTTACAAAACCATTTTTTTAGGGACCACCTCACATTTGAAGTCAGTTTGAGGGGTCTATATGGCTGAAAATATCCAAAAGTGACACCATTCTAAAAACTGCACCCCTCAAGGTACTCAAAACCATATTCAAGAAGTTTATTTACCCTTCAGGTGCTTCACAGCAGCAGAAGCAACATGGAAGGAAAAAATGAACATTTAACTTTTTAGTCACAAAAATTATCTTTCAGCAACAATTTTTTTATTTTCCCAATGGTAAAAGGAGAAACTGAACCACGAAAGTTGTTGTCCAATTTGTCCTGAGTACGCTGATACCTCATATGTGGGGGTAATCCACTGTTTGGGCGCACGGCAGGGCTTGGAAGGGAAGGAGCGCCATTTGACTTTTTGAATAAAAAATTGGCTTCACTCTTTAGCGGACACCATGTCACGTTTGGAGAGCCCCCGTGTGCCTAAAAATTGGAGCGCCCCCACAAATGACCCCATTTTGGAAACTAGACGCCCCAAGGAACTTATCTAGATGCATAGTGAGCACTTTGAACCCCCAGGTGCTTCACAAATTGATCCGTAAAAATGAAAAAGTACTTTTTTTTCACAAAAAAATTCTTTTAGCCTCAATTTTTTCATTTTCACATGAGTAACAGGATAAAATGGATCCTAAAATTTGTTGGGCAATTTCTCCTGAGTACACCAATACCTCACATGTGGGGGTAAACCACTGTTTGGGCACATGGTAAGGCTCGGAAGAGAAGGAGCGCCATTTGACTTTTTGAATGAAAAATTATCTCCATCGTTAGCGGACACCATGTCGCGTTTGGAGAGACCCTGTGTGCCTAAACATTGGCGCTCCCCCACAAGTGACCCCATTTTGGAAACTAGACCCCCCAAGGAACTTATCTAGATGCCTAGTGAGCACTTTAAACCCTCAGGTGCTTCACAAATTGATCTGTAAAAATGAAAAAGTACTTTTTTTTTCACACAAAAAATTCTTTTCGCCTCAATTTTTTCATTTTCACATGGGCAATAGGATAAAATGGATCATAAAATTTGTTGGGCAATTTCTCCCGAGTACACCAATACCTCATATGTGGGGGTAAACCACTGTTTGGGCACACGGCAGGGCTCGGAAGGGAAGGCGTGCCATTTGACTTTTTGAATGGAAAATTAGCTCCAATTGTTAGCAGACACCATGTCGCGTTTGGAGAGCCCCTGTGTGCCTAAACATTGGAGATCCCCCACAAGTGACCCCATTTTGGAAACTAGACCCCCCAAGGAACTTATCTAGATGTATATTGAGCACTTTAAACCCCCAGGTGCTTCACAGAAGTTTATAACGCAGAGCCATGAAAATAAAAAAATAATTTTTCTTTCCTCAAAAATGATTTTTTAGCCTGGAATTTCCTATTTTGCCAAGGGTAATAGGAGAAATTGGACCCCAAATGTTGTTGTCCAGTTTGTCCTGAGTACGCTGATACCCCATATGTGGGGGTAAACCACTGTTTAGGCGCACGGCAGGGCTCGGAAGGGAAGGCACGCCATTTGGCTTTTTAAATGGAAAATTAGCTCCAATTGTTAGCAGACACCATGTCGCGTTTGGAGAGCCCCTGTGTGCCTAAACATTGGAGATCCCCCAGAAATGACCCCATTTTGGAAACTAGACCCCCAAAGGAACTAATCTAGATGTGTGGTGAGGACTTTGAACCCCCAAGTGCTTTACAGAAGTTTATAACGCAGACCCATGAAAATTAAAAAAAAAAATTATTTTCTCAAAAATGATCTTTTAGCCTGCAATTTTTTATTTTCCCAAGGGTAACAGGAGAAATTTGACCCCAATATTTGTTTTCCAGTTTCTCCTGAGTACGGTGATACCCCATATGTGGGGGTAAACTACTGTTTGGGCACATGCCGGGGCTCGGAATTGAAGTAGTGACGTTTTGAAATGCAGACTTTGATGGAATGCTCTGCGGGCGTCACGTTGCGTTTGCAGAGCCCCTGATGTGGCTAAACAGTAGAAACCCCCCACAAGTGACCCCATTTTGGAAACTAGACCCCGAAAGGAACTTATTTAGATGTGTGGTGAGCACTTTGAACCCCCAAGTGCATCATAGAAGTTTGATGCAGAACCGTGAAAATAATAAATACGTTTTCTTTCCTCAAAAATAAATATTTAGCCCAGAATTTTTTATTTTCCCAAGGGTTACAGGAGAAATTGGACCCCAAAAGTTGTTGTTCAGTTTCTCCTGAGTACGCTGATACCCCATGTGTGGGGGTAAACCACTGTTTGGGCACACGTCGGGGCTCAGAACGGAAGTAGTGACTTTTGAAATGCAGAATTTGATGGAATGGTCTGCGGGCGTCACGTTGCGTTTGCAGAGCCCCTGGTGTTCCTAAACAGTAGAAACCCCCCACAAGTGACCCCATTTTAGAAACTAGACCCCCCAAGGAACTTATCTAGATATGTGGTGAGCACTTTGAACCCCCAAGTGCTTCACAGACGTTTACAACGCAGAGCCGTGAAAATAAAAAATCATTTTTCTTTCCTCAAAAATAATGTTTTAGCAAGCATTTTTTTATTTTCACAAGGGTAACAGGATAAATTGGACCCCAGTAATTGTTGCGCAGTTTGTCCTGAGTATGCTGGTACCCCATATGTGGGGGTAAACCACTGTTTGGGCACACGTCGGGGCTCGGAATTGAGGGAGCACCATTTGACTTTTTGAATACGAGATTGGCTGGAATCAATGGTGGCGCCATGTTGCGTTTGGAGACCCCTGATGTGCCGAAACAGTGGAAACCCCTCAATTCTACCTCCAACACTAACCCCAACACACCCCTAACCCTAATCCCAACTGTAGCCATAACCCTAATCACAACCCTAATTCCAACCCTAACCCTAAGGCTATGTGCCCACGTTGCGGATTCGTGTGAGATTTTTCAGCATCATTTTTGAAAAATCCGCGGGTAAAAGGCACTGCGTTTTAGCGGCGGATTTTCCGCGGATTTCCAGTGTTTTTTGTGCGGATTTCACCTGCGGATTCCTATTGAGGAACAGGTGTAAAACGCTGCGGAATCCGCACAAAGAATTGACATGCTGCGGAAAATACAACGCAGCATTTCAGGGCTGTATTTTCCGCACCATGGGCACAGCGGATTTGGTTTTCCATAGGTTTACATGGTACTGTAAACCTGATGGAACACTGCTGCGAATCCGCAGCGGCCAATCCGCAGTGTGGGCACATAGCCTAATTCTAAAGGTATATGCACACGCTGCGGAAAATACTGCGGATCCGCAGCAGTTTCCCATGAGTTTACAGTTCAATGCAAACCCATGGGAAACAAAAATCGCTGTACACATGCTGCGGAAAAACTGCACGGAAACGCAGCGGTTTACATTCCGCAGCATGTCACTTCTTTGTGCGGATTCCGCAGCGGTTTTACAACTGCTCCAATAGAAAATCGCAGTTGTAAAACCGCAGTGAAATGCGCAGAAAAAACGCGGTAAATCCGCCATAAATCCGCAGCGGTTTAGCACTGCGGATTTATCAAATCCGCAGCGGAAAAATCCGCAGAGGACCAGAATACGTGTGCACATAACGAAACCCTAACCCTAGCCCTAACCCTAGCCCTAACCCTAGCCCTAACCCTACCCCTAACCCTAGCCCTAACCCTAGCCCTATCCCTACCCCTAACCCTACCCCTAACCCTAACCCTACCCCTAACCCTAACCCTACCCCTAACCCTACCCCTAACCCTAACCCTACCCCTAACCCTACCCCTAACCCTACCCCTAACCCTAACCCTAGCCCTAACCCTAACCCTACCCCTAACCCTATTCTAACATTAGTGGAAAAAAAAAAATTCTTTATTTATTTATTGTCCCTACCTATGGGGGTGACAAAGGGGGGGGGGTCATTTATTATTTTTTTATTTTGATCACTGAGATAGATTATATCTCTGTGATCAAAATGCACTTTGGAACGAATCTGCCGGCCGGCAGATTCGGCGGGCGTACTGCGCATGCGCCCGCCATTTTGGAAGATGGCGGCGCCCGGGGAGAAGACGGACGGACCCCGGCAGGATCGGTAAGTATGATGGGGTGGGGGGGAGCACGGGGGGGGGGGGGGATCGGAGCATGGGGGGGTGAATCAGAGCACGGGAGGGGTGGAACGTAGCACGGGGAGGGTGGAACGGAGCACGGGGGGGTGGATCGGAGTGCAGGGGGGGTGATTGGAGCACGGGGGGGTGATTGGAGCATGGGGGTGAGCGGACAAGAGCACGGGGGGGAGCGGAGCACAGGACGGAGGGGAGCGGGGCAGTGTACCGGGCATATCGGAGGGCTGGGGGGGCGATCGGTGGGGTGGGGTGGGGGCACATTAGTATTTCCAGCCATGGCTGATGGTATTTCAGCATCGGCCATGGCTGGATTGTAATATTTCACCCATTATAATAGGTGAAATATTACAAATCGCTCTGATTGGCAGTTTCACTTTCAACAGCCAATCAGAGCGATCGTAGCCACGGGGGGTGAAGCCACTCCCCCTGGGCTAAACTACCACTCCCCCTGTCCCTGCAGATCGGGTGAAATGGGAGTTAACCCTTTCACCCGATCTGCAGGGACGCGATCTTTCCATGACGCCACATAGGCGTCATGGGTCGGATTGGCACCGACTTTCATGACGCCTACGTGGCGTCATGGGTCGGGAAGGGGTTAAGACTGGCATTTCTGCTTCAGTGCCAGTCCTGTGTGTGCCACCTGTCTCAAATTTTGTGCCACATTAAACTTAGTGTGTAATACTGGGCCAGATTTCTTTTCAATTCTACCTGAAAAAAAAAATTGTGGTAGATTAAGATTGGCATTTCTGCTTCAGTGCCACTCCTGTGTGTGCCACCTGTCTCAAATTTTGTGCCACATTAAACCTAGTGTGTAATACTGGGCCAGATTTCTTTTCAATTCTCCCTGAAAAAATAAAAATAGTGGGAGATTAAGATTGGCAATTCTGCCTCATTGCCAGTGCTGTGTGTGCCACCTGTCTCAATTTTTGTGCCACATTAAACCTAGTGTGTAATACTGTTAGGGACTGGCGGAACGCACCAAGAATCAGATGTTATGGTATTAGGTGCGTTCGCAGTCCGAGGTCCACCGTGCAGGTGAAAACCCTGCTGCTAGTAGAGACAGACGATATGGCGGTACAATAAGTATACACACATGGGTTAACTTCACCCTGTGTGAAGGAAGCGAACCCTGTTGCGTCACAGGGCTGCGGTACCGCACATAGAGCGCAAGCAAGAAGTCTCAGAACACAATCCCAAGACACAGGATTTGGGTTCAAAGACCTCATGCACTCGACACCACAACTGGGGTGTCAGAGAGACAGAAACAATAATATAAAAAGGCACGAGTGTGCGTGCGGTGCAGCACAAACGGACGCCGCTAACCACCCAGGCTTGGGTAAGGAAAGCGCACGGCGCCGTACAGGCGGTCACAGCAACTAGACGCTGTTATGTGTGTTTTGTGCTGATGGCTAGTCGGGCGCTAGATAGCTACCATCATCCGCAAACAGACAACAACACTAGGGAGGGATACTTAGGAGCTTTCATCCTTCGACATACATCCATCTACACACACACATATATTTTCAAGACAATACTAGCGCATGACCGTGCGGTCATGCGCAGCTTATATAGTTGCAGCACAGGAAGCTGTTACTGAAGTTTTGCCCTTTCAGGACCTTCCTGGAGGACCAAAGGGACGTGCTGCAGTACCTGAGCATGTGACCCTCGATCTCCAACGGGAGATCTTGCCCTGGGCATGCTCAGTGTGTGCAAATAGGGACTTAGTCCCAGAGAAGCCCGCTCGCCGCAGATCAGTGCAGGGTACAACAGGAGAGCCAGAAAAGGTAGCAGTAACCCTCTGCACAGAATCAGTCCCAGCGAGACGCTGGGAGCGACGCCTCCGCTGAGCAGGCCCCACTGCGGCCGATGCCGAATGGTAGACCGCAGCAGACACGGATCGAGATTCCCCCTGTGCAGCAGAGGAAACTCAACTCCTAACATGGCCCCCCCTCCTTGGGCCTCGCTACGCTCGAAGGCAGCAATGAGCTGCGGAGCCCGATTGTGCTCAGCAGGCTCCCAGGACCTGTCCTCAGGACCATAACCCTTCCAGTCCACCAAATAAAATTTTTTGCCACGTAACACCTTGCACCCCAAAATAGCGTTCACTAGAGTTGAGCGACCTTGACCTTTTTAGAGTCGAGCCGGGTTTCGCAAAACCCGACTATCTCAAAAGTCGGGTCGAGTGAAATCGGCCGATTATGACGTAAAGTCGGGATCGACCGAAACACGAAACCCAATGCAAGTCAATGGGGCAGCATAGTCGGCAGTGAGTGGGGGCCAGGAAAACACCTAGAGTGCCCATTTTAATGTCAAAACCATCCATTCTTCTTAATGAAGCTTGTCAAGCGTAATTTACCTTATAATAATTGGAAGGCATTTGAAATTGGGGGTCATTTGGCTAAAGTTGTGGTGGGTAGGGCTGGTTCAAGTAATTAGTGGGCCCAGGAAATCTGGACCACGTCACGGCAGTGGAGCAGGGAGAGGTAAGTATTTCAACTTTGCAAGTGCTGTGAACCTGAGCAAGCAGGGGGGGCCCACTCGTTGGCATTGGCACTGGCACAGGGCCCCTCAAAGTACAGCGGTGTGTTTGCACGGCGGGGGCGCCTCCCACCGGCAGCAACACTTTTGCGTACCATGAGAGGCCCTGTGCCAGTGACGTCGCCAACTAGTATTTCTCCCCCCACCTGATGAAGGAACCTGCACTTTCATCTGCACCTTCCTGTTTGTCCCCGTGTAAGGTGGTATGGTATGCGGGAAGGGGGACCTGACTTTCAGCAGGGTCACAAACTTGCAGTGTAGCGTGCACGGGAAATGTTGCGTTATGGGTCAATGTACCAGCAGACTCATCTATCACTGGCTGGGCAATGGGCAGGATGAGGAGGAAACACAGATATAGGCCCAAAGAATAAAGTGGGCTAAATGCAGTTCAAAATTGGTAACACAGGACTAATCAGGGGGCATTGCAGTGGAGGACAACTGGAATGAGAGGCTGACACAGAGAGTAGGCCCAAATCAGTAAGTAGTCGAAATGCAGTTCAAAATTGGCAACAGTAGTAAACAGGCGGCACAGCTTTGTTCAGTGGAGGAGAACAGCAAGGAGTGGCAGACACCGATAGTAGGCCCCAACCCAACTAGTAGGCCAAATGCAGTCTAACATTAACAACTACTTAACGAGCGCCTGAAAACGGAATTTCAGGACAGGAAACCAGGAGAACAGCAAGGAGCGGCAGACACCGATAGTAGGCCCCAAACCAACTAGTACGCCAAATGCAGTTGTTCCGTTTAACCACAATTTAATGAGAGCCTGAAGATAGAAGTTCAGGAAAGGCAACCTGGAGAACACCTTGGAGTGGAACACACCATCTCTCTACACCCCATACCCAATTTGTAGGCCTAATGCAGCGTAGTTTCCAACAACTACTAAACGAGAGCATGATGATCGAAGCATTGGCGAGGAAACCTGGGGAACACCTTGGAGTGGAACACACCATCTCTCTACAGTGGAACACACCATCTCTCTACACCCCATACCCAATTTGTAGGCCCAATGCAGCGTAGTTTCCAACAACTACTAAACGAGAGCCGGAAGATCGAAGCAATGGAGAGGAAACCTGGGGAACACCTTGGAGTGTAACACACCATCTCTCTACACCCCATACCCAATTTGTAGGCCTAATGCAGCGTAGTTTCCAACAACTACTAAACGAGAGCCGGAAGATCGAAGCAATGGAGAGGAAACCTGGGGAACACCTTGGAGTGGAACACACCATCTCTCTACACCCCATACCCAATTTGTAGGCCTAATGCAGCGTAGTTTCCAACAACTACTAAACGAGAGCCGGAAGATCGAAGCAATGGAGAGGAAACCTGGGGAACACCTTGGAGTGGAACACACCATCTCTCTACAGTGGAACACACCATCTCTCTACACCCCATACCCAATTTGTAGGCCTAATGCAGCGTAGTTTCCAACAACTACTAAACGGGAGCCGGAAGATCGAAGCTCAGGAAAGGCAACCTGGGGAACACCTTGGAGTGGAACACACCATCTCTCTACACCCCATACCCAATTTGCAGGCCCAATGCAGCGTAGTTTCCAACAACTACTAAACGAGAGCCGGAAGATCGAAGCTCAGGAAAGGCAACCTGGGGAATACCTTGGAGTGTAACAAACCCTCTCTCTACACCACGGAAGGGCTGATTCTTAGGAAGGAAGGCTGTCGGAAAGAAGCAGGGCGCGTCCGAGGGTGATTATATTCTTATTAGGTATATACTCACCCTCGGACGCGCCCTGCTTCTTTATTTGTAATGAATGTTTATTTGCAATGTGGTTTTGACTTACTCTATTTTTTTGGTAAATAATGATTTTATTATTTTCATTGTTTTTCATCTTCTTGGCAATAATATAAAGAAGACGCGACAGGACAACACTCGGTGGATGCCATATCTGTGTTTAAAATTGAAAAAACCTTTCAGTTAACTACTTGCAGGAGAAAGTTATTGTAGCTGGTGGCCATTTTTAGTACTGTACCAGATTTTTGTTGTATGTGTTTGTTTTTAATGTTAAAATGTCTGCATTTGATATCTCTCCAGTATTTTCTGTTTTATAAGCAAAATACTTATTTTTATATTTTCTGATGTTGGTTCCAGGGGTACACGGGCAGCAGTGGTGTGGTCAGTGGAGGCCTAGTGGAAGGAGTGACCGCAGACAGGCATCGAAGGCCTAAAATAATAACACATGGCTGTAGGCAATTTTAAATTGGTTACAGGGGTACACGGGCAGCAGTGGTGTGGTCAGTAGGGTTGAGCGAAACGGGTCGAACATTTTCAAAAGTCGCCGACTTTTGGCTAAGTCGGGGTTTCATGAAACCCGATCCGACCCCTGTGCGGGGTCGGCCATGCGGTACGCGACTTTCGCGCCAAAGTCGCGTTTCAATGACGCGAAAAGCGCCATTTCTCAGCCAATGAAGGTAAACGCAGAGTGTGGGCAGCGTGATGACATAGGTCCTGGTCCCCACCATCTTAGAGAAGGGCATTGCAGTGATTGGCTTGCTGTCTGCGACGTCACAGGGGCTATAAAGAGGCGTTCCCGCCGACCGCCATCTTACTGCTGCTGATCTGAGCTTAGGGAGAGGTTGCTGCCGCTTTGTCAGAAGCAGGGATAGCGTTAGGCAGGGTCCATTAACCACAAAACCGCTTGTGCTGCAGCGATTTGCACTGTCCAACACCACCCTCGGTGTGCAGGGACAGTGGAATTTTTTTTTTTTTTTTTTTTCCCCTCAGCGCTGTAGCTCATTGGGCTGCCCTAGAAGGCTCCCTGATAGCTGCATTGCTGTGTGTACGCCGCTGTGCAAACCAACTGCTTTTTTCAAAGCACAAATCCTCTTGTTCCTTCCTTTCTGCACAGCTATCTTTTTTGTTTGTCCACACTTTTTATTTCATTTGTGCATCAGTCCACTCCTTATTGCTGCCTGCCATACCTGGCTGAGATTACTGCAGGCAGGGAGATAGTAGCTGCCTGCCATACCTGGCTGAGATTACTGCAGGCAGGGAGATAGTAATTGTAGGACATTCCCTGTTTTTTTTTTTTTTTTTTTTTTGGTGGGAGATTAAGATTGGCAATTTGGCATTTCTGCTAGAGTGCCATCCCTGTGTGTGCCATCTCTCTCACATAGTGGGCCATAGAAAGCCTTTTCATTTTTCTGTATTTTTTTTTGTGGGGTGTATAAATTCTCCCTGATAAAAATACAGTGGGAGATTAATATTGGCCTTTGGGCTTGTGTGCCAGTCCTGAGTGTGCCATCTCTCTCACAAATAGTGGGCCATAGAAAGCCTATTTTATTTTTTTTTGGGTTTTATAAATTCTCCCTGAAAAAAAGGGAGATTAATATTGGCCTCTGGGCTTCTGTGCCAGTCCTGAGCGTGCCATCTGTGCCAGTCCTGAGCGTCCCATCTCTCTCACAAATAGTGGGCCATAGAAAGCCTATTTAATTTTTTTTTTGGTTTTATAAATTTTCCCTGAAAAAAGGGAGATTAATATTGGCCTCTGGGCTTGTGTGCCAGTTGTGAGCGTGCCATCTGTGCCAGTCCTGAGCGTGCCATCTCTCTCACAAATAGTGGGCCATAGAAAGCCTATTTAATTTTTTTTTTGGTTTTATAAATTTTCCCTGAAAAAAGGGAGATTAATATTGGCCTCTGGGCTTGTGTGCCAGTTGTGAGCGTGCCATCTGTGCCAGTCCTGAGCGTGCCATCTCTCTCACAAATAGTGGGCCATAGAAAGCCTATTTAAATATTTTTTTGGTTTTATAAATTCTCCCAGAAAAAAAGGGAGATTAATATTGGCCTCTGGGCTTCTGTGCCAGTTGTGAGCGTGCCATCTGTGCCAGTCCTGAGCGTGCCATCTCTCTCACAAATAGTGGGCCATAGAAAGCCTATTTAAATATTTTTTTGGTTTTATAAATTCTCCCAGAAAAAAAGGGAGATTAATATTGGCCTCTGGGCTTCTGTGCCAGTCCTGAGCGTGCCATCTGTGCCAGTCCTGAGCGTCCCATCTCTCTCACAAATAGTGGGCCATAGAAAGCCTATTTTATTTTTTTTTTGGGTTTCAGAAATTCTCCCTGGAAAAAAAAAGGGAGATTAATATTGCCCTTTGGGCTTGTGTGCCAGTACTAAGCGTTCCATCTCTCTCTCTCTCTCAGTCAGTGGGCCATAGAACGCATATTTTTGGTTTTATTTGTTTTCTAAATTCTCCCTGAAAAAATCATTTTATTTTATTTGGTTTCTAAATTCTTCCTGATAAAATCATATTTTTTTTATTATTTTTATTTCTAAAGTCTCCCTGAAAAAAAAAAAAAAAAAAAACAACCAAAAAAACAGTGGGAGATTAATATTGGCCTTTCTGCTTGTGTGCCAGTCTTGACTCCTGGGTGTGCCATCTCTCTCTCTCTCTCTCTCTCTCTCTCTCTCTCTCTCTCTCTCTCCAATTGTGGTCCATAGAAAGCCTATATTTTTTTTCCTTGATTTGGGTTCTAAAATCTACCAGAGAAAATAACTACATCAATCATTGGTAGAAAAATATTGGCCTCTGGGTTTGTGTGCCACTCCTGACTCCTGTGTGCGTCATCTCTCAGTCAGTGGGCCATAGAACGCCTATTTTTGGTTTTATTTGTTTTCTAAATTCTCCCTGAAAAAATTATTTTATTTTATTTGGTTTCTAAATTCTTCCTGATAAAATCATATTTTTTTTATTATTTTTTTTTCTAAAGTCTCCCTGAAAAAAAAAAAAAAAAACAGTGGGAGATTAATATTGGCCTTTCTGCTTGTGTGCCAGTCTTGACTCCTGGGTGCGTCATCTCTCAGTCAGTGGGCCATAGAACGCCTATTTTTGGTTTTATTTGTTTTCTAAATTCTCCCTGAAAAAATCATTTTATTTTATTTGGTTTCTAAATTCTTCCTGATAAAATCATATTTTTTTTATTATTTTTTTTTCTAAAGTCTCCCTGAAAAAAAAAAAAAAAAAACAACCAAAAAAAACAGTGGGAGATTAATATTGGCCTTTCTGCTTGTGTGCCAGTCTTGACTCCTGGGTGCGTCATCTCTCAGTCAGTGGGCCATAGAACGCCTATTTTTGGTTTTATTTGTTTTCTAAATTCTCCCTGAAAAAATCATTTTATTTTATTTGGTTTCTAAATTCTTCCTGATAAAATCATATTTTTTTTATTATTTTTTTTTCTAAAGTCTCCCTGAAAAAAAAAAAAAAAAAAACAACCAAAAAAAACAGTGGGAGATTAATATTGGCCTTTCTGCTTGTGTGCCAGTCTTGACTCCTGGGTGCGTCATCTCTCAGTCAGTGGGCCATAGAACGCCTATTTTTGGTTTTATTTGTTTTATAAATTCTCCCTGAAAAAATCATTTTATTTTATTTGGTTTCTAAATTCTTCCTGATAAAATCATATTTTTTTTATTATTTTTTTTTCTAAAGTCTCCCTGAAAAAAAAAAAAAAAAAACAACCAAAAAAAACAGTGGGAGATTAATATTGGCCTTTCTGCTTGTGTGCCAGTCTTGACTCCTGGGTGCGTCATCTCTCAGTCAGTGGGCCATAGAACGCCTATTTTTGGTTTTATTTGTTTTCTAAATTCTCCCTGAAAAAATCATTTTATTTTATTTGGTTTCTAAATTCTTCCTGATAAAATCATATTTTTTTTATTATTTTTTTTTCTAAAGTCTCCCTGAAAAAAAAAAAAAAAAAAACAACCAAAAAAAACAGTGGGAGATTAATATTGGCCTTTCTGCTTGTGTGCCAGTCTTGACTCCTGGGTGCGTCATCTCTCAGTCAGTGGGCCATAGAACGCCTATTTTTGGTTTTATTTGTTTTCTAAATTCTCCCTGAAAAAATCATTTTATTTTATTTGGTTTCTAAATTCTTCCTGATAAAATCATATTTTTTTTATTATTTTTTTTTCTAAAGTCTCCCTGAAAAAAAAAAAAAAAAAAACAACCAAAAAAAACAGTGGGAGATTAATATTGGCCTTTCTGCTTGTGTGCCAGTCTTGACTCCTGGGTGTGCCATCTCTCTCTCTCTCTCTCTCCAATTGTGGTCCATAGAAAGCCTACATTTTTTTTCCTTGATTTGGGTTCCAAAATCTACCAGAGAAAATAACTCCATCAATCATTGGTAGAAAAATATTGGCCTCTGGGCTTGTGTGCCACTCCTGATTCCTGTGTGCGTCATCTCTCACTCAGTGGCCCATAGAAAGCATATAGTTTGTTACATTTGTTTTCTAAATTCTCCCTGCAAAAATCTATTTTTTTTTTTTTGGGGGGTTTCTAAAGTGTTCCTGAAAAAAATAAAAATAAAAAAAAAATAATAGTGTGACATTAATATTAACATTTGTGCTTCAGTGACAGTCCTGCGTGTGGGGCATCTCTCTAATTTGCAGCCACCAAAAAAAGAGTGTGTAACATTGGGCCTGATTTTCGCTGTGGTCTCACCAACCTGTAAAGGGGTAGCTAAATCATACAGAAGTTATAGCTCACCGTGTAAGTTGTGTGACTGCAACAAATAACGTTAGTTTGGTTACGTTTTTAAAACAATGAGGAAGTCTAGTGGAAGAGGTCGTGGCCGGGGGCGTTCATTGTCAGCTGGTAATGAGGGTAGTGGTAGTGGTGGAGCATCAGGTGGTCGTGGGGGAAAAAATATTGCACCTAAGTCTGGAGCTGTGGAGCCAGGTTCGTCGTCCGGCTACACAAGGCCTCGAACGCTCCCTTTTCTGGGATTAGGAAAACCGCTTTTAAAGCCGGAGCAGCAAGAGCAAGTTTTGGCTTATCTTGCTGACTCAGCCTCTAGCTCTTTTGCCTCATCTCGTGAAACTGGTAAAAGTAAAAGCAGCGCGTCGTTAGTGGATGTTCACGGTCAGGGACAAGTCACTTCCTTGTCCTCTTCAGCAAAAACAACAACAGAGAAGAATGCAGCAGGCGACACAACGGGTTACTCCATGGAGCTCTTTACACATACCGTCCCTGGCTTAGAAAGTGAAGCAGTTAACAGTCCATGCCCATTACAAATTGAATCTGACATGGAGTGCACTGACGCACAGCCACAGCCAGACTACTATGCTGGTCCTTTGACTCAGACCACAACATTGCCCTCGCAGGGTGCTGATCAAGAATCAGACCCTGATGAGACTATGTTGCCCCATCACGAACGCTATACCACCGAACGACACGGTGACACAGACGAAGTTGCGCAGGAGGTACAAGAAGAGTTATTAGATGACCCAGTTCTTGACCCCGATTGGCAGCCATTGGGGGAACAGGGTGCAGGCGGCAGCAGTTCTGAAGCAGAGGAGGAGGAGGGGCCGCAGCAGGCATCAACATCGCCACAGGTTCCATCTGCCGGGCCCGTATCTTGCCCAAAACGCGTGGCAAAGCCAAAACCTGGTGGAGGACAGCGTGGCCATCCGGTTAAAGCTCAGTCTGCAATGCCTGAAAAGGTATCCGATGCTAGAAAGAGTGCAGTCTGGCATTTTTTTAAACAACATCCAATTGATCAGCGCAAAGTCATCTGTCAAAAATGTTCTACTTCCTTAAGCAGAGGTCAGAATCTGAAAAGTCTCAATACTAGTTGCATGCATAGACATTTAACCACCATGCATTTGAAAGCTTGGACTAACTACCAAACGTCCCTTAAGGTTGTTGCACCCTCGGCCAATGAAGCTAGTCATCAACGCAACATCCCTTCCGGCAGTGTAGGACCACCATTTAGCGCACCACCTGCTGTATCTGTGCAGGTATCTTTGCCAGGCCAAAGCAGTCAGGGTCAGGGAATCACCAGTTTCGTAGTAGGAAACACTGCATCTAGGGCACCGGCGGCAACAATACCATCTCCCACCGTCTCTCAGTCTGCCATGTCCACCGGCACCCCCGCTAGTTCCACGATCTCCAGCTCTCCAGTCCAGCTCACCCTACATGAGACTATGGTTAGAAAAAGGAAATACTTAGCCTCGCATCCGCGTACACAGGGTTTGAACGCCCACATAGCTAGACTAATCTCGTTAGAGATGATGCCCTACCGGTTAGTTGAAAGCGAAGCTTTCAAAGACCTGATGGACTACGCTGTACCACGCTACGAGCTACCCAGTCGACACTTTTTTTCCAGAAAAGCCATCCCAGCCCTCCACCAGCATGTTAAAGAGCGCATCGTCCATGCACTCAGGCAATCTGTGAGCACAAAGGTGCACCTGACAACAGATGCATGGACCAGTAGGCATGGCCAGGGACGTTACGTGTCCATCACGGCACACTGGGTAAATGTGGTGGATTCAGGGTCCACAGGGGACAGCAAGTTTGGGACAGTTCTGCCTAGCCCACGGTCTAGTAAACAGTTGTCTGTAGCCGTTCGCACCCCCTCCTCCTCCTCCTCCTCGTCCTCCTGCAGAAGCAAGAGCTCGTCCACAGACCGCAGTCGCACAAACACTCCATCCGCACCTGCCACTGTTGCACACCAGGTCTCCCATTATGGGGCAGCTACTGGCATACGTCAGCAGGCTGTATTGGCTATGAAGTGTTTGGGCGACAATAGACACACCGCGGAAGTTCTGTCCGAGTTCTTGCAGCAAGAAACGCAGTCGTGGCTGGGCACTGTAGATCTTGAGGCAGGCAAGGTAGTGAGTGATAACGGAAGGAATTTCATGGCTGCCATCTCCCTTTCCCAACTGAAACACATTCCTTGCCTGGCTCACACCTTAAACCTGGTGGTGCAGTGCTTCCTGAAAAGTTATCCGGGGTTATCCGACCTGCTCCTCAAAGTGCGTGGACTTTGCGCACATATCCGCCGTTCGCCTGTACACTCCAGCCGTATGCAGACCTATCAGCGTTCTTTGAACCTTCCCCAGCATCGCCTAATCATAGACGTTGCAACAAGGTGGAACTCAACACTGCACATGCTTCAGAGACTGTGCGAACAGAGGCGGGCTGTTATGTTTTTGTGGGAGGATACACATACACGGGCAGGCAGTAGGATGGCAGACATGGAGTTGTCAGGTGTGCAGTGGTCGAAGATTCAAGACATGTGTCAAGTCCTTCAGTGTTTTGAGGAATGCACACGGCTGGTTAGTGCAGACAACGCCATAATAAGCATGAGCATCCCCCTAATGCGTCTGCTGATGCAAAGTTTGACGCACATAAAGGATCAGGCGTCTGCACCAGAGGAAGAGGAAAGCCTTGATGACAGTCAGCGATTGTCTGGTCAGGGCAGTGTACATGACGAGGTACCGGGCGAAGAGGAGGTGGAGGATGAGGAGGATGATGGGGATGAGTATATTTTTAATGAGGAAGCTTTCCCGGGGGCACGGGAAATTGGTGGCGTGGCAAGGCCGGGTTCTGGTTTTTTGAGGGACACAAGTGACGTAGATTTGCCTGCAACTGCCCCTCAACCAAGCACAACCGCAGATTTGACAACGGGAACTTTGGCCCACATGGCGGATTATGCCTTGCGTATCCTCAAAAGGGACACACGCATTACAAAAATGATGAACGATGACGATTACTGGTTGGCCTGCCTCCTTGATCCTCGCTATAAAGGCAAATTGCAAAATATTATGCCACATGAGAACTTGGAACTAATATTAGCAACAAAACAATCAACTCTTGTTGACCGTTTGCTTCTGGCATTCCCTGCACACAGCGCCCGTGATCGTTCTCACACGAGCTCCAGGGGCCAGCAGACCAGAGGTGTTAGAGGGGCAGAAATCAGAAGTGGCGTTGGACAGAGGGGTTTTCTGACCAGGTTGTGGAGTGATTTTTCTATGACCGCAGACAGGACAGGTACTGCAGCATCAATTCAAAGTGACAGGAGACAACATTTGTCCAGTATGGTTACAAACTATTTTTCATCCCTTATCGACGTTCTCCCTCAACCGTCATTCCCATTTGATTACTGGGCATCCAAATTAGACACCTGGCCAGAATTGGCAGAATATGCATTGCAGGAGCTTGCTTGCCCGGCAGCTAGTGTCCTATCAGAAAGAGTATTCAGTGCTGCAGGTTCAATACTAACAGAAAAAAGGACTCGTCTGGCTACCCAAAATGTAGATGATCTAACCTTCATTAAAATGAACCACAACTGGATTTCAAAATCTTTTGCCCCACCCTGCCCGGCTGACACCTAGCTTTCCTATGAAAAGGTCTTGCCTGTGGACTATTCTGAATGACTTTTCCAATCTCGTAATTTTCTTCACCTGATTGTCCAGCATACGACATGTTTCCACCTCACGAAATGGCCAAACTCCCCACACGGGGCCGTGCTATCGCCACTTTGCGCTTGGACCCTTGAGAGTGCTGTTTGTCTGAAGAGGTGGGTGTGGCCGCTTTTGGTCGACGGCACTGCCACTGGGTCCCTCATAGTACAATAAAGTGTCTCTGGCGGTGGTGGTGCGCACCCAACGTCAGACACACCGTTGTAATATGAGGGGCCCTGTGCCTGTACCGCCGGCCACAAGACAGTTCCCCCCCCCAGCTCAAACAGTGCTCTACCACTAGCAAAATTATCTCTCACAGCTTCACCAATGTGTAGTCTAGCCGCTGACATCCTTCAATGCCTGGCACTGACAATACCATTGTTTTGACATTTTTGTTATGTTAGGCCTTCGAAGCCTGTCTGCGGTCCCTTCTTTCTACAACTACTACACTGACCAGGCCACTGCTGGCCGTGTTACCCTGGAACCAATTTAAAAGTGCCTACAGTCAGCCCAATTTTGTTATGTTAGGCCTTCGAAGACTGTCTGCCGTCACTCCTTCCACTAGACTTCCACTGACCATACACTGCTGCCCATGTACCCCTGGAACCAATTTAAAGTGCCTACAGCCAGCCCAATTTTGTTATGTTAGGCCTTCGAAGCCTGTCTGCGGTCACTCCTTCCACTAGACTTCCACTGACCAGACCACTGCTGCCCGTGTACCCCTGGAACCAATTTAAAAGTGCCTACAGCCATGTGTTATTATTTTAGGCCTTCGATGCCTGTCTGCGGTCACTCCTTCCACTAGGCCTCCACTGACCACACCACTGCTGCCCGTGTACCCCTGGAACCAATTTAAAATTGCCTACAGCCAGCCCAATTTTTTTATTTTAGGCCTTCGATGCCTGTCTGCGGTCCATTCTTTCAACTACTACTACACTGACCAGGTCACTGCTGCCCGTGTACCCCTGGAACCAATTTAAAATTGCCTACAGCCATGTGTTATTATTTTAGGCCTTCGATGCCTGTCTGCGGTCACTCCTTCCACTAGGCCTCCACTGACCACACCACTGCTGCCCGTGTACCCCTGGAACCAATTTAAAATTGCCTACAGCCAGCCCAATTTTTTTATTTTAGGCCTTCGATGCCTGTCTGCGGTCCATTCTTTCAACTACTACTACACTGACCAGGTCACTGCTGCCCGTGTACCCCTGGAACCAATTTAAAATTGCCTACAGCCATGTGTTATTATTTTAGGCCTTCGATGCCTGTCTGCGGTCACTCCTTCCACTAGGCCTCCACTGACCACACCACTGCTGCCCGTGTACCCCTGGAACCAATTTAAAATTGCCTACAGCCAGCCCAATTTTTTTATTTTAGGCCTTCGATGCCTGTCTGCGGTCCATTCTTTCAACTACTACTACACTGACCAGGTCACTGCTGCCCGTGTACCCCTGGAACCAATTTAAAATTGCCTACAGCCAGCCCAATTTTTTTATTTTAGGCCTTCGATGCCTGTCTGCGGTCCATTCTTTCAACTACTACTACACTGACCAGGTCACTGCTGCCCGTGTACCCCTGGAACCAATTTAAAATTGCCTACAGCCAGCCCAATTTTTTTATTTTAGGCCTTCGATGCCTGTCTGCGGTCCATTCTTTCAACTACTACTACACTGACCAGGTCACTGCTGCCCGTGTACCCCTGGAACCAATTTAAAATTGCCTACAGCCATGTGTTATTATTTTAGGCCTTCGATGCCTGTCTGCGGTCACTCCTTCCACTAGGCCTCCACTGACCACACCACTGCTGTCCGTGTACCCCTGGAACCAATTTAAAATTGCCTACAGCCATGTGTTATTATTTTAGGCCTTCGATGCCTGTCTGCGGTCACTCCTTCCACTAGACTTCCACTGACCAGACCACTGCTGCCCGTGTACCCCTGGAACCAATTTAAAAGTGCCTACAGCCAGCCCAAGTTTGTTATGTTAGGCCTTCGATGCCTGTCTGCGGTCCATTCTTTCAACTACTACTACACTGACCAGGTCACTGCTGCCCGTGTACCCCTGGAACCAATTTAAAATTGCCTACAGCCAGCCCAATTTTTTTATTTTAGGCCTTCGATGCCTGTCTGCGGTCCATTCTTTCAACTACTACTACACTGACCAGGTCACTGCTGCCCGTGTACCCCTGGAACCAATTTAAAATTGCCTACAGCCATGTGTTATTATTTTAGGCCTTCGATGCCTGTCTGCGGTCACTCCTTCCACTAGGCCTCCACTGACCACACCACTGCTGCCCGTGTACCCCTGGAACCAATTTAAAATTGCCTACAGCCAGCCCAATTTTTTTATTTTAGGCCTTCGATGCCTGTCTGCGGTCCATTCTTTCAACTACTACTACACTGACCAGGTCACTGCTGCCCGTGTACCCCTGGAACCAATTTAAAATTGCCTACAGCCATGTGTTATTATTTTAGGCCTTCGATGCCTGTCTGCGGTCACTCCTTCCACTAGGCCTCCACTGACCACACCACTGCTGCCCGTGTACCCCTGGAACCAATTTAAAATTGCCTACAGCCAGCCCAATTTTTTTATTTTAGGCCTTCGATGCCTGTCTGCGGTCCATTCTTTCAACTACTACTACACTGACCAGGTCACTGCTGCCCGTGTACCCCTGGAACCAATTTAAAATTGCCTACAGCCAGCCCAATTTTTTTATTTTAGGCCTTCGATGCCTGTCTGCGGTCCATTCTTTCAACTACTACTACACTGACCAGGTCACTGCTGCCCGTGTACCCCTGGAACCAATTTAAAATTGCCTACAGCCAGCCCAATTTTTTTATTTTAGGCCTTCGATGCCTGTCTGCGGTCCATTCTTTCAACTACTACTACACTGACCAGGTCACTGCTGCCCGTGTACCCCTGGAACCAATTTAAAATTGCCTACAGCCATGTGTTATTATTTTAGGCCTTCGATGCCTGTCTGCGGTCACTCCTTCCACTAGGCCTCCACTGACCACACCACTGCTGTCCGTGTACCCCTGGAACCAATTTAAAATTGCCTACAGCCATGTGTTATTATTTTAGGCCTTCGATGCCTGTCTGCGGTCACTCCTTCCACTAGGCCTCCACTGACCACACCACTGCTGTCCGTGTACCCCTGGAACCAATTTAAAATTGCCTACAGCCATGTGTTATTATTTTAGGCCTTCGATGCCTGTCTGCGGTCCATTCTTTCAACTACTACTACACTGACCAGGGCACTGCTGGCCGTGTACCCCTGGAACCAACATCAGAAAATATAAAAATAAGTATTTTGCTTATAAAAAAGAAAATACTGGTGAGATATCAAATGCAGACATTTTAACATTAAAAACAAACACACAACTCTAATCTGGTACAGTACTAAAAATGGCCACCAGCTACAATTACTTTCTCCTGCAAGTAGTTAACTGAAAGTTTTTTTAAATTGAAAACACACATATGGCATCCACCGAGTGTTGTCCTGTCGCGTCTTCTTTATATTATTGCCGAGAAGATGCAAAATAATGAAAATAATAAAATCATTAATTACCAAAATAATAGAGAAAGTCAACACCACATTGCAAATAAACATTCATTCCAAATAAAGAAGCAGGGCGCGTCCGAGGGTGAGTATATACCTAATAAGAATATAATCACCCTCGGACGCGCAATGCTTATTTCCAACAGCCTTCCTTCCTAAGAATCAGCCCTTCCGTCGTGTAGAGAGACGTTGTGTTACACTCCAAGGTGTTCCCCAGGTTGCCTTTCCTGAGCTTCGATCTTCCGGCTCTCGTTTAGTAGTTCTTGGAAACTACTCTGCATTAGGCCTTCAAATTGGGTATGGGGTGTAGAGAGATGGTGTGTTCCACTCCAAGGTGTTCCCCAGGTTGCCTTTCCTGAGCTTCGATCTTCCGGCTCTCGTTTAGTAGTTGTTGGAAACTACGCTGCATTAGGCCTTCAAATTGGGTATGGGGTGTAGCGAGAGGGTGTGTTACACTCCAAGGTGTTCCCCAGGTTGCCTTTCCTGAGCTTCGATCTTCCGGCTCTCGTTTAGTAGTTCTTGGAAACTACACTGCATTAGGCCTTCAAATTGGGTATGGGGTGTAGAGAGAGGGTGTGTTACACTCCAAGGTGTTCCCCAGGTTGCCTTTCCTGAGCTTCGATCTTCCGGCTCTCGTTTAGTAGTTGTTGGAAACTACGCTGCATTAGGCCTTCAAATTGGGTATGGGGTGTAGCGAGAGGGTGTGTTACACTCCAAGGTGTTCCCCAGGTTGCCTTTCCTGAGCTTCGATCTTCCGGCTCTCGTTTAGTAGTTCTTGGAAACTACACTGCATTAGGCCTTCAAATTGGGTATGGGGTGTAGAGAGAGGGTGTGTTACACTCTAAGGTGTTCCCCAGGTTTCCTTGCCATTGCTTCGGTCTTCCGACTCTCGTTTAGTAGTTGTAGAAAAGTACACTGCATTAGGCCATACAAAATGGGTATGGGGTGGAGAGAGATGGTGTGTTACACTCCAAGGTGTTCCCCAGGTTGCCTTTCCTGAGCTTCTATCTTCAGGCTCTCATTAAATTGTGGTTAAATGGAACAACTGCATTTGGCGTACTAGTTGGTTTGGGGCCTACTATCGGTGTCTGCCACTCCTTGCTGTTCTCCTCCACTGAACAAAGCTGTGCCGCCTGTTTACTACGGTTGCCAATTTTGAACTGCATTTCGACTACTTACTGATTTGGCCCTACTCTCTGTGTCAGCCTCTCATTCCAGTTGTCCTCCACTGCAATGCCCCCTGGTTATTCCTGTGTTACCAATTTTGAACTGCATTTAGCCCACTTTCTTCTTTGGGCCTATATCTGTGTTTCCACTTCATCGTGCCCATTGCCCAGCCAGTGATAGATGAGTCTGCTGGTACATTGACCCATAACGCAACATTCCCCGTGCACGCTACACAACAACATTGTGACCCTGCTGAAAGTCAGGTTGCTCTTCCCGCATACCATACCACCTTACACGGGGACAAAGAGGAAGGTGCAGATGAAAGTGCAGGTTCCTTCATCAGGTGGGGGGAGGAATACTAGTTGGCGACGTCACTGGCACAGGGCCTCTCATAGTACGCAAAAGTGTTGCTGCCGGTGGGAGGCGCCCCCGCCGTGCAAACACACCGCTGTACTTTGAGGGGCCCTGTGCCAGTGCCAATGCCAACGAGTGGGCCCCCCCTGCTTGCTCAGGTTCACAGCACTTGCAAAGTTGAAATACTTACCTCTCCCTGCTCCACTGCCGTGACGTGGTCCAGATTTCCTGGGCCCACTAATTACTTGAACCAGCCCTACCCCCCACAACTTTAGCCAAATGACCCCCAATTTCAAATGCCTTCCAATTATTATAAGGTAAATTACGCTTGACAAGCTTCATTAAGAAGAATGGATGGTTTTGACATTAAAATGGCCACTCTAGGTGTTTTCCTGGCCCCCACTCACTGCCGACTATGCTGCCCCATTGACTTGCATTGGGTTTCGTGTTTCGGTCGATCCCGACTTTACGTCATAATCGGCCGATTTCACTCGACCCGACTTTGGACATAGTCGGGTTTCGCAAAACCCGGCTCGACTCTAAAAAGGTCAAGGTCGCTCAACTCTAGTGGTCAGTGGAGGCCTAGTGGAAGGAGTGACCGCAGACAGGCATCGAAGGCCTAAAATAATAACACATGGCTGTAGGCAATTTTAAATTGGTTACAGGGGTACACGGGCAGCAGTGGTGTGGTCAGTGGAGGCCTAGTGGAAGGAGTGACCGCAGACAGGCATCGAAGGCCTAAAATAATAACACATGGCTGTAGGCAATTTTAAATTGGTTCCAGGGGTACACGGGCAGCAGTGGTGTGGTCAGTGGAGGCCTAGTGGAAGGAGTCACCGCAGACAGGCATCGAAGGCCTAAAATAATAACACATGGCTGTAGGCAATTTTAAATTGGTTCCAGGGGTACACGGGCAGCAGTGGTGTGGTCAGTGGAGGCCTAGTGGAAGGAGTCACCGCAGACAGGCATCGAAGGCCTAAAATAATAACACATGGCTGTAGGCAATTTTAAATTGGTTACAGGGGTACACGGGCAGCAGTGGTGTGGTCAGTGGAGGCCTAGTGGAAGGAGTAACCGCAGACAGGCATCGAAGGCCTAAAATAATAACACATGGCTGTAGGCAATTTTAAATTGGTTCCAGGGGTACACGGGCAGCAGTGGTGTGGTCAGTGGAGGCCTAGTGGAAGGAGTGACCGCAGACAGGCATCGAAGGCCTAAAATAATAACACATGGCTGTAGGCAATTTTAAATTGGTTCCAGGGGTACACGGGCAGCAGTGGTGTGGTCAGTGGAGGCCTAGTGGAAGGAGTGACCACAGACAGGCATCGAAGGCCTAAAATAATAACACATGGCTGTAGGCAATTTTAAATTGGTTCCAGGGGTACACGGGCAGCAGTGGTGTGGTCAGTGGAGGCCTAGTGAAAGGAGTGACCGCAGACAGGCATCGAAGGCCTAAAATAATAACACATGGCTGTAGGCAATTTTAAATTGGTTCCAGGGGTAAACGGGCAGCAGTGGTGTGGTCAGTGGAGGCCTAGTGGAAGGAGTGACCACAGACAGGCATCGAAGGCCTAAAATAATAACACATGGCTGTAGGCAATTTTAAATTGGTTCCAGGGGTACACGGGCAGCAGTGGTGTGGTCAGTGGAGGCCTAGTGGAAGGAGTGACCGCAGACAGGCATCGAAGGCCTAAAATAATAACACATGGCTGTAGGCAATTTTAAATTGGTTCCAGGGGTACACGGGCAGCAGTGGTGTGGTCAGTGGAGGCCTAGTGGAAGGAGTCACCGCAGACAGGCATCGAAGGCCTAAAATAATAACACATGGCTGTAGGCAATTTTAAATTGGTTACAGGGGTACACGGGCAGCAGTGGTGTGGTCAGTGGAGGCCTAGTGGAAGGAGTGACCGCAGACAGGCATCGAAGGCCTAAAATAATAACACATGGCTGTAGGCAATTTTAAATTGGTTACAGGGGTACACGGGCAGCAGTGTTGTTGTCAGTGGAGGCCTAGTGGAAGGAGTCACCGCAGACAGGCATCGAAGGCCTAAAATAATAACACATGGCTGTAGGCAATTTTAAATTGGTTCCAGGGGTACACGGGCAGCAGTGGTGTGGTCAGTGGAGGCCTAGTGGAAGGAGTGACCGCAGACAGGCATCGAAGGCCTAAAATAATAACACATGGCTGTAGGCAATTTTAAATTGGTTCCAGGGGTACACGGGCAGCAGTGGTGTGGTCAGTGGAGGCCTAGTGGAAGGAGTGACCGCAGACAGGCATCGAAGGCCTAAAATAATAACACATGGCTGTAGGCAATCTTAAATTGGTTCCAGGGTACACGGGCAGCAGTGGTGTGGTCAGTGGAGGCCTAGTGGAAGGAGTCACCGCAGACAGGCATCGAAGGCCTAAAATAATAACACATGGCTGTAGGCAATTTTAAATTGGTTCCAGGGGTACACGGGCAGCAGTGGTGTGGTCAGTGGAGGCCTAGTGGAAGGAGTGACCACAGACAGGCATCGAAGGCCTAACATAACAAAAATGTCAATACAATGGTATTGTCAGTGGCAGGCATTGAAGGATGTCAGCGCATAGACTAAACATTGGTGGAGCTGTGAGATAATTTTGCAAGTGGTAGAGCACTGTTTGAGCTGGGGTGGGGGGAAACTGTCTTGTGGCCGGCGGTACAGGCCCAGGGCCCCTCATATTACAATGGTGTGTCTGACGTTGGGTGCGCACCACCACCGCCAGAGACACTTTATTGTACTAGGAGGGACCCAGTGGCAGTGCCGTCGACCAAAAGCGGGCTCACCCACCTCTTCAGACAAACTGCACTCTCACGGGTGCTGTCGCCAAGTGTCGATACCACGGCCCCGTGTGGGGAGTTTGGCCATTTAGTGAGGTGTAAACATGTCGTATGCTGGACAATCAGGTGCAGAAAATTACGAGATTGGAAAAGGCATTCAGAATAGTCCACAGGCAAGACCTTTTCATAGGAAAGCTAGGTGTCAGCCGGGCAAGGTGGGGCAAAAGATTTCGAAATCCAGTTGTGGTTCATTTTAATGAAGGTTAGATCATCTACATTTTGGGTAGCCAGACAAGTCCTTTTTTCTGTTAGTATTGAACCTGCAGCACTGAATACTCTTTCTGATAGGACACTAGCTGCCGGGCAAGCAAGCTCCTGCAATGCATATTCTGCCAATTCTGGCCAGGTGTCTAATTTTGATGCCCAGTAATCAAATGGGAATGACGGTTGAGGGAGAACATCGATAAGGGATGAAAAATAGTTTGTAACCATACTGGACAAATGTTGTCTCCTGTCACTTTGAATTGATGCTGCAGTACCTGTCCTGTCTGCGGTCATAGCAAAATCACTCCACAACCTGGTCAGAAAACCCCTCTGGCCAACGCCACTTCTGATTTCTGCCCCTCTAACTCCTCTGGTCTGCTGGCCCCTGCAGCTCGTGTGAGAACGATCACGGGCGCTGTGTGCAGGGAATGCCAGAAGCAAACGGTCAACAAGAGTTGATTGTTTGGTTGCTAATATTAGTTCCAAGTTCTCATGTGGCATTATATTTTGCAATTTGCCTTTATAGCGAGGATCAAGGAGGCAGGCCAACCAGTAATCGTCATCATTCATCATATTAGTTATGCGTGTGTCCCTTTTGAGGATACGTAAGGCATAATCCGCCATGTGGGCCAAAGTTCCAGTTCTCAAATCTGCGGTTGTGCTTGGTTGAGGGGCAGTTTCAGGCAAATCCACGTCACTTGTGTCCCTCCAAAAACCAGAACCCGGCCTTGCCGCGCCACCAATTTCCAGTGGACCCGGAAAAGCTTCCTCATTAAAAATATAATCATCCCCATCATCCTCCTCGTCCTCCTCCTCCTCTTCGCCCGCTAACTCGTCCTGTACACTGCCCTGGCCAGAATGGCTGACTGTCATCAAGGCTTTCCTCTTCCTCAGCTGCAGACGCCTGATCCTTTATGTGCGTCAAACTTTGCATCAGCAGACGCATTAGGGGGATGCTCATGCATATTATGGCGTTGTCTGCACTAACCAGCCGTGTGCATTCCTCAAAACACTGAAGGACTTGACACATGTCTTGAATCTTCGACCACTGCACACCTGACAACTCAATGTCTGCCATCCTACTGCCTGCCCGTGTATGTGTATCCTCCCACAAAAACATAACAGCCCGCCTCTGTTCACACAGTCTCTGAAGCATGTGCAGTGTTGAGTTCCACCTTGTTGCAACGTCTATGATTAGGCGATGCTGGGGAAGGTTCAAAGAACGCTGATAGGTCTGCATACGGCTGGAGTGTACGGGCGAATGGCGGATATGTGAGCAAAGTCCACGCACTTTGAGGAGCAGGTCGGATAACCCCGGATAACTTTTCAGGAAGCACTGCACCACCAGGTTTAAGGTGTGAGCCAGGCAAGGAATGTGTTTCAGTTGGGAAAGGGAGATGGCAGCCATGAAATTCCTTCCGTTATCACTCACTACCTTGCCTGCCTCAAGATCTACAGTGCCCAGCCACGACTGCGTTTCTTTCTGCAAGAACTCGGACAGAACTTCCGCGGTGTGTCTGTTGTCGCCCAAACACTTCATAGCCAATACAGCCTGCTGACGTTTGCCAGTAGCTGCCCCATAATGGGAGACCTGGTGTGCAACAGTGGCAGCTGCGGATGGAGTGGTTGTGCGACTGCGGTCTGTGGACGAGCTCTCGCTTCTGCAGGAGGACGAAGAGGAGGAGGAGGGGGTGCGAACGGCTACAGCCAATTGTTTCCTAGACCGTGGGCTAGGCAGAACTGTCCCAAACTTGCTGTCCCCTGTGGACCCTGCATCCACCACATTTACCCAGTGTGCCGTGATGGACACGTAACGTCCCTGGCCATGCCTACTGGTCCATGCATCTGTTGTCAGGTGCACCTTTGTGCTCACAGATTGCCTGAGTGCATGAACGATGCGCTCTTTAACATGCTGGTGGAGGGCTGGGATGGCTTTTCTGGAAAAAAAGTGTCGACTGGGTAGCTCGTAGCGTGGTACAGCGTAGTCCATCAGGGCTTTGAAAGCTTCGTTTTCAACTAACCGGTAGGGCATCATCTCTAACGAGATTAGTCTAGCTATGTGTGCGTTCAAACCCTGTGTACGCGGATGCGAGGCTAAGTAATTCCTTTTTCTAACCATAGTCTCATGTAGGGTGAGCTGGACTGGAGAGCTGGAGATCGTGGAACTAGCGGGGGTGCCGGTGGACATGGCAGACTGAGAGACGGTGGGAGATGGTATTGTTGCCACCGGTGCCCTAGATGCAGTGTTTCCTACTACGAAACTGGTGATTCCCTGACCCTGACGGCTTTGGCCTGGCAAAGAAACCTGCACAGATACTGCAGGTGGTGCGGAAAATGGTGGCCCTACACTGCCGGAAGGGATGTTGCGTTGCTGACTAGCTTCATTGGCCGAGGGTGCTACAACCTTAAGGGACGTTTGGTAGTTAGTCCAGGCTTGCAAATGCATGGTGGTTAAATGTCTATGCATGCAACTTGTATTGAGACTTTTCAGATTCTGTCCTCTGCTTAAGGTAGTTGAACATTTTTGACAGATGACTTTGCGCTGACCAATTGGATGTTGTTTAAAAAAATGCCAGACTGCACTCTTTCTAGCATCGGATACCTTTTCAGGCATTGCAGACTGAGCTTTAACCGGATGGCCACGCTGTCCTCCAACAGGTTTTAGCTTTGCCACGCGTTTTGGGCAAGATACGGGCCCGGCAGATGGAACCTGTTGCGATGTTGATGCCTGCTGCGGCCCCTCCTCCTCCGCTTCAGAACTGCTGCCGCCTGCACCCTGTTCCCCCAATGGCTGCCAATCGGGGTCAAGAACTGGGTCATCTATTACCTCTTCTTGTAGCTCGTGTGCAACTTCGTCTGTGTCACCGTGTCGGTCGGTGGTATAGCGTTCGTGATGGGGCAACATAGTCTCATCAGGGTCTGATTCTTGATCAGCACCCTGCGAGGGCAATGTTGTGGTCTGAGTCAAAGGACCAGCATAGTAGTCTGGCTGTGGCTGTGCATCAGTGCACTCCATGTCAGATTCAACTTGTAATGGGCATGGACTGTTAACTGCTTCACTTTCTAAGCCAGGGACGGTATGTGTAAAGAGCTCCATGGAGTAACCCGTTGTGTCGCCTGCTGCATTCTTCTCTGTTGTTGTTTTTGCTGAAGAGGACAAGGAAGCGACTTGTCCCTGACCGTGAACATCCACTAACGACGCACTGCTTTGACATTTACCAGTTTCACGAGAGGAGGCAAAAGAGCTAGAGGCTGAGTCAGCAAGATAAGCCAAAACTTGCTCTTGCTGCTCCGGCTTTAAAAGCGGTTTTCCTACTCCCAGAAAAGGGAGCGTTCGAGGCCTTGTGTAGCCAGACGACGAACCTGGCTCCACAGCTCCAGACTTAGGTGCAATATTTTTTTTCCCACGACCAGCTGATGCTCCACCACTACCACTACCCTCATTACCAGCTGACAATGAACGCCCCCGGCCACGACCTCTTCCACCATACTTCCTCATTGTTTTAAAAACGTAAACAAACTAACGGTATTTGTTGCTGTCACACAAATTACACGGTGAGCTATAACTTCAGTATGATTTAGCTACCCCTTTACAGGTGAGTGAGACCACAACGAAAATCAGGCACAATGTTACACACTCTGTTGTTGGTGGCAACAAATGAGAGAGATGCCACACACGCAGGACTGTCACTGAAGCACAAATGTAAATATTAATCTCCCACTGATTTGATTTTTTTTTTTTTTTTGCAGGGAGACTTTCGGAAAAAAAAAAAATAGAATAAAATGATTTTTTCAGGAAGAATTTAGAAACCAAAGAAGATAAAATGATTTTTTCAGGGAGAATTTAGAAAACAAATAAAACAAAAAAAGGCTTTCTATGGCCCACTGAGTGAGAGATGACGCACACAGGAGTCAGGAGTGGCACACAAGCCCAGAGGCCAATATTTATCTCCCACTGATTGATGTAGTGATTTTTTCAGGTAGATTTTGGAACCCAAATCAAGCTAAAAAAAATAATAGGCTTTCTATGGCCCACAATTGGAGAGAGAGAGATGGCACACCCAGGAGTCAAGACTGGCACACAAGCAGAAAGGGCAATATTAATCTCCCACTGATTTGTTTTTTTTTGTTTTTTTTCAGGGAGACTTTAGGAAAAAAAAATAGAATAAAATGATTTTTTCAGGAAGAATTTAGAAACCAAATAAAATAAAATGATTTTTTCAGGGAGAATTTAGAAAACAAATAAAACAAAAAAAGGCTTTCTATGGCCCACTGAGTGAGAGATGACGCACACAGGAGTCAGGAGTGGCACACAAGCCCAGAGGCCAATATTTATCTCCCACTGATTGATGTAGTGATTTTTTCAGGTAGATTTTGGAACCCAAATCAAGCTAAAAAAAATAATAGGCTTTCTATGGCCCACAATTGGAGAAAGAGAGAGAGATGGCACACCCAGGAGTCAAGACTGGCACACAAGCAGAAAGGGCAATATTAATCTCCCACTGATTTGTTTTTTTTTGTTTTTTTTCAGGGAGACTTTCGGAAAAAAAAAAATAGAATAAAATGATTTTTTCAGGAAGAATTTAGAAACCAAAGAAAATAAAATGATTTTTTCAGGGAGAATTTAGAAAACAAATAAAACAAAAAAAGGCTTTCTATGGCCCACTGAGTGAGAGATGACGCACACAGGAGTCAGGAGTGGCACACAAGCCCAGAGGCCAATATTTATCTCCCACTGATTGATGTAGTGATTTTTTCAGGTAGATTTTGGAACCCAAATCAAGCTAAAAAAAATAATAGGCTTTCTATGGCCCACAATTGGAGAGAGAGAGAGAGAGATGGCACACCCAGGAGTCAAGACTGGCACACAAGCAGAAAGGGCAATATTAATCTCCCACTGATTTGTTTGTTTTTTGTTTTTTTCAGGGAGACTTTAGGAAAAAAAAATAGAATAAAATGATTTTTTCAGGAAGAATTTAGAAACCAAATAAAATAAAATGATTTTTTCAGGGAGAATTTAGAAAACAAATAAAACAAAAAAAGGCTTTCTATGGCCCACTGAGTGAGAGATGACGCACACAGGAGTCAGGAGTGGCACACAAGCCCAGAGGCCAATATTTATCTCCCACTGATTGATGTAGTGATTTTTTCAGGTAGATTTTGGAACCCAAATCAAGCTAAAAAAATAATAGGCTTTCTATGGCCCACAATTGGAGAGAGAGAGAGAGAGATGGCACACCCAGGAGTCAAGACTGGCACACAAGCAGAAAGGGCAATATTAATCTCCCACTGAATTTTTTTTTTTTTTTTTTTTTCAGGGAGACTTTAGGAAAAAAAAAATAGAATAAAATGATTTTTTCAGGAAGAATTTAGAAACCAAATAAAATAAAATGATTTTTTCAGGGAGAATTTAGAAAACAAATAAAACAAAAAAAGGCTTTCTATGGCCCACTGAGTGAGAGATGACGCACACAGGAGTCAGGAGTGGCACACAAGCCCAGAGGCCAATATTTATCTCCCACTGATTGATGTAGTGATTTTTTCAGGTACATTTTGGAACCCAAATCAAGCTAAAAAAAATACTAGGCTTTCTATGGCCCACAATTGGAGAGAGAGAGAGAGATGGCACACCCAGGAGTCAAGACTGGCACACAAGCAGAAAGGGCAATATTAATCTCCCACTGATTTGTTTTTTTTTTTTTTTTTTCAGGGAGACTTTAGGAAAAAAAAAATAGAATAAAATGATTTTTTTAGGAAGAATTTAGAAACCAAATAAAATAAAATGATTTTTTCAGGGAGAATTTAGAAAACAAATAAAACAAAAAAAGGCTTTCTATGGCCCACTGAGTGAGAGATGACGCACACAGGAGTCAGGAGTGGCACACAAGCCCAGAGGCCAATATTTATCTCCCACTTTTTTTTTTTTGTTCCAGGGAAAATTTATAAACCCAATAAAAAAAATAATAAATAGGCTTTCTATGGCCCACTATCTGAGAGACAGAGAGAGATGGCACCCTTAGGACTGGCACACAAGCCCAAAGGCCAATATTAATCTCCCTTTTTTTTTTAAGGGAGAATTTATAAAACCAAAAAAAAAAAAATAAATAGGCTTTCTATGGCCCACTATTTGTGAGAGAGATGGCACGCTCAGGACTGGCACACAAGCCCAGAGGCCAATATTAATCTCCCACTTTTTTTTTTTTTTCCAGGGAAAATTTATAAACCCAATAAAAAAAAAAATAAATAAATAGGCTTTCTATGGCCCACTATCTGAGAGAGAGAGATGGCACGCTTAGGACTGGCACACAAGCCCAAAGGCCAATATTAATCTCCCACTGATTGATTTATTGATTTTTTCAGGTAGAATTTAGAACCCAAATAAAGCAAAAAAAAAAAAAAATGGCCTTTCTATGGCCCACTGAGTGAGTGATGATGCACACAGGAGTCAGGAGTGGCACACAAGCCCTGAGGCCAATATTTTTCTCCCACTGATTGATGTAGTGATTTTTTCAGGTAGATTTTAGAACCAAAATCAAGCAAAAAAATAAATAGGCTTTCTATGGCCCACTGAGTGAGTGATGATGCACACAGGAGTCAAGAGTGGCACACAAGCCCTGAGGCCAATATTTTTCTCCCACTGATTGATGTAGTGATTTTTTCAGGTAGATTTTATAACCCAAATCAAGCAAAAAAATAAATAGGCTTTCTATGGCCCACTGAGTGAGAGATGACACAGACAGGGATGGCACTCTAGCAGAAATGTAAATCTTAATCTCCCACACACAAAAAAAAAAAAACAGGGAGTGTCCTTCAATTACTATCTCCCTGCAGTAATCTCAGCCAGGTATGGCAGGCAGCAATAAGGAGTGGACTGATGCACAAATTAAATAAAAAGTGTGTACAAACCAAAAAGATAGCTGTGCAGAAAGGAAGGAACAAGAGGATTTGTGCTTTGAAAAAAGCAGTTGGTTTGCACAGCGGCGTACACACAGCAATGCAGCTATCAGGGAGCCTTCTAGGGCAGCCCAATGAGCTACAGCGCTGAGGGGGAAAAAAAAAAAAATGTAGCTTCCACTGTCCCTGCACACCGAAGGTGGTGTTGGGCAGTGGAAATCGCTACAGCACAAGCAGTTTGGTGGTTAATGGACCCTGCCTAACGCTATCCCTGCTTCTGACGAAGCGGCAGCAACCTCTCCCTAAGCTCAGATCAGCAGCAGTAACATGGCGGTCGGCGGGAACTCCCCTTTATAGCCCCTGTGATGCAGCAGACAGCAAGCCAATCACTGCAATGCCCTTCTCTAAGATGGTGGGGACCAGGACCTATGTCATCACGCTGCCCACACTCTGCGTTTACCTTCATTGGCTGAGAAATGGCGCTTTTCGCGTCATTGAAACGCGACTTTGG
Organism: Ranitomeya imitator; assembly: GCF_032444005.1. Classification (NCBI taxonomy): domain Eukaryota; kingdom Metazoa; phylum Chordata; class Amphibia; order Anura; family Dendrobatidae; genus Ranitomeya; species Ranitomeya imitator. Next base: position 230,546,005 of record NC_091286.1, on the reverse strand, counting down.
CGCGAAAGTCGCGCACCGCATGGCCGACCCCGCACAGGGGTCGGATCGGGTTTCATGAAACCCGACTTTGCCAAAAGTCGGCGACTTTTGAAAATGAACGACCCGTTTCGCTCAACCCTAGCGTTCACCTCGAAATCGTCCGTAGACGAACCCGATGTCTCGGCAGATGACTCAGAAAACCGAGACATGTATACGGGCTTAAGGAGGGACACATGTAAGGTGTCGGTGATACCAAGGCGTGGAGGAAGCGCCAGACGGTAGACCACAGGATTAACCTGTTCGAGGACCTTGAAGGGACCCAAGTAGCGAGGTGCAAACTTAGTGTACTCTACATGCAGCCTGATGTTACGGGCGGAGAGCCACACTAAATCGCCAGGAGCAAAGGTCGGGGCAGGGCGCCAATGTGCATCGGCAGAGGACCTCATTCTCTCCTTCGAGGCCCGAATGGCATCTTGAGTGCGGTCCCAAATGTCCCGTGCCTCCACTGCCCAGTCTGCCACCCTGGAGTCAGCAGAGGACACGGGCATAGGCACAGGAACCCGCGGATGCTGGCCGTAATTAAGGAGGAAAGGGGTCTGACCGGTGGAGTCGGCTACAGCGTTATTAAGGGCGAACTCTGCCCATGGTAATAAAGATGCCCAGTCATCGTGCCTGGCAGAAACAAAATGTCGTAGATATGTGACCAGAGTCTGATTGGCCCTCTCTACCAACCCATTAGTCTCGGGATGATATGCGGAAGAGAGATTTAACTCAATGCTGAGAAGATGACAAAGCTCTCTCCAGAACCGAGAAGCAAACTGGGGACCTCGGTCACTGACAATTTTGTCTGGCATGCAGTGTAGGCGGAAGATGTGCCTTATGAACAACGCTGCCAAGACCCGTGCAGAAGGTAACCGTGGGAGCGGCACCAAATGCACCATTTTCGAGAAATGATCGGTAATAACCCAAATGACGGTACAGCCGCGAGACTTGGGCAAACCCACTACAAAGTCCATCCTGACCATCTCCCAGGGCTTGTCTGCCACCGGCAAGGGATAGAGTAACCCAGACGGCCGTTGTCGAGGAGACTTATTTTTGGCGCATGAGACACACGCCAGAACGTAATCTCTGACATCTCGGAGCATATGCAGCCACCAGTACGTCCTCGCCAGCAGCTCAGATGTCTTTTTTGTCCCAAAGTGTCCACCCACCCTGGAGGAATGAGCCCAAGAGAGAACCTCCGGTCGCAAATTTATGGGCACAAAAGTCTTGGACGGAGGCACAGACTCAAGCGACACCGGAGCCACGGTTCTCAAGCTCTCAGAAGGAACAATAAGCCGAGGCTCTCCTTCCTCCTCCTCAGATGACACAACAGAGCGAGAAAGAGCATCAGCTCGAATATTCTTCTCCCCAGCGAGATAATGGAGGGTGAAGTGTAATCGGGAGAAGAATAAGGACCATCTGGCCGGGCGAGAATTTAGCCGCTGGGCTGTTTGCAAATATAGCAAGTTTTTGTGGTCTGTAAAAACTTGAAAGGGAAAACGAGCCCCCTCCAAGAGATGTCTCCACTCTGAGAAAGCCAATTTCATCGCTAGCAACTCCCTGTCCCCGATGGAATAATTCCTCTCTGCTGGTGTGAAGGTCTTGGAGAAGAAGAAGCACGGATGCTTCCGACCTTGAGCATCCTTTTGGAAGAGGACTGCTCCAGCACCAACGGAAGAGGCATCCACCTCCATTATAAACGGCTTATCGACATCGGGACGATGTAGGATGGGAGCGCTAGCAAAATGAGACTTAGTAGAAGAAAAGGCCCTGGAGACCTCTTCAGACCACACTTTGGGATTTGCTCCCTTCTTGGTGAGGGCTACCAAGGGAGCAACCAAAGTTGAGAAATGGGGAATGAACTGGCGGTAATAATTAATGAACCCCATAAAGCGCTGCACCGCTTTAAGTGAATGGGGTTCTTGCCAGTCCATCACAGCCTGTAGTTTGGCAGGATCCATAGCCAATCCCTGGGCAGAGATGATATAGCCCAGGAAATGTAAAGACTCCTGCTCAAACACACACTTCTCCAACTTTGCGTAAAGAGAGTTTGCCCGTAAGAGGTCGAAGACTCTGCCAACATCTCTCCGGCGGGAGTCAATATTTGGAGAGAAGATGAGAATATCATCCAGATAGACTACGACCAAGGTGGAAAGCATATCCCGGAAGATGTCGTTGACAAAGTCTTGGAAAACGGCTGGGGCATTACAGAGCCCGAAGGGCATCACCAGATACTCATAGTGCCCATCTCTGGTGTTAAACGCCGTCTTCCATTCGTCCCCCTCACGGATGCGAATCAGGTTATAAGCTCCCCGCAGGTCTAATTTGGTAAATACCTTAGCTCCCCGTAGCCTATCAAAAAGCTCAGAAATCAGGGGCAGCGGGTACTTATTCTTAACGGTGATGGCGTTAAGACCCCTGTAGTCTATGCAAGGACGCAATTCTCCATTCTTCTTCTGTACAAAGAAGAACCCTGCGCCTGCTGGTGACACTGACTTCCTAATAAACCCTCTTGCCAAATTCTCCTGGATGTATTTGGACATAGCCTCCATTTCCGGGAGATAGAGGGGATAGACACGTCCCAGAGGAGGTTCTGCTCCACGCAAGAGATCTATTGGACAGTCATGGGGACAGTGAGGCGGAAGGTTCTCCGCGGCCTTTTTGGAGAAGACGTCTGCATAAGACCAATAGTATTTGGGGAGAGTAGAGAGATCTGCAGGTATCTCAGTGGTGGAAACCTGAACGCACTCTTTCACACATCTGCCCTTACAGGATTCACTCCAACCCAAGATCCTCCCAGAGGTCCACTCAATATGTGGGGAGTGGAAACGGAGCCAGGGCATTCCCAGCAGAATCTCATCCATTCCCTCGGGAAGGACAAGAAGGGAAATAATCTCCTGGTGGGATGGGGACATGGCTAACGTGAAAGGGACAGTCTGATGTGTGATCTGTAACGGAAATGTCGACCCATTCACCACTCTAACGGTTACTGGTTTGGCAAGCATAACCAGAGGTACTGCGTGGAGCATAGCAAAAGCAGAAGACATAAAATTTCCTTCTGCTCCTGAATCCACACAAAGCTCTACTGTAAGAGTGGATGTGCCTAACAGGATTGTCCCTTTAACCCCTTTCTGCCATTAGATGTACTATTCCGTCCATGTGGGGTGGGCTTTACTTCCCAAGGATGGAATAGTACGTCATAGCCGATCGGCCGCGCTCACGGGGGGAGCGCGGCCGATCGCGGCTGGGTGTCAGCTGCTTATCGCAGCTGACATCGGGCACTATGTGCCAGGAGCGGTCACGGACCGCCCCCGGCACATTAACCCCCGGCACACCGCGATCAAACATGATCGCGATGTGCCGGCGGTGCAGGGAAGCATCGCGCAGGGAGGGGGCTCCCTGCGGGCTTCCCTGAGACCCCCGCAGCAACGCGATGTGATCGCGTTGCTCCGGGGGTCTCCCACCTCCCTCCCTGCATCAAGTCCCAGATCCAATATGGCCGCGGATCCGGGTCCTGCAGGGAGGGAGGTGGCTTACCAAGTGCCTGCTCAGAGCAGGCACTTGGTAACTCTGCACTGCTCTCAGACAGATCGGTGATCTGTCAGAGTGCTGTGCAAACTGGCAGATCACCGATCTGTATTGTCCCCCCCTGGGACAAAGTAAAAAAGTAAAAAAAAAATTTTTTACAAGTGTGTAAAAAAAAAAAAAAAAAAATCCTAAATAATGAAAAAAATATATATATATTATTCCCATAAATACATTTCTTTATCTAAATAAAAAAAAAAACAATAAAAGTACACATATTTAGTATCGCCGCGTCCGTAACGACCCGACCTATAAAACTGGCCCACTAGTTAACCCCTTCAGTAAACACCGTAAGAATAATAAAAAAAAAAACGAGGCAAAAAACAACGCTTTATTATCATACCGCAGAACAAAAAGTGGAATAACACGCGATCAAAAAGACAGATATAAATAACCAGGGTACTGCTGAAAGCGTCATCTTGTCCTGCAAAAAATGAGCTGCCATACAGCAACATCAGCAAAAAAATAAAAAAGTTATATTCCTCAGAATAAAGCGATGCAAAAATAATTATTTTTTCTATAAAATAGTTTTTATCGTATAAAAGCGCCAAAACATAAAAAAAATGATATAAATGAAGTGTCGCTGTAATCGTACTGACCCGAAGAATAAAACGGCTTTATCAATTTTACCAAACGCGGAACGGTATAAACGCCTCCCCCAAAAGAAATTCATGAATAGCTGGTTTTTGGTAATTCTGCCTCACAAAAATCGGAATTAAAGGCGATCAAAAAATGTCACATGCCCGAAAGTGTTACCAATAAAAACGTCAACTCGTCCCGCAAAAAACAAGACCTCACATGACTCTGTGGACTCAAATATGGAAAAATTATAGCTCTCAAAATGTGGTAACGCAAAAAATATTTTTTGCAATAGAAAGCGTCTTTCAGTGAGTGACGGCTGCCAATCATAAAAATCCGCTAAAAAACCTGCTATAAAAGTAAATCAAACCCCCCTTCATTACCCCCTTAGTTGGGGAAAAGTAAAAAAAATTTAAAAAATGTATTTATTTCCATTTTCCCATTAGGGTTAGGGCTAGGGCTAGGGTTAGGGTTAGGGCTAGGGCTCGGGTTAGGGTTAGGGTTAGGGCTAGGGTTAGGGCTAGGGTTAGGGCTGAGGTTAGGGCTAGGGCTAGGGTTAGGGCTAGGGTTAGGGCTAGGGTTAGGGTTAGGGCTAGGGTTAGGGTTAGGGCTAGGGTTAGGGTTAGGGCTAGGGTTAGGGCTAGGGCTAGGGTTATGGTTAGGGCTAGGGTTAAGGCTACAGTTAGGGTTAAGGCTACAGTTAGGGTTAAGGCTACAGTTAGGGTTAGGGTTTGGATTACATTTGCGGTTGGGAATAGGGTTGGGATTAGGGTTAGGGGTGTGTCAGGGTTAGAGGTGTGGTTAGGGTTACCGTTGGAATTAGAGTTAGGGGTGTGTTCGGATTAGGGTTTCAGTTATAATTGGGGGGTTTCCACTGTTTAGACACATCAGGGGCTCTCCAAACGCAACATGGCGTCCGATCTCAATTCCAGCCAATTCTGCGTTGAAAAAGTAAAACAGTGCTCCTTCCCTTCCGAGCTCTCCCGTGTGCCCAAACAGGAGTTTACCCCAATATATGGGGTATCAGCGTACTCAGGACAAATAGGACAACAACTTTTAGGGTCCAAGTTCTCCTGTTACCCTTGGGAAAATACAAAACTGGGGGCTAAAAAATAAGTTTTGTGGGAAAAAAAAGATTTTTTTAATTTTCACGGCTCTGCGTTATAAACTGTAGTGAAATACGTGTGGGCTCAAAGTTCTCACAACACATCTAGATAAGTTCATGGGGGGGTCTAGTTTCCAATATGGGGTCACTTGTTGGGGGTTTCTACTGTTTAGGTACATCAGGGGCTCTGCAAACGCAATGTGACGCCTGCAGACCATTCCATCTAAGTCTGCATTCCAAACGGCGCTCCTTCCCTTCCGAGCCCTCCCATGCGCCCAAACGGTGGTTCCCCTCCACATATGGGGCATCAGCGCACTCAGGACAAATTGGACAACAAATTTTGGGGTCCAATTTCTCCTGTTACCCTCGAGAAAATACAAAACTGGGGGCTAAAAAATAATTTGGGGGGGAATTTTTCTTTTTATTTTCATGGCTCTGCGTTAGAAACTGTAGTGAAACACTTGGGGGCTCAAAGTTCTCACAACACATCTAGATAAGTTCCTTGGGGGGTCTAGTTTCCAATATGGGGTCACTTGTGGGGGGTTTCTATTGTTTAGGTACATTAGGGGCCCTGCAAACGCAATGTGACGCCTGCAGACCATTCCATCTAAGTCTGTATTTCAAATGGCGCTCCTTCCCTTCCGAGCCTTCCCATGCGCCCAAACGGTGGTTCCCCCCACATATGGGGTATCAGCGCACTCAGGACAAATTGCACAACAAATTTTGGGGTCCAATTTCTCCTGTTCCCCTCGGGAAAATACAAAACTGGGGGCTAAAAAATAATATTTGTGGGAAAAAAAATTTGTTTTATTTTTACGGCTCTGCATTATAAACTTCTGTGAAGCTCTTGGTGGGTCAAAGTGCTCATAACACATCTAGATAAGTTCCTTAGGGGGTCTACTTTCCAAAATGGTTTCACTTGTGGGGGGTTTCAATGTTTAGGCACATCAGTGGCTCTCCAAACGCAACATGGCGTCTCATCTCAATTCCTGTGAATTTTGCATTGAAAAGTCAAACGGCGCTCCTTCCCTTCCGAGCTCTCCCATGCGCCCAAACAGTGGTTTACCCCCACATATGGGGAATCAGCGTACTGAGGACAAATTGTACAACAACTTTTTGGTTCCAATTTCTTCTCTTACCATTGGGAAAATAAAAAATTGGGGGCGAAAAGATCATTTTTTTTCCACAAAAATGATTTTTTATTTTTACGGTTCTGCATTATAAACTTCTGTGAAGCACTTGGTGGGTCAAAGTGCTCACCATACCTCTAGATAAGTTCCTTAGGGGGTCTACTTTCCAAAATGGTGTCACTTGTGGGGGGTTTCAATGTTTAGGCACATCAGTGGCTCTTCAAATGCAACATGGCGTCCCATCTCAATTCCTGTCAATTTTGCATTGAAAGGTCAAACGGCACTCCTTCCCTTCCGAGGTCTCCCATGCGCCCAAACAGTGGTTTACCCCCACATATGGGGTATCAGAGTACTCAGGACAAATTGTGCAACAACTTTTTGGTTCCAAATTCTTCTCTTACCATTGGGAAAATAAAAAATTGGGGGCGAAAAGATCATTTTTTTTTCAAAAAATATTTTTTATTTTTACGGTTCTGCATTATAAACTTCTGTGAAGCACTTGGTGGGTCAAAGTGCTCACCACACCTCTAGATAAGTTCCTTAGGGGGTCTACTTTCCAAAATGGTGTCACTTGTGGGGGGTTTCAATGTTTAGGCACATCAGTGGCTCTCCAAACGCAACATGGCATCCCATCTCAATTCCAGTCAATTTTGCATTAAAAAGTCAAATGGCGCTCCTTCGCTTCCATGGTCTGTCATGCGCCCAAACAGTGGTTTACCTCCACTTATGTGGTATCAGCGTACTCAGGACAAATTGCACAACAAGGTTTGGGGTCCATTTTCTCCTGTAACTCTTGGCAAAATAAAACAAATTGGAGCTGAAGTAAATTTTTTGTGAAAAAAAGTAAAATGTTAATTTTTATTTAAACATTCCAAAAATTCCTGTGAAACACCTGAAGGGTTAATAAACTTCTTGAATGTGGTTTTGAGAACCTTGAGGGGTGCAGTTTTTAGAATGGTGTCACACTTGGGTATTTTCTATCATATAGACCCCTCAAAATGACTTCAAATGAGATGTGGCCCCTAAAATAAAATGGTGTTGTAAAAATGAGAAATTGCTGGTCAACTTTTAACCCTTATAACTCCCTAACAAAAAAAAATTTTGGTTCCAAAATTGTGCTGATGTAAAGTAGACATGTGGGAAATGTTACTTATTAAGTATTTTGTGTGACATATCTCTGTGATTTAATTGCATAAAAATTCAAAGTTGGAAAATTGCAAAATTTTCAAAATTTTCGCCATATTTCCGTTTTTTTCACAAATAATCGCAAGTAATATCAAAGAAATTTTACCACTATCATGAAGTACAATATGTCACGAGAAAACAATGTCAGAATCACCAGGATCCGTTGAAGCGTTCCAGAGTTATAACCTCATAAAGGGACAATGGTCAGAATGGTAAAAATTGGCCCGGTCCATAACGTGCAAACCACCCTTGGGGGTAAAGGGGTTAAAAAACAATTTGGAGGAAAATGCTGCTGTGTCCAGTGAACCTCCTCCAATGGTCACTAGACGCGATTGTTTTCCCGACCGCCGTGGACATTTATTAGCGTAATGTCCCAGTTGCTGGCAATTTTTACACACCACAGGTACTCGAGCGGTCTGAGACCTAGGTCCCGCTCGAGAAACCTCCATGGCCTCATGGGAGTCGGACGCCATAACAGGAGATTCTAGAGGTTTGGCAAAGGTGGGAGCCAGCCGAAACCTCTGCCTACACTGGGTCCGCTCCAACCTCCGCTCGTTAAAACGGAGATCGATGCGGGTAGCTATAGTAATAAGCTCCTCCAGTGTGGCGGGAATCTCCCTGGTGGCCAAGGCGTCCTTTACATGATCTGCCAGTCCTTTCCAGAACACCGGAATAAGGACTTTATCCGGCCATTCCAGCTCAGAAGCTAGAGTCCGGAATAGGATGGCGAACTGGCTGACCATGGACGAAGCCTGAGTAATTGCCAACAATTGGAGCGCGGTATCGTGGGTGACACGGGGTCCCAAAAAGACCTGCCTCAGAGCGTCCAGGAAGATAGGAGCACTCTGTACCACACGATCACCATGTTCCCAAAGTGGCGTTGCCCACTCCAACGCCCTGCCCGACAAAAGAGACAAAATGAATCCCACCCTCGCCCGTTCCGTAGGAAAATGTGCAGCCAGCAGCTCAAGATGTATGGAGCACTGGCTCACGAATCCCCGACATAGCTTACTGTCACCAGCAAACTTGTCTGGAAGCGGGAGACGGGATAAGGTCGGAGCAGGGGTGGCAGCGGACCAACTGGCTGCAACTGCACTTGCAGCCTGAACAGCGACAGCAGTAACGTCCACAGCTGAGGTTGCAAGCTCTAGAGCCGCCAACCTACCCTCCAGCTGCTGGATGTACCGCTGTGAACGCTGATCGTCCGTCATTACTAGCCAGACCTTGGCGCTAGTATTCTGTTAGGGACTGGCGGAACGCACCAAGAATCAGATGTTATGGTATTAGGTGCGTTCGCAGTCCGAGGTCCACCGTGCAGGTGAAAACCCTACTGCTAGTAGAGACAGACGATATGGCGGTACAATAAGTATACACACATGGGTTAACTTCACCCTGTGTGAAGGAAGCGAACCCTGTTGCGTCACAGGGCCGCGGTACCGCACATAGAGCGCAAGCAAGAAGTCTCAGAACACAATCCCAAGACACAGGATTTGGGTTCAAAGACCTCATGCACTCGACACCACAACTGGGGTGTCAGAGAGACAGAAACAATAATATAAAAAGGAACGAGTGTGCGTGCGGTGCCGCACAAACGGACGCCGCTAACCACCCAGGCTTGGGTAAGGAAAGCGCACGGCGCCGTACAGGCGGTCACAGCAACTAGACGCTGTTATGTGTGTTTTGTGCTGATGGCTAGTCGGGCGCTAGATAGCTACCATCATCCGCAAACAGACAACAACACTAGGGAGGGATACTTAGGAGCTTTCATCCTTCGACATACATCCATCTACACACACACATATATTTTCAAGACAATACTAGCGCATGGCCGTGCGGTCATGCGCAGCTTATATAGTTGCAGCACAGGAAGCTGTTACTGAAGTTTTGCCCTTTCAGGACCTTCCTGGAGGACCAATGGGACGTGCTGCAGTACCTGAGCATGTGACCCTCGATCTCCAACGGGAGATCTTGCCCTGGGCATGCTCAGTGTGTGCAAATAGGGACTTAGTCCCAGAGAAGCCCGCTCGCCGCAGATCAGTGCAGGGTACAACAGGAGAGCCAGAAAAGGCAGCAGTAACCCTCTGCACAGAATCAGTCCCAGCGAGACGCTGGGAGCGACGCCTCCGCTGAGCAGGCCCCACTGCGGCCGATGCCGAATGGGAGACCGCAGCAGACACGGATCAAGATTCCCCCTGTGCAGCAGAGGAAACTCGACTACTAACAAATACTGGGCCAGATTTCATTTCAATTCTCCCTGAAAAAATAAAAATAGTGGGAGATTAAGATTGGCAATTCTGCCTCATTGCCAGTGATGTGTGTGCCACCTGTCTCAAATGTTGTGCCACATTAAACCTAGTGTGTAATACTGGGCCAGATTTCTTTTAAATTCTCCCTGAAAAAAAATAGTGGGAGATTAAGATTGGCATTTCTGCTTCAGTGCCAGTCCTGTGTGTGCCACCTGTCTCAAATTTTGTGCCACATTAAACCCAGTGTGTAATACTGGGCCAGATTTCTTTTAAATTCTCACTGAAAAAAAAATAGTGGTAGATTAAGATTGGCATTTCTGCTTCAGTGCCACTCCTGTGTGTGCCACCTGTCTCAAGTTTTGTGCCACATTAAACATAGTGTGTAATACTGGGCCAGATTTCTTTTCAATTCTCCCTGAAAAAAAAAATAGTGGGAGATTAAGATTGGCATTTCTGCTTCAGTGCCAATCCTGTGTGTGCCACCTTTCTCAAATTGTGTGCCACATTAAACCTAGTGTGTAATACTGGGCCAGATTTCTTTTAAATTCTCCCTGAAAAAAAAAACAGTGGGAGATTAAGATTGGCATTTCTGCTTCAGTGCCAGTCCTGTGTGTGCCACCTGTCTCAAATTTTGTGCCACATTAAACCTAGTGTGTAATACTGGGCCAGATTTCTTTTCAAATCTCCCTGAAAAAAAAATAGTTGGAGATTAAGATTGGCATTTCTGCTTCAGTGCCACTTCTGTGTGTGCCACCTGTCTCAAATTTTGTGCCACATTAAACCTAGTGTGTAATACTGGGCCAGATTTCTTTTAAATTCTCCCTGAAAAAAAATAGTGGGAGATTAAGATTGGCATTTCTGCTTCAGTGCCACTCCTGTGTGTGCCACCTGTCTCAAATTTTGTGCCACATTAAACCTAGTGTGTAATACTGGGCCAGATTTCTTTTAAATTCTCCCTGAAAAAAAAAATAGTGGGAGATTAAGATTGGCATTTCTGCTTCAGTGCCACTCCTGTGTGTGCCACCTGTCTCAAATTTTGTGCCACATGAACCTATTGTCTAATACTGGGCCATATTTCTTTTAAATTCTCCCTGAAAAAAAATAGTGGGAGATTAAGGTTGGCATTTCTGCTTCAGTGCCACTCCTGTGTGTGCCACCTGTCTCAAATTTTGTGCCACATTAAACCTAGTGTTTAATACAGGGCCAGATTTATTTTAAATTCTCCCTGGAAAAAAAAATAGTTTGAGATTAAGATTGGCATTTCTGCTTCAGTGCCAGTGCTGTGTGTGCCACCTGTCTCAAATTTTGTGCCACATTAAACCTAGTGTGTAATACTGGGCTAGATTTCTGTTAAATTCTCCCTGAAAAATAAATAGTGGGAGATTAAGATTGGTTTCTGCTTCAGTGCCACTCCTGTGTGTGCCACCTGTCTCAAGTTTTGTGCCACATTACACTTAGTGTGTAATACTGGGCCAGATTTCTTTTAAATTCTCCCTGAAAAAAAAAATAGTGGGAGATTAAGATTGGCATTTCTGCTTCAGTGCCACTCCTGTGTGTGTCACCTGTCTCAAATTTTGTGCCACATTAAACCTAGTATATAATACTGGGCCAGTTTTTTTTAAAAATTATCCCAGAAAAAAAAAAGTGTGAGATTAAGATTCGCAATTCTGCCTCATTGCCAGTGCTGTGTGTGGCATCTGTCTCTAATTTTGTGCCACAGAACATATACTGTATAAGAGTGGGCCACATTTCTTCAATATTCTCCCAGAAAAAATAAAAAGGGGGAGATTTTTATTGGTAGTGTCTGCATCAGCGTCTGTCCTGTTAGTGGTATATCTGTCTGCCACTGAAGCTGTAGAGTTTGGTCAAAAGAATCTACCTTGTCGTAGTGGCGGAGTAAAAATCTTTTGGCCAAAACAAAAGCTGCTGGCTATGTATGTGATCTGGTGATGGTGCAGAAATGGAGTTTTTCCAAGAGAAGGTAATGGGACTCTCAACAGGAGTGGAGGTGGGGCTGGGTTGGAGACTGGGCGGAGTCTCAAGGGGGCCCCGAAAATTTTGCCAGTATGGGGCCCAGAAATTCTTAGTGGCAGCCCTGGGTTGCATTCTATTGTTTGCACAGTATGAAGTCATAGCCGCTTACACCTGTTCACACTTTATTCTGTTCAGAGGTACTGATCCGTTTTTTGTTTTTCTTTCGTAGCATGCTAGCTCACAACATCCGGACCCTCCCAACCTGTTGCCCTAATCCCGACCCCTCCCAACACCGTCTGTGAGAGCCGGATGTTACAGCCCTGCTTTCACCCGCTCTTCCTCTGCAACTGCAGGAGTGCCTCCCTAGTTGTTGGAGATCTTCACGGCTTGATCTTTGAAATTGTTGACCAAAGGAAATTTTTTTTCTTATAAATTTCCACATTTTTTACCACTTAAAAAATATATATTTGTGTTTAATATCTGTGTAATTGCACTGACCTGGACAATCATATTGCTAGGTGAGTTTTGATATATAGTGAACATGGTAAATAAAAAAAAAACAAACAATTGTGTAGTTGGACTTGTCTTGCAATTTAACAGCACTTGGATTTTTCCTTCCCATTTTCCAGTACACTATGTGGTAGAATGAATGTTATTATTCAACAGTACAACTCGTCTAGCAGAAAATAAACCCTCATATGGCTATATGGATGGAAAAACTAAGAAAAAGCTATGGCTCTTGAAAGAAGGGGAAGAAAAAACGTAAATGAAAAAAAACAGAAAATCGCCAACACGTGATGGGGTTAAGTTCAAGATAGTGAGAAACTGTATCACTTGTATCTATCACTGCAATGTTTCAGCTCATTCCTGAGTCTTTTTGTCCAGAAGTCTGACACTATGTCACCATTGGACTTATGTTACGACACTATTTTATGCTGTATTGCAGATTTCTATTTAGTCTTTAATAAGGTCAGCAATTTCTGATCTACACAAACTGCTTTTCTAAGACATCTAACATTGCTAGTTTGAGGGAAGCACTGGTTTTCCTTAAAGAAACCGAATATGGCGTCTTACTGGCAATGCTCCACACTGGGAACGTACGCAGATTTGCACCGAGTCAGTTTTTGACCAGGAGCTTATCTCTTGTCATCACAAAGCTTAATGTTCAGATATTGACTCATAGGGAAGCTACTTCTCCTAGGTGGTAGGGTCTTTCGTTGGCTGACAAGAGCAATGTGTTTGTATGTGATGTGAGGAGGGAGCGTTTGTGACTATTTGGACACTGTCAGTTCTATGTTTGGGGTTTTGTCATCACCTCTTCCCATTTATTACATAGCTGTATCACTTCAGTGGTGACATCACCTCCTCCCTTTTATTGTACGGCCAAATAACTGCAGATATGTCACCCCTCTTATATGATACAGCTGTACCACCATAACATTGGCACCTCTAGTATTGAATTTATAGCTATAGTATATCACTATTTAATTATTAATTCATGGCCTTCAGCTCCGTCTGGAGCAATGGCGACTTGATGGATGAACTATCGGTAGGGAGATTGGTCTTGTGCAAGCCTAGATAGGTCCACCAGGGTCTTTTCCGCCATTATCTTGATTGTATCAAGCCATTGGGTTCTTCTTCTTCTCCTTGTTCCTTCTTTTTTTCCAATCATGATGTGCTTCTCCAGTGATTGCTCGCTTCGTATGATGTGCCCAAAGTAGGCAAGTCGTAGCTTGGTGATGGGTCCTTTGAGTGATGTGTCTGGCTTGATTTGTTCCAAAATTGATTTGTTCGTTCTTCTTGCCATTCCTGGTATTGATAACATCCTTCTCCAGCACCACATTTGAAAAGGCATTGATTCTTCTTCTGTCTTGCTTCTTCATCGTCCAGTTTTCACATTTGTGCATTACCACAGAAAAGATAAAACTATGTATAAGCCGTGTCTTCGTCGCCAGTGAAATGTTCCTCGATTTGAGGACCTTGTCCAGTGTCTTTATTGATGATTTGCCCATAGCTAGACAGATATTCACTTCTAGTGTCGTCGTTTCATCTTGAGTGACCATCGATCTGAGTAGGTGGAAGTCTTTTACAACTTCCAGTTTGTCGCCGTTTATCTCAAATGTGTCCGGTTGTAATTGTCAGTAGTCAATAATATCTTTGTCTTCTTTAAATTGAGTAAAAGTCCCTGGTTGAGCTTTCCATCTGGACACTCCGTAATAATTCCATAAGTCCATCTACGCTTATTACTATCAATATTAAATTGCCTGCGTATTTCAGATTGCTGATGATACGTCTGGCAACGTTTATTCCTTCTTCCTTTGAATTACAATACATTTATTATTGCAATACCAAACACAGCCTAAAGAGAAGAGTGGCGCTATACACCAGACCAATCCAGGACTGCGGAGTGTAAGACATATTAGACAGAGGAGAGTATTTCGTGTCCTACTTCTGAATGTGAAGATAGTGTAGAGTATAACTCCAGCGCTGGGCTATATGGTTACTTGTTACAGTTATGCATCGGACAATGGGTGTTACATGTAAGGTTTGTCCATTTACTTCTGACATTTCTGTAGGGATCAGGCAGACCTAGCTAAGAATCAAAAGCTGAGCAGGAATATAAATGTTCATATGGTGCCTTTGATATCAAACTTGGAAGCATAAACGAAACATGTGAATGTGGTTTTCTTAAAAAAATAAAATAACACGAATTGTAGCATAATTTCTCTCAGTATCTAAAATTATCACCAATTTTACCCTACATCCGTACTTAAATTATTACTAACTAGTTGTAAGGTCATAATGTCTAAAGGTGTTAATCCAGAAAGAGAGTAAACTAACACAAACAAACTGAAATAAATGTGCAGGAGCAGCTGCTGTAGACGCAATGCAAAAGCAGAAAGAAAAGAGGCAAAAAAATTCTGCAACCGCAAGTATGTAAACGGCCATATTTATTACACAGCTCCGAGAAATGCGAGGTTCTTAGCGCACATTTTGATCAAACTGTGCGAGCCCATCTGCCAACGACAAGGCAACCTCTTCAGATGGGACCCTACACTAACACTACACTAACCGGTATTAATAAAGCCCCTATGTCTAATGTTGTTGATCCAGAAGAAGGCAAAAAACCCTGGACACACTCAGCCAATTTGTGACTCAGGGAAAAAATTCCTTCTTGACCCCGGGAAAAGGCGATCAGTCCTAGAACCCTGGATCAAGCCCTGCTACTAATACTACGGTTATTATTATCCTCCCACATTATCTATTGTTATTTATTTATTATTATTAATGTTTCTATTCTAAGTAATGTTTATTCTAATATTAAAACTAAAATCCTTACTATATGCATATTAGTAAAATACTAATTTAATAACTGTTATAATTATTTTATGCTTTTACTCCTTTTTCTTCCTTATTATAAATATTCTACCATTGCAGCTTTAATTATTTTTTTGCTATTACTATTAAAAGACTATTGTATTTTTTTTTACTATAAATATTACTACTATACTATGTATATGCTTTTGATCTAGAAGAAGGCAAAAACCCTTGGACACTTTCAGCCAATCTGTGTCTGAAGGGAAAAAATCCTTCTTGACCCCGGAAAAAGGCGATCAGTCCTAGAACCTTGGATCAAACCCTACTACTCATACTATGGTTATTATTAGCATTACGCTTTTATTATTATTATTGTTATTATCCCACATTATGTATTGTTTATGTATTATTGTTTCTATTTTATGTAATGTAAATTCTAATATTGAAACTAAAATTACTATATTTTATTATTAGAATACTAATTTAATAACTATTATAATTATTTTATGCTTTTTGTCCTTTTTCCTCCTTATTATAAATATTCTACCATTGCAGCTTTAATTATTATTTTTGCTATTGCTATAAAAAAGACTTCCTTTTCTACTATAAATATTACTACTATACTATGTATATGCTTTTGATCCAGAAGAAGGCAAAAACCCTTGGACACTTTCAGCCAATCTGTGTCTGAAGGGAAAAATTCCTTCTTGACCCCGGAAAAAGGCGATCAGTCCTAGAACCCTGGATCAAGCCGCCTAATTCTAATAAAATGTGTATATTGTGTTATATTAATAGAATAGTGGTTAATACTAGCTGACTACCTTGTTATGACAACTACTTCTCTATATCCTATTTATACTACTGTAACTAATTGTTTATATTATTAATTATTATTAATGCTACGCCCCTACCAATAATAAGGTTCCTATGTTACTTACTGCTACATCAAACCTGCTGTTATAACTACTAATATTATGACTTTACATTTTTATTCCTACTGTTTTTTACTATAATTACTACTTTTTGTTACTACTATGATAGCTACTATTACAGTTTTTCCTACTAATATTAATATACTAATATTATTATACCACTCTTATTGCTATTCTTTTTTTATACTTACCTCCCAGTATTTGCCGTATATGATGTTATCGGCTGAGAGGTCCTAGCAGGATTGTCCAGATGATGTTCTTCTCTCCTCTCAAATACTGGTTGATATATTGGAGGATGTGGCACTGCGTGGTCTTGCTGCTTCTTCTGGCCTCTGTCCTGCTGCTTCTTCTGGCCTCTGTTGTGGTCTCTCTTCTGGCCTCTGTCCTGCTGCTTCTTCTGGCCTCTGTCCTGCTGCTTCTTCTGGCCTCTGTTGTGGTCTGTCTTCTGGCCCCGATCTTAATTGTGATTTTGACCTCTTTTTTCTTCATTTCTTCTTTTTGGGTTCTCTGCTCTTCATCCAGGTCCATACACAGTACTTTAGCCCGCATTGCCCTTGCTTCTTGTCCTGTGATCCTGGTCTTCATGGATGGTGCAGGCTGCTCTTCATATTCATGCCTTGGGGTATATTTCTTCTGGGCTTCTGGGCTGGTCGGCATGAGGCGCTAAGAAGACAGCAGATTAAGTTACTCATGTAATAAGACATTCCTATACACCCTTGTAAAATTAAAGGCAGCAGTATAGTCTTCTCACTAACCTCCATCTTGTAGATGGGTGACGGCAGAAACTTCATACAGAAGGCCAGTCTTCTGAATGCCTCCTCCGATGTGAGATCAACTGTAGAGAAAAGAACCAAATATAAGGATCACCCATAACCATACAGAGAGGATGTAACAGGGCGGCACTACTGACCGCCACATTGCTAACCATCCCGCTAAGTGCTAGGAGCACGTCTGACCACAGCACAGAGAATGGTCGTCTAACAGTGTGAGGAATCTCACCTGATCCAACGCTGGATGAAGGTCCGGTCCACATGGTCTCGCTGTGGTCTTCACTCGTGTCAAAATCTATCAAAATCCTGCAAAATAGCAGAACTGTCAGAATAGGTTTTGGGCTCATTGACCAGGGTGTACTGTTACTGGAAACTTTGGGAAACACTGTGTGTTTAGGAGGCATTGCCGGGGCAAAGGGGACATTGGGCAATGTGCAGGATATGACGGTTCTATATCCAATATCTGCCCTCCCCCATTATTCTGTGCTGTATATGGAGGAATATTCGGAATAATCGACTTCGGTCCGTTCTCCGCTCTGCAGGCGCCGTTCTCTATGGAGGAGGAACTGATGTTAAATATTGGACCCATCCAATAAGATGTGACAAGTGGTGACAGCGGAGTATCAGCGCCACCTCCTCATCATGTACATGCCTCTATGTGAAGTATTGAGGTAAATAAGAACAATTAGTAACAGAACATCTCGGGTTATTCTGTGTGAATATGTGATGAGATAATCAGCCGTCACTTATATAATATTACAGGTTTATACCTGATATGTCGCAGTAGCCGCAGGTGTCCGTCTTCACTCTCTGCTGAGATAGAACAGACTGAGTATAACTGACGTTTGTGTTTTTTCAAATTCAAATCTAACAATCCTACTGGTTGTTTATTGCCATGGTGACTGAAGTCACTGATAGTTTAAAGGGACATGACGGTATTATTGCACTATAGTGAATTTTACTACAATGTGTGCAGAATTATTAGGCAAGTTGTATTTTAGAGGATTATTTTTATTATTGATCAACAACTATGTTCTCAATCAACCAAAAAGACTCATAAATATGAAAGCTTAATATTTTTGGAAGTTGGAGTGTTTTTTTTTTTAGATTTGGCTATCTTAGGAGGATATCTGTTTGTGCAGGTAACTATTACTGTGCAGAATTATTAGGCAACTTAATAAAAACCAAATATATTCCCATCTCACTTGTTTATTTTCACCAGGTAAACCAATATAACTGCACAAAATTTAGAAATAAACATTTCTGACATGCAAAAATAAACCCCCAAAATTAGTGACCAATATAGCCACCTTTCTTTATGATGACACTCAGCAGCCTCCATCCATAGGTTCTGTCAGTTGCTTGATCTGTTTACGATCAACATTGCGTGCAGCAGCCACCACAGCCTCCCAGACACTGTTCCGAGAGGTGTACTATTTTCCCTCACTGCAGATCTCACATTTTATGAGGGATAACAGGTTATCTATGGGGTTCAGATCAGGTGAACAAGGGGGGCATGTCATTTTTTTTCTTCTTTGAGACCTTTACTGGCCAGCCACGCTGTGGAGTAGTTGGAGGCATGTGATGGAGAATTGTTCTGCATGAAAATCATGTTTTTCTTGAACAATATCGACTTCTTCCTGTACCACTGCTTGAAGAAGTTGTCTTCCAGAAACTGGCAGTAGGTCAGGGAGTTGAGCTTCACTCCATCCTCAACCTGAAAAGGTCCCACAAGTTCATCTTTGATACCAGCCCATACCAGTACCCCACCTCCACCTTGCTAGCATCTGAGTCAGAGTGGAACTCTCTGTCCTTTACTGACCCAGCCGCTGGCCCATCCATCTGGCCCAGCCGCTGGCCCATCCATCTGGCCCATCAAGAGTCACTCTCATTTCATCAGTCCACAAAACCTTTGAAAAGTCAGTCTTAAGATATTTCTTGGCCCAGTCTTGATGTTTTACCTTATGTTTCTTGTTCAAAGGTGGTGGTTTTTCAGCCTTCCTTACTTTGGTTCTGTCCCTGAGTATCACACACCTTGTTTTTTTTGTTAATCCAGTAACGTTGCAGCTCTGAAATATGGCAAAACTGGTGGCAAATGGCATCTTGGCAGCTTCACGCTTGATTTTCCTCAATTCATTGGCAGTTATTTTGCGCCTTTTTTGCTCAACACGCTTCTTGCGACCCTGTTGGCTATTTGCCATGAAACGCTTGATTGTTCGGTGATTACACTTCAAAAGTTTGGCAATTTCAAGACTGCTGCATCCCTCTGCAAGACATCTCACAAGTTTTGGACTTTTCAGAGCCCGTCAAATCACTCTTCTGACCCATTTTGCCAAAGGAAAGGAAGTTGCCTAATAATTAAGGACACCTTATATAGGGTTTTGATGTCATTAGACAACAACCCTCCTCATAACAGAGATGCTCATCATCTGATTTACTTAATTGGTAGTTGGCTCTCAAGCCTGAACAGCTTGGAGTAGGACAACATGTATAAAAAGTATCATGTGATCAAAATACAACTTGTTCTAGCAATATGTCCTCGTTTACCAAAAACCCTGTATTTGCTTCTACTTCACTGCATTTTGTGAGGTCATGATATCTTATTATCTAGTTGGATTGCTCAAGGGAGTTTCTGTTGTGTAATTTACAATTAAGAATAGAATTGTTGTCACCTAGGAGAGGCATGTTCAATAAATATTAGGTTTAGGCAGGGCCGCCATCAGGGTTTTACTGCCTTGACTGGCGTATGGGGCCCGATGAGCAGAGGGCGCTCACAATGCACCATCTGTCTCCTTCCTGCCTGAAGATCCTGCACCATGTGACATGGTGCAGGATGGAAACACGTGGTTCAGTATCATGGGGCAGGATGCAGACAGATGGGGCACGATGGAGACACATGGTGCAGGATGGAGACATGGAGCAGGATAGAGATAAATGGTGCAGATTCATGGGCAGGGTGTAGACATGTGACAGCATGGAGACAGATGAAGCAGGATGGAGACAGATGGGGCAGGATGGTGACAAATGGGGCAGGATAGAGACATATAGGGCAGGATCATGAGGTGGGATGGAGACAGATGGAGCAGGATCATGGGGCAGGATGAGACATATATGGAGGGATGGAGACAGATGGGACAGGAACATGGGGCAGAATGGAGACACATGGTGCAGTATCATGGGGCAGGATGGAGATATGGTGCAGGATGCAGACATGTGGTGTAGGATCATGGGCAGGATGGAGAAAGATTTGGAGGTATGGAGACAGGGAGGTATGGAGACAGATGGAGATAGATGGGGCAGGATGGAGACACATGGTGCAGGATCATGGGGCAGGATGCAGACACATGGTCAAAGATCATGGGGCAAAGTGGAGACACATGGTGAAGGATCATGGGGCAGGATAGAAACAAACAGATGGTGCAGGATCATGGGGCAACATGGAGACAGATGGGGCAGGATGGAGACAGATGGAGCAGGATCATGGGGCAAGATGGAGACATATATGGAGGGATGGAGACAGATGGGACAGGAACATGGGGCAAGATGGAGACACATGATGCAGTATCATGAGGCAGGAAGGAGATATGGTGCAGAATGCATCATGTGGTGCAGCATCATGGGCAGGATGGAGAAAGATATGGAGACAGGGAGGCATGGAGACAGATGGAGATAGATGGGGCAGGATGGAGACACATGGTGCAGGATCATGGGGCAGGATAGAGAAGCAGATGGGGCAGGATCATCGGGCAGCACGGAAACAGATGGGGCAGGATGAAGACACATGGTGCAGGATCATTGGACAGATGGGGCAGGATGGAGACATATGGGAAAGGATGGGGAGATCATAAGGGGCAGAATGGGACATCACATGGGGAGAATGAATACTAATGAGGGCTGGATGGGAGAACATGTGGATTGAGCCAGGAATGAGACAAAAGGGGGCTAGATTGAGGGATATTATTACCCTAGGGCAGGGATGGGGAGCCTTTTTCCAGCTGGGGCCTGGAATTTCTACCATCATTCTGGAGCAACACAAAAATGATCACCTTGAAAATCACCCTGGTATATTTAGTCAATTAATTACGGTAACTCACCCTTAATGTGACGGCTGGAACTGCTTCTCTTTGGTGCAGCTGTGATGTTAGGTGATACTGATCATGTTGCTTCTCACAGCTGCTTTTCCAGGGTTGTCGACAAGGAGAGCAGTCAACTTTTTGTCATAATAAGTTTTGTATATCATATACATCACATAGGAGACGCTGGGACTACTGTATATACATCACATAGGACATGCTGAGACAGCTGTATATACACCTCTTAGGAGACACTGGAGCTGCTGTTTATACATCACACAGGAGATGCTGAGACTGCTGTATCTATATCACATTGAGGATGCTGAGACAGCTGTATATATAATTTAAACCATAGCCAGGAAAAACATGCACTAAAATGTAATATTTATTAGATATGTTAAACCTAGGACAACCATACAATCAACAATTCCGCAGTGTAAGTGCTCATGATTAGCAGTGCTCAAGTAAAAAATGGTTCAATCTCACCAGTAGAGGTTTTTGTTCATGTTCTTCAAGGCCTATTTATTTGAATAAAAAAGCCAGAGCGGAAGGAGAGAACGGGGGATTAAAGGGTAAAGAAAGAACAGTCTTTCTGTTTCTCCCTGTCGTGCCCTTGTAGTACTCCCGCTCTCACAAGGGCAGTACCCAAGTGTGGACCTGTGTGATGCCCCAGGGTCCTGGTTGTCACAGTGACATTGCTTTCCTCACGGGGATAGTGATGTTACGTTTGGAAGCAATGAAGGATATCTTTTAGCAGGTAATCACAATGCATACAACATGTTCACACTCCAGGTCAGAAGGGAGAGCTCTAAGCCTAGTTTATGGTGAAATTCTCTATAAATACATTCTGATCGGGAGGGGAAGGGTTCAGAAAGTTACAGACAGAGAAGAGAGCAGACCAACATAGAGTGTCCTCGTTCTTTACTGCACCATTCACCATCATCTTCCATCTACACATCAGGAGCCCTGGGGATATACTTCACCTGCGGGAAGTTATACCATCTAGCTGCCATAACATCACCCCAAAGGACCCCTTAAAGCAGCGTCGGTCCGCACTGACCGAATACCACAGGTGACGTCACGAACATAAACTTTATTCAATTTCCCCTTTTAGGCTGGTTTCACATTTGCGTTTTTTTTTTATTTGCGTTTTTGCGCTAAAAACCGCAAAAAAAGCATGCATTTTTTTTCCTATACTTAACATTAAAAACGCATGCGTTTTTTCTCTGCATGCGTTGTATTGCAGAAATGCAACATGTAGTAAGTTTAGCGGCTTTTTTTGCGGCAAAAAAACGTATTGATGTCTATGTAAACGCATGCGTTTTTAAGAAAAACACAAGAATACACACTGATAAGCCACTCCCAAACCCTAACCCTAAGGGATCCTAACCCTAACCCTATGGGTTAGGGTTAGGATCCCTAGGGTTAGGGTTAGAGTTTGTGTTTTAGGGTTAGGGTTAGAGTTTGTGTTTTAGGGTTTGGGTTAGAGTTTGTGTTTTAGGGTTAGGGTTAGAGTTTGTGTTAAAGTTTGTTAGAGTTTGTGTTAGGGTTAGGGTTAGAGTTTGGGTTAGAGTTTGGGTTAGGGTTAGAGTTTGTGTTAGAGTTTGTTAGAGTTTGTGTTAGAGTTTGTGTTAGAGTTTGTGTTAGAGTTTGTGTTAGAGTTAGGGTTAGGGTTAGAGTTTGGGTTAGGGTTAGAGTTTGTGTTAGAGTTTGTGTTAGAGTTTGTGTTAGAGTTTGTGTTAGGGTTATGGTTAGGGTTAGGGTTAGAGTTTGTGTTTTAGGGTTAGGGTTAGGATCCTGTTGTGAATTCTGTTGTCGGGCTCCCTCCTGTGGTCATGAATGGTACTTCGGCTGGTTCTGTCCATGGACTTCCTCTGGTGGGTGTTTCTGAGTTTCACAGGTGATGAGGTTAATTCGTTAGCTGCTGCTCTATTTAACTCCACTTAGATCTTTGCTCCATGCCACCTGTCAATGTTCCAGTATTGGTCTGTTCACTCCTGGATCGTTTTTGTGACCTGTCTTCCCATCAGAAGCTAAGTTCCAGCTTGTATTTCTTTGGTTTGCTATTTTTCTGTCCAGCTTGCTATTTTATTTGTTGTCTTGCTTGCTGGAAGCTCTGGGACGCAGAGGGAGCGCCTCCGCACCGTGAGTCGGTGCGGAGGGTCTTTTTGCGCCCTCTGCGTGGTCTTTTTGTAGGTTTTTGTGCTGACCGCAAAGTAACCTTTCCTATCCTCGGTCTGTTCAGTAAGTCGGGCCTCACTTTGCTAAATCTATTTCATCTCTGTGTTTGTATTTTCATCTTACTCACAGTCATTATATGTGGGGGGATGCCTTTTCCTTTGGGGAATTTCTCTGAGGCAAGGTAGGCTTTATTTTTCTATCTTCAGGGCTAGCTAGTTTCTTAGGCTGTGCCGAGTTGCATAGGGAGCGTTAGGCGCAATCCACGGCTATTTCTAGTGTGTTTGATAGGTTTAGGGATTGCGGTCAGCAGAGTTCCCACGTCCCAGAGCTCGTCCTTATTATCAGTAACTATCAGGTCATTCCGTGTGCTCTTAACCACCAGGTCCATTATTGTAATGACCACCAGGTCATAACAGGATCCCTAGGGTTACTAGGAATCCTAACCCTAACCCTAGGTATTTCTGTTTATAGTGGGTTTTCTAGTTGATTTTGATGATTGGCAGCTGTCACACACTTCTCATCATGCGTTTCAAAAACGCAAATGCAGGAAAAAACGCTTGTAAATGCGTCAAAACGCCACGTTTGCGTTAAAACATGCAAAAACGCATGCGCCTAAAAAACGCAGCGTTTAAACGCATTTAAACGCATTTTTGCACCAAATGCGTTTGCGTTTAAAACGCTGCAGATTAAAACGCAAGTGTGAAACCAGCCTTACATGGGCGCCCAGGGCCACAGACAGGGTTGCCACCGAGACATCCCCATGTGAACACCGGACCCGGTATCGGGTACCCCACGGCCCTGGTTGGCGACTCACCTGATTATAAAGGGCCCATGAATAATGTAGTCTCCCTGAGTATTTAATGAAAAAAAGCCAATAGGTTGCTTGCAGTGGAAAGTCTGTCCTGGCTAAACTAATTTGTGGTGTCAGTGCCTCTGTACGGGAATGAATGTACAGGACCATTCATTCCCGTTCAGAGGCACTGACACCACCAGATAGTTTAGCCATGTCGGACTTGCCGCTGCAAGCAACCTATTGGCTTTTTTCATTCTTTTCCCCTGATGAATCCCCTTGACAGGGGAGGAAACGCGTAGGGAGGTTACAATATTCAGGGAGGCTACATTATTCATGGGCACTTTATAAGCACGTCCATACTTGGGTACTGCCCTTGTCAGGGAGGGAGCATTATAGGGGCACGACAGGGAGAAACAGAAAGACTGTTCTATCTTTACCCTTTAATCCCCCTTTCTCTCCTCACACTCTGGCTTTTTATTCAAATAAATAGGTCTTCAAGAACATGAACAAGAACCTATACTGGTGAGATTGAACCATTTTTTACTTTAGCACTGCTAATCATGAGCACTTACACTTTGGAATTGTTGATTGTATGTGTGTCCTAGGTTCATATTGTTTTTTTAACATATCTAATAAATGTTAAGTTTTGGTGCATGCTTTTAACATAGTAACATAGTAACATAGTTAGTAAGGCCGAAAAAAGACATTTGTCCATCCAGTTCAGCCTATATTCCATCATAATAAATCCCCAGACCTACGTCCTTCTACAGAACCTAATAATTGTATGAAACAATATTGTTCTGCTCCAGTAAGACATCCAGGCCTCTCTTGAACCCCTCGACTGAGTTCGCCATCACCACCTCCTCAGGCAAGCAATTCCAGATTCTCACTGCCCTAACAGTAAAGAATCCTCTTCTATGTTGGTGGAAAAACCTTCTCTCCTCCAGACGCAAAGAATGCCCCCTTGTGCCCGTCACCTTCCTTGGTATATATGGCTATATATCCTGGCTATGCTTTAAATTATAGTGTTGCCTGATTAGACAGGTAATTTTGGAACAGATAATTCTGATCCTTTGTGCTGGATATTACAGCTGTATATATATCACATAGGAGACACAGGGACTATTGTATATAAATCACATAGGAGACGCAGGGACTGCTGTTTATACATCACACAGGATACGCTGGGACTTCTGTATATACATCACACAGGAGTCGGTGGGACTGCTGTATATACATCACACAGGAGACGCTGGGACTGCTGTATATACATCACACAGGAGACTCTGGGGTCATATAAATTACAGGAGGGACTGGGGGGGCATAGACATCACAGGAGATGTTGAGACATATTCATCACCGGGGAGGCTGGGGGGATATACAGTGCTCGGGGAAATATACAGCACTTTTGGGGTAAATGCAGCATTGGGGAATAGACACATCACTTGTGGACACATACAGCCATGGGGATATACAGAACTGGGAAAGGGGGAATATAAAGCACTGGGAAGAACAGGCATCGCCGGGTATCCACATAGATCTGCGGGCCGGAGGTTCCCTACCCCTGCCCTAGGGGCTATTTAAGGGAATTCTTGGCTCTTTCTTGGATGCATTATCCTGTGAAGTATGCCAACTTCTTCATAACATGTGGTGGGCTCCTGGTGTAAATTTTTTGGTTTCCCACTTCGTAATAACCTTGTCTGTCTTTTGGGGGGGGGGAGTTGTCAATAAAATTTTGTATTTATTCTTATGATTGGTTCCTGTGTACATTTTTTCTTTTTCTGATGTTATCACTTATCCTGTATAGAGGTGACTACTTTTTTTCACAGGAGAATCTTTGTAAGTGCACTTCTGCGGCTGTGAACGAAGTATCTAATCTCTAATGGAAATAAAGAATCTTCTCCTAATTAATATCAGTGTAACATCCCTGCCGGCATCACTGCATGGCTTCCCATGTCCCCTCTTCCTCACCACTCCTGGCCATGCTGTGAGTTCTGTCCTCTGCCTGCTCCATGTCTTGGGACTCATGTCCATACTTGTTGCATACCTCCTGGCTGTATGCTTAGAGCGGCAGTCCCAGCACTTCCTGTTTCTTATAGTTACCGTGTGCACCTTCCTAAGGTGTCCCCTACCAATTGCCAAGACTCATCAGGTACTTTAGGCATTCCCACCCCTAGCGGGTTGCCTGAGCAATGTATTTCCTCAGTTAGTGTCTTGCTGCTGAGGTGCTAGGTCCTGTCTTGCTTTATATCTCATTTCGGCCACCCAGGAGGGCTTCGTACCCTAGCCTGTACCTGTGTCTCTCGTTTCTGCCACCCAGTGGGGCTTTGTACCCTGGCCTGTACCTGTGTCTCTCATTTCTGCCACCCGTTTGGGCTTCGTTCCCTGGCCTGAGTTCTTGTTCCCATGCCTTGTCCCACACCTGACCTTGTCTGAACTTAGTCCTATACCAGTGAACGTGTGTATCCCTGTTTGTAACCTTTCCTAGTCCAATGTGTGTTTCCTTGTGTTCACTCCTCCTGCTCATTGCTCTGCTTCCTGCGGCTTTGCTCTGCCTCCTGCAGCTCTGCTGTTTGTTCTGCCTCCTGCAGCTCTGCTCTTTGCCCTGCATCCTGCGGCTCTTCTCTTTGCTCCACCTCCTGCGGCTCTGCTCTGCTTGTCTCTTGCCTCCTGCGGCTCTGTCCTGCTCTCCGCATCGTGCAGCTTTGCTCTGCTCCCACTCCGTGCCCAGTGTGTCCTTGTCCCTCAAGTCTGTACTGGTTCGTACCTGTTCCCTTATCATACTCATTCCAGCCTGTGTTCCTGTGTCTCCTGAAGTAGTTCCTGTCCCTCCTTTCTGAACTGGTTCCTATCTGTTCCCTACTCATACCTGCTACCTGCCTATGTTCCTGTCCCACCTGAACCAGATCCAGTCCCGCTAGCTGTGCCCGCCTGCCTGCCTAGAGTAACAGTCGTGCCTAACCGTACTTGCTTGCACCTGTCTCTTGTGTTTTGTCCCTCAGTGGGATCAGCTGACACAGCTGATACCGCCTTGGAATGGTACCTGATAGCTACCTGCCGCAGAAGCCTGACCTCACCATCAGAGGCTCCAGTGAACACCAAGATAGCTGCTTAGCTGCGCCCTTTCCAGGGTAGTCTGGCTTGTGGCACAGTGGGACCACAATCTCCTTGCTAACGCCACCCAGTCAGGGCACGAGTGTGACAATCAGAGAGAACAAATGACAGCAATACACAACACAATCCTCTATACCAACACCAATAATACCACATACAGGGAAGAAATACTGCCACATCATGACCAGACCATGTATTACCACCACATAGTGACCGAATAATACTACATACATGGAACAAATACTGCCACACCATGACCAGATCACATGTTACCACCATAGTGACCTTATAATTCCACATACAAGGAACAAATACCAGCACACCATAAACAAACCACATATTACCACCACATAATGACCGAATACTACAATACTGATCATAAATACAAACCACAATGCTAACAACACTGATTACTACCAGTGACATTATGCAGAGGAGCTCTGTATATAGTGTCAGTGTACAGGTAATAGAGCGATCACCGGTGACATTATACACAGGAGCTTTGTATATAGTGTCAGTGTACAGGTAATATAGTGATCACCTGTGACATTATACATAGAAGCTCTGTATATAGTGTCAGATACAGGTAATACAGGAATCATCAGTGACATTATACACAGAAGCTCTGTATATAGTGTACAGTTTACAGGTAATACAGTGATCACCAGTGACATTACACACAGGAGCTCTGTATAAAGCATATAGCATACAGGTAATACAGTGATCACAAGTGACATTATACACAGGAGCTTTGTATATAGCGTACAGGTGCTACAGTGATCAGCAGTGACATTATACACTGGAGCTTTGTATACTTTCAGTGTTCAGATAATACAGGGATCACCAGTGGCATTATATACAGGAGCTCTGTGTACAATGTCAGTGTAGAGGTGATACTGTGATCACCAGTGACATTGTACACAGGAGCTCTGTATATAGTGTACAGATAACACTGTGATCACTAGGGTTGAGCGAAACGGATCGTTCATTTTCAAAAGTCGCCGACTTTTGGCAAAGTCGGGTTTCATGAAACCAGATCCGACCCCTGTGCGGGGTCGGCCATGCGGTACGCGACTTTCGCGCCAAAGTCGCATTTCAATGACGCGAAAAGCGCCATTTCTCAGCCAATGAAGGTAAACGCAGAGTGTGGGCAGCGTGATGACATAGGTCCTGGTCCCCACCATCTTAGAGAAGGGCATTGCAGTGATTGGCTTGCTCTCTGCGGCGTCACAGGGGCTATAAAGGGGCGTTCCCGCCGACCGCCATGTTACTGCTGCTGATCTGAGCTTAGGGAGAGGTTGCTGCCGCTTCGTCAGAAGCAGGGATAGCGTTAGGCAGGGTCCATTAACCACCAAACCGCTTGTGCTGTAGCGATTTGCACTGTCCAACACCACCTTCGGTGTGCAGGGACAGTGGAAGCTACATTTTTTTTTTTTTTTTCCTCAGCGCTGTAGCTCATTGGGCTGCCCTAGAAGGCTCCCTGATAGCTGCATTGCTGTGTGTACGCCGCTGTGCAAACCTACTGCTTTTTTCAAAGCACAAATCCTCTTGTTCCTTCCTTTCTGCACAGCAATCTTGTTTGTTTGTCCACACTTTTTATTTAATTTGTGCATCAGTCCACTCCTTATTGCTGCCTGCCATACCTGGCTGAGATTACTGCAGGGAGATAGTAATTGAAGGACAGTTCCTTTTTTTTTTTTTTTTTTGTGGGAGATTAAGATTGGCATTTCTGCTAGAGTGCCATCCCTGTCTGTGCCATCTCTCACTCAGTGGGCCATAGAAAGCCTATTTATTTTTTTGCTTGATTTGGGTTCTAAAATCTACCTGAAAAAATCACTACATCAATCAGTGGGAGAAAAATATTGGCCTCAGGGCTTGTGTGCCACTCCTGACTCCTGTGTGTGCCATCTCTCACTCAGTGGGCCATAGAAAGCCTATTTATTTTTGTTGCTTGATTTGGGTTCCAAAATCTACCTGAAAAAATCACTACATCAATCAGTGGGAGAAAAATATTGGCCCCAGGGCTTGTGTGCCACTCCTGACTCCTGTGTGCATCATCACTCACTCAGTGGGCCATAGAAAGCCTTTTTTTTTTTTTTTGCTTTATTTGGGTTCTAAATTCTACCTGAAAAAATCAATAAATCAATCAGTGGGAGATTAATATTGGCCTTTGGGCTTGTGTGCCAGTCCTAAGCGTGCCATCTCTCTCTCTCAGATAGTGGGCCATAGAAAGCCTATTTATTTTTTTTATTGGGTTTATAAATTTTCCCTGAAAAAAATAAAAAAAAAGTGGGAGATTAATATTGGCCTCTGGGCTTGTGTGCCAGTCCTGAGCGTGCCATCTCTCTCTCACAAATAGTGGGCCATAGAAAGCCTATTTATTTTTATTTTTTTGGTTTTATAAATTCTCCCTGAAAAAAAAAAGGGAGATTAATATTGGCCTTTGGGCTTGTGTGCCAGTCCTAAGCGTGCCATCTCTCTCTCTCAGATAGTGGGCCATAGAAAGCCTATTTATTATTTTTTTTATTGGGTTTATAAATTTTCCCTGAAAAAAAAAAAAAGGGGGAGATTAATATTGGCCTCTGGGCTTGTGTGCCAGTCCTGAGCGTGCCATCTCTCTCACAAATAGTGGGCCATAGAAAGCCTATTTATTTTTTTGGTTGATTTGGGTTCTAAATTCTACCTGAAAAAATCAATAAATCAATCAGTGGGAGATAAATATTGGCCTCTGGGCTTGTGTGCCACTCCTGACTCCTGTGTGCGTCATCTCTCACTCAGTGGGCCATAGAAAGCCTATTTTTTGTTTTATTTGTTTTCTAAATTCTCCCTGAAAAAATCGTTTTATTTTATTTGGTTTCTAAATTCCCTCCTGAAAAAATCATTTTTTTTATTATTTTTTTTTTCTAAAGTCTCCCTGAAAAAAAAAAAAAAAATCAAATCAGTGGGAGATTAATATTGCCCTTTCTGCTTGTGTGCCAGTCTTGACTCCTGGGTGTGCCATCTCTCTCTCTCTCTCTCCAATTGTGGGCCATAGAAAGCCTATTATTTTTTTAGCTTGATTTGGGTTCCAAAATCTACCTGAAAAAATCACTACATCAATCATTGGGAGAACAATATTGGCCTCTGGGCTTGTGTGCCACTCCTGACTCCTGTGTGCGTCATCTCTCACTCAGTGGGCCATAGAAAGCCTATTATTTGTTTTATTAGTTTTCTAAATTCTCCCTGAAAAAATCATTTTATTTTATTTGGTTTCTAAATTCTTCCGGAAAAAATCATTTTTTTTTATTATT
Source organism: Ranitomeya imitator (assembly GCF_032444005.1). NCBI lineage: Eukaryota > Metazoa > Chordata > Amphibia > Anura > Dendrobatidae > Ranitomeya > Ranitomeya imitator. The sequence goes on along the minus strand of NC_091286.1, from coordinate 230,515,709 downwards.
TTTTTTTTCTAAAGTCTCCCTGAAAAAAAAAAAAAAAAAAAAAAATCAGTGGGAGATTAATATTGCCCTTTCTGCTTGTGTGCCAGTCTTGACTCCTGGGTGTGCCATCTCTCTCTCTCTCTCCAATTGTGGGCCATAGAAAGCCTATTATTTTTTTTGCTTGATTTGGGTTCCAAAATCTACCTGAAAAAATCACTACATCAATCATTGGGAGAACAATATTGGCCTCTGGGCTTGTGTGCCACTCCTGACTCCTGTGTGCGTCATCTCTCACTCAGTGGGCCATAGAAAGCCTATTTTTTGTTTTATTTGTTTTCTAAATTCTCCCTGAAGAAATCATTTTATTTTATTTGGTTTCTAAATTCTTCCTTAAAAAATCATTTTATTCTATTATTTTTTTTTCTAAAGTCTCCCTGAAAAAAAAAAAAAAAAACAAATCAGTGGGAGATTAATATTTACATTTGTGCTTCAGTGACAGTCCTGCGTGTGTGGCATCTCTCTCATTTGTTGCCACCAAAAACAGAGTGTGTAACATTGTGCCTGATTTTCCTTGCGGTCTCACCCACCTGTAAAGGGGTAGCTAAATCATACTGAAGTTATAGCTCACAGTGTAAGTTGTGTGACAGCAACAAATACCGTTAGTTTGGTTATGTTTTTAAAACAATGAGGAAGTCTGGTGGAAGAGGTCGTGGCCGGGGGCGTTCATTGTCAGCTGGTAATGAGGGTAGTGGTAGTGGTGGAGCATCAGGTGGTCGTGGGAAAAAAAATATTGCACCTAAGTCTGGAGCTGTGGAGCCAGGTTCGTCGTCTGGCTACACAAGGCCTCGAAGGCTCCCTTTTCTGGGAGTAGGAAAACCGCTTTTAAAGCCGGAGCAGCAAGAGCAAGTTTTGGCTTATCTTGCTGACTCAGCCTCTAGCTCTTTTGCCTCCTCTCGTGAAACTGGTAAATGTAAAAGCAGCGCGTCGTTAGTGGATGTTCACGGTGAGGGACAAGTCGCTTCCTTGTCCTCTTCAGCAAAAACAACAACAGAGAAGAATGCAGCAGGCGACACAATGGGTTACTCCATGGAGCTCTTTACACATACCGTCCCTGGCTTAGAAAGTGAAGCAGTTAACAGTCCATGCCCATTACAAGTTGAATCTGACATGGAGTGCACTGATGCACAGCCACAGCCAGACTACTATGCTGGTCCTTTGACTCAGACCACAACATTGCCCTCGCAGGGTAATGATCAAGAATCAGACCCTGATGAGACTATGTTGCCCCATCACGAACGCTATACCACCGACCGACACGGTGACACAGACGAAGTTGCACACGAGCTACAAGAAGAGGTAATAGATGACCCAGTTCTTGACCCCGATTGGCAGCCATTGGGGGAACAGGGTGCAGGCGGCAGCAGTTCTGAAGCGGAGGAGGAGGGGCTGCAGCAGGCATAAACATCGCAACAGGTTCCATCTGCCGGGCCCGTATCTTGCCCAAAACGCGTGGTAAAGCCAAAACCTGTTGGAGGACAGCGTGGCCATCCGGTTAAAGCTCAGTCTGCAATGCCTGAAAAGGTATCCAATGCTAGAAAGACTGCAGTCTGGCATTTTTTTAAACAACATCCAATTGATCAGCGCAAAGTCATCTGTCAAAAATGTTCAACTACCTTAAGCAGAGGGCAGAATCTTAAAAGTCTCAATACAAGTTGCATGCATAGACATTTAACCACCATGCATTTGCAAGCTTGGACTAACTACCAAACGTCCCTTAAGGTTGTAGCACCCTCGGCCAATGAAGCTAGTCATCAACGCAACATCCCTTCCGGCAGTGTAGGGCCACCATTTTCCGCACCACCTGCAGTATCTGTGCAGGTTTCTTTGCCAGGCCAAAGCAGTCAGGGTCAGGGAATCACCAGTTTCGTAGTAGGAAACACTGCATCTAGGGCACCGGCGGCAACAATACCATCTCCCACCGTCTCTCAGTCTGCCATGTCCACCGGCACCCCCGCTAGTTCCACGATCTCCAGCTCTCCAGTCCAGCTCACCCTACATGAGACTATGGTTAGAAAAAGGAAGTACTTAGCCTCGCATCCGCGTACACAGGGTTTGAACGCCCACATAGCTAGACTAATCTCGTTAGAGATGATGCCCTACCGGTTAGTTGAAAGCTAAGCTTTCAAAGCCCTGATGGACTGCGCTGTACCATGCTACGAGCTACCCACTCGACACTTTTTTTCCAGAAAAGCCATCCCAGCCCTCCACCAGCATGTTAAAGAGCGCATCGTCCATGCACTCAGGCAATCTGTGAGCACAAAGGTGCACCTGACAACAGATGCATGGACCAGTAGGCATGGCCAGGGACGTTATGTGTCCATCACGGCACACTGGGTGAATGTTGTGGATGCAGGGTCCACAGGGGACAGCAATTTTGGGACAGTTCTGCCTAGCCCACGGTCTAGGAAACAGTTGGCTGTAGCCGTTCGCACCCCCTCTTCCTCCTCCTCGTCCTCCTGCAGAAGCGAGAGCTCGTCCACAGACCGCAGTCGCACAACCACTCCATCCGCAGCTGCCACTGTTGCACACCAGGTCTCCCATTATGGGGCAGCTACTGGCAAACGTCAGCAGGCTGTATTGGCTATGAAGTGTTTGGGCGACAACAGACACACCGCGGAAGTTCTGTCCGAGTTCTTGCAGAAAGAAACGCAGTCGTGGCTGGGCACTGTAGATCTTGAGGCAGGCAAGGTAGGGAGTGATAACAGAAGGAATTTCATGGCTGCCATCTCCCTTTCCCAACTGAAACACATTCCTTGCCTGGCTCACAGCTTAAACCTGGTGGTGCAGTGCTTCCTGAAAAGTTATCCGGGGTTATCCGACCTGCTCCTCAAAGTGCGTGGACTTTGCTCACATATCCGCCGTTCGCCTGTACACTCCAGCCGTATGCAGACTTATCAGCGTTCTTTGAACCTTCCCCAGCATCGCCTAATCATAGACGTTGCAACAAGGTGGAACTCAACACTGCACATGCTTCAGAGACTGTGCGAAGAGAGGCGGGCTGTTATGTTTTTGTGGGAGGATACACATACACGGGCAGGCAGTAGAATGGCAGACATGGAGTTGTCAGGTGTGCAGTGGTCGAAGATTCAAGACATGTGTCAAGTCCTTCAGTGTTTTGAGGAATGCACACGGCTGGTTAGTGCAGACAACGCCATAATAAGCATGAGCATCCCCCTAATGCGTCTGCTGATGCAAAGTTTGACCCACATAAAGGATCAGGCATCTGCAGCTGAGGAAGAGGAAAGCCTTGATGACAGTCAGCCATTGTCTGGCCAGGGCAGTGTACAGGACGAGGTAGCGGGCGAAGAGGAGGAGGAGGACGAGGAGGATGATGCGGATGATTTTATTTTTAATGAGGAAGCTTTTCCGGGGCCACTGGAAATTGTTGGCGCGGCAAGGCCGGGTTCTGGTTTTTGGAGGGACACAAGTGACGTGGATTTGCCTGAAACTGCCCCTCAACCAAGCACAACCGCAGATTTGAGAACTGGAACTTTGGCCCACATGGCGGATTATGCCTTACGTATCCTCAAAAGGGACACACGCATTACTAAAATGATGAACGATGACGATTACTGGTTGGCCTGCCTCCTTGATCCTCGCTATAAAGGCAAATTGCAAAATATAATGCCACATGAGAACTTGGAACTAATATTAGCAACCAAACAATCAACTCTTGTTGACCGTTTGCTTCTGGCATTCCCTGCACACAGCGCCCGTGATCGTTCTCACACGAGCTGCAGTGGCCAGCAGACCAGAGGTGTTAGAGGGGCAGAAATCAGAAGTGGCGTTGGCCAGAGGGGTTTTCTGACCAGATTGTGGAGTGATTTTGCTATGACCGCAGACAGGACATGTACTGCAGCATCAATTCAAAGTGACAGGAGATAACATTTGTCCAGTATGGTTACAAACTATTTTTCATCCCTTATCGACGTTCTCCCTCAACCGTCATTCCCATTTGATTACTGGGCATCCAAATTAGACACCTGGCCAGAATTGGCAGAATATGCATTGCAGGAGCTTGCTTGCCCGGCAGCTAGTGTCCTATCAGAAAGAGTATTCAGTGCTGCAGGTTCAATACTAACAGAAAAAAGGACTCGTCTGGCTACCCAAAATGTAGATGATCTAACCTTCATTAAAATGAACCACAACTGGATTTTGAAATCTTTTGCCCCACCTTGCCCGGCTGACACCTAGCTTTCCTATGAAAAGGTCTTGCCTGTGGACTATTATGAATGACTTTTCCAATATCGTAATTTGCTGCACCTGATTGTCCAGCATACGACATGTTTACACCTCCCTAAATGGCCAAACTCCCCACACGGGGCCGTGGTATCGCCACTTGGCGCCAGCACCCGTGAGAGTGCTGTTTTTTTTCTGAAGAGGTGGGTGTGCCCGCTTTTGGTCGACGGCACTGCCACTGGGTCCCTCATAGTACAATAAAGTGTCTCTGGCGGTGGTGGTGCGCACCCAACGTCAGACACACCGTTGGAATATGATGGGCCCTGGGCCTGTACCGCCGGCCACAAGACAGTTCCCCCCCCCCAGCTCAAACAGTGCTCTACCACTTGCAGAATTATCTCTCACAGCTCCACCAATGTTTAGTCTATGCGCTGACATCCTTCAATGCCTGGCACTGACAATACCATTGTATTGACATTTTTGTTATGTTAGGCCTTCGAAGCCTGTCTGCGGTCCCTCCTTCCACTAGGCCTCCACTGACCATTGTACTGCTGCCCGTGTACCCCTGGAACCAATTTTAAATTGCCAACAGCCCAATTTTGTTATGTTAGGCCTTCGAAGCCTGTCTGCTGTCCCTTCTTTCTACTACTACTACACTGACCACTGCTGCCCGTGTTCCCCTGGAACCAATTTAAAATTGCCAACAGCAATGTGTTATTATGTTAGGCCTTCGATGCCTGTTTGCGGTCACTCCTTCCACTAAGCCTCCACTGACCACACCACTGCTGCCCGTGTACTCACGGAACCAATTTTAAATTGCCTACAGCCATGTGTTATTATGTTAGGCCTTCGATGCCTGTCTGCGGTCACTCCTTCCACTAGGCCTCCACTGACCACACCACTGCTGCCCGTGTACGCACGGAACCAATTTAAAATTGCCTACAGCCAGCCCAATTTTTTTATTTTAGGCCTTCGATGCCTGTCTGCGGTCCGTTCTTTCTACTACTACTACACTGACCAGGCCACTGCTGCCCGTGTTCCCCTGGAACCAATTTAAAATTGCCAACAGCAATGTGTTATTATGTTAGGCCTTCGATGCCTGTCTGCGGTCACTCCTTCCACTAGGCCTCCACTGACCACACCACTGCTGCCCGTGTACCCCTGGAACCAATTTAAAATTGCCTACAGCCATCTGCTATTATGTTAGGCCTTCGAAGCGTGTCTACGGTCCTTCCTTCCAATAGTTCTCCACTGACCAGACCAATGCTGGCCGTGTACCCCTGGAACCCAGCTGAAAGTGCATGTAGCCTCCTTTTTTTCTTTGTTTTATATTTAGAAAGCCCAGATGAACTACGCTGTGCAACGGTTCAAGCTACCCAGTCGACATTTCTTTTGCGAGAAAAGCCATCCCAGCCCTCCACCGGCATGAAAAAGTCTGCATTGTCATAGCACTCAGGCAATCAAACAGTAGAAAGGTGCACCTGACAAGAGACGCATGGACCAGTAGGCATGTCCACAAAAAGTTACGTGTCCATTACGGCGCACTGGGTTAATGTGTTGGATGCATGGTCCACAGGGGACAGCCTACAAAGTCTGTCTGCAGTCCCTAATTCCAATTTTCCTCCGCTGACCACACCACTGCTGCCCGTGTACCCCTGGAACCAATTTTACAGTGTCTACAGCCTAATTTTGTTATGTTAGGCCTACTACGCCTGTCTGCGGTCCCTCCTTCCAATACTCGTCCACTGACCACACCACTGCTGCCCGTGGACCCCTGGAACCTATTTTTAATTGCATAGAGCATCCTTTTTTTAATAGTAGGCGTACAAAGTCTGTCTGCGGTCCACTATTGAAATTGTCCTCCACTGCCCAGAGCACTGCTGCTTGTGTACCCCTGTAACTTTTTTAAGCTGCAGTGAGCCACATTTTTGGGTTAAGTCCTACTACCTGTGTCTGTCTGCGCCACTCAATTCAGCTGTGTTCCTTTGAAAAAAGCTGAGCGTCAATAGTCTTGTTTTCAGCCTCTAGGAATTTTAAAACTGCATTGGGGGTACAACTTTGGTAGGGCCTACTAACGGTGTCTGCCTCCCCAAGGTGTGCCCCAGGTTTCCTCGCCATTGCTTCGATCTTAATGCTCTCGTTTAGTAGTTGTTGGAAACTACACTGCATTAGGCCTACAAATTGGGTATGGGGTGTAGAGAGATGGTGTGTTCCACTCCAAGTTGTTCCCCAGGTTGCCTTTCCTGAGCTTCGATCTTCCGGCTCTCGTTTAGTAGTTGTTGGAAACTACGCTGCATTAGGCCTACAAATTGGGTATGGGGTGTAGAGAGATGGTGTGTTCCACTCCAAGGTGTTCCCCAGGTTGCCTTTCCTGAGCTTCGATCTTCCGGCTCTCATTTAGTAGTTGTTGGAAACTACACTGTATTAGGCCTACAAATTGGGTATGGGGTGTAGAGAGATGGTGTGTTCCACTCCAAGGTGTTCCCCAGGTTTCCTCTCCATTGCTTCGATCTTCATGCTCTCGTTTAGTAGTTGTTGGAAATTACGCTGCATTAGACCTACAAATTGGGTATGGGGTGTAGAGAGATGGTGTGTTCCACTCCAAGGTGTTCTCCAGGTTGCCTTTCCTGAGCTTCGATCTTCCGGCTGTCGTTTAGTAGTTCTTGGAAACTACACTGCATTAGGCCTACAAATTGGGTATTGGGTGTAGAGAGATGGTGTGTTCCACTCCAAGGTGTTCTCCAGGTTGCCTTTCCTGAGCTTCGATCTTCCGGCTCTCGTTTAGTAGTTGTTGGAAACTACGCTGCATTAGGCCTACAAATTGGGTATGGGGTGTAGAGAGATGGTGTGTTCCACTCCAAGGTGTTCCCCAGGTTGCCTTTCCTGAGCTTCGATCTTCCGGCTCTCGTTTAGTAGTTGTTGGAAACTACACTGCATTAGGCCTACAAATTGGGTGTGGGGTGTAGAGAGATGGTGTGTTCCACTCCAAGGTGTTCCACAGGTTTCCTCTCCATTGCTTCGATCTTCATGCTCTCGTTTAGTAGTTGTTGGAAACTACGCTGCATTAGACCTACAAATTGGGTATGGGGTGTAGAGAGATGGTGTGTTCCACTCCAAGGTGTTCTCCAGGTTGCCTTTCCTGAGCTTCGATCTTCCGGCTCTCGTTTAGTAGTTGTTGGAAACTACACTGCATTAGGCCTACAAATTGGGTATTGGGTGTAGAGAGATGGTGTGTTCCACTCCAAGGTGTTCTCCAGGTTGCCTTTCCTGAGCTTCGATCTTCCGGCTCTCGTTTAGTAGTTGTTGGAAACTACGCTGCATTAGGCCTACAAATTGGGTATGGAGTGTAGAGAGATGGTGTGTTCCACTCCAAGGTGTTCCCCAGGTTTCCTCTCCATTGCTTCGATCTTCATGCTCTCGTTTAGTAGTTGTTGGAAACTACGCTGCATTAGACCTACAAATTGGGTATGGGGTGTAGAGAGATGGTGTGTTCCACTCCGAGGTGTTCTCCAGGTTGCTTTTCCTGAGCTTCGATCTTCCGGCTCTCGTTTAGTAGTTCTTGGAAACTACACTGCATTAGGCCTACAAATTGGGTAATGAGTGTAGAGAGATGGTGTGTTCCACTCCAAGGTGTTCTCCAGGTTGCCTTTCCTGAGCTTCGATCTTCCGGCTCTCGTTTAGTAGTTGTTGGAAACTACGCTGCATTAGGCCTACAAATTGGGTATGGGGTGTAGAGAGATGGTGTGTTCCACTCCAAGGTGTTCCCCAGGTTTCGTCCACATTGCTTCGGTCTTCCGACTCTCGTTTAGTAGTTGTAGAAAACTACACTGCATTAGGCCTACAAATTGGGTATGGGGTGTAGAGAGATGGTGTGTTCCACTCCAAGGTGTTCTCCAGGTTGCCTTTCCTGAGCTTCGATCTTCCGGCTCTCGTTTAGTAGTTGTTGGAAACTACGCTGCATTAGGCCTACAAATTGGGTATGGGGTGTAGAGAGATGGTGTGTTCCACTCCAAGGTGTTCCCCAGGTTTCCTCGCCAATGCTTCGATCTTCATGCTCTCGTTTAGTAGTTGTTGGAAACTACACTGCATTAGGCCTACAAATTGGGTATGGGGTGTAGAGAGATGGTGTGTTCCACTCCAAGGTGTTCCCCAGGTTGCCTTGCCTGAGCTTCGATCTTCCGGCTCTCGTTTAGTAGTTGTTGGAAACTACACTGCATTAGGCCTACAAATTGGGTATGGGGTGTAGAGAGATGGTGTGTTCCACTCCAAGGTGTTCCCCAGATTTCCTCTCCATTGCTTCGATCTTCATGCTCTCGTTTAGTAGTTGTTGGAAACTACGCTGCATTAGACCTACAAATTGGGTATGGGGTGTAGAGAGATGGTGTGTTCCACTCCAAGGTGTTCTCCAGGTTGCCTTTCCTGAGCTTCGATCTTCCGGCTCTCGTTTAGTAGTTCTTGGAACCTACACTGCATTAGGCCTACAAATTGGGTATGGGGTGTAGAGAGATGGTGTGTTCCACTCCGAGGTGTTCTCCAGGTTGCTTTTCCTGAGCTTCGATCTTCCGGCTCTCGTTTAGTAGTTCTTGGAAACTACACTGTATTAGGCCTACAAATTGGGTATGGGGTGTAGAGAGATGGTGTGTTCCACTCCAAGGTGTTCCCCAGGTTTCCTCTCCATTGCTTCGATCTTCATGCTCTCGTTTAGTAGTTGTTGGAAATTACGCTGCATTAGACCTACAAATTGGGTATGGGGTGTAGAGAGATGGTGTGTTCCACTCCAAGGTGTTCTCCAGGTTGCCTTTCCTGAGCTTCGATCTTCCGGCTGTCGTTTAGTAGTTCTTGGAAACTACACTGCATTAGGCCTACAAATTGGGTATTGGGTGTAGAGAGATGGTGTGTTCCACTCCAAGGTGTTCTCCAGGTTGCCTTTCCTGAGCTTCGATCTTCCGGCTCTCGTTTAGTAGTTGTTGGAAACTACGCTGCATTAGGCCTACAAATTGGGTATGGGGTGTAGAGAGATGGTGTGTTCCACTCCAAGGTGTTCCCCAGGTTGCCTTTCCTGAGCTTCGATCTTCCGGCTCTCGTTTAGTAGTTGTTGGAAACTACACTGCATTAGGCCTACAAATTGGGTGTGGGGTGTAGAGAGATGGTGTGTTCCACTCCAAGGTGTTCCACAGGTTTCCTCTCCATTGCTTCGATCTTCATGCTCTCGTTTAGTAGTTGTTGGAAACTACGCTGCATTAGACCTACAAATTGGGTATGGGGTGTAGAGAGATGGTGTGTTCCACTCCAAGGTGTTCTCCAGGTTGCCTTTCCTGAGCTTCGATCTTCCGGCTCTCGTTTAGTAGTTGTTGGAAACTACACTGCATTAGGCCTACAAATTGGGTATTGGGTGTAGAGAGATGGTGTGTTCCACTCCAAGGTGTTCTCCAGGTTGCCTTTCCTGAGCTTCGATCTTCCGGCTCTCGTTTAGTAGTTGTTGGAAACTACGCTGCATTAGGCCTACAAATTGGGTATGGAGTGTAGAGAGATGGTGTGTTCCACTCCAAGGTGTTCCCCAGGTTTCCTCTCCATTGCTTCGATCTTCATGCTCTCGTTTAGTAGTTGTTGGAAACTACGCTGCATTAGACCTACAAATTGGGTATGGGGTGTAGAGAGATGGTGTGTTCCACTCCGAGGTGTTCTCCAGGTTGCTTTTCCTGAGCTTCGATCTTCCGGCTCTCGTTTAGTAGTTCTTGGAAACTACACTGCATTAGGCCTACAAATTGGGTAATGAGTGTAGAGAGATGGTGTGTTCCACTCCAAGGTGTTCTCCAGGTTGCCTTTCCTGAGCTTCGATCTTCCGGCTCTCGTTTAGTAGTTGTTGGAAACTACGCTGCATTAGGCCTACAAATTGGGTATGGGGTGTAGAGAGATGGTGTGTTCCACTCCAAGGTGTTCCCCAGGTTTCGTCCACATTGCTTCGGTCTTCCGACTCTCGTTTAGTAGTTGTAGAAAACTACACTGCATTAGGCCTACAAATTGGGTATGGGGTGTAGAGAGATGGTGTGTTCCACTCCAAGGTGTTCTCCAGGTTGCCTTTCCTGAGCTTCGATCTTCCGGCTCTCGTTTAGTAGTTGTTGGAAACTACGCTGCATTAGGCCTACAAATTGGGTATGGGGTGTAGAGAGATGGTGTGTTCCACTCCAAGGTGTTCCCCAGGTTTCCTCGCCAATGCTTCGATCTTCATGCTCTCGTTTAGTAGTTGTTGGAAACTACACTGCATTAGGCCTACAAATTGGGTATGGGGTGTAGAGAGATGGTGTGTTCCACTCCAAGGTGTTCCCCAGGTTGCCTTGCCTGAGCTTCGATCTTCCGGCTCTCGTTTAGTAGTTGTTGGAAACTACACTGCATTAGGCCTACAAATTGGGTATGGGGTGTAGAGAGATGGTGTGTTCCACTCCAAGGTGTTCCCCAGATTTCCTCTCCATTGCTTCGATCTTCATGCTCTCGTTTAGTAGTTGTTGGAAACTACGCTGCATTAGACCTACAAATTGGGTATGGGGTGTAGAGAGATGGTGTGTTCCACTCCAAGGTGTTCTCCAGGTTGCCTTTCCTGAGCTTCGATCTTCCGGCTCTCGTTTAGTAGTTCTTGGAACCTACACTGCATTAGGCCTACAAATTGGGTATGGGGTGTAGAGAGATGGTGTGTTCCACTCCAAGGTGTTCTCCAGGTTGCCTTTCCTGAGCTTCAATCTTCTGGCTCTCGTTTAGTAGTTGTTGGAAACTACGCTGCATTAGGCCTACAAATTGGGTATGGGGTGTAGAGAGACGGTGTGTTCCACTCCAAGGTGTTCCCCAGGTTTCCTCGCCAATGCTTCGATCTTCATGCTCTCGTTTAGTAGTTGTTGGAAACTACGCTGCATTAGACCTACAAATTGGGTATGGGGTGTAGAGAGATGGTGTGTTCCACTCCAAGGTGTTCCCCAGGTTTCCTCGCCAATGCTTCGATCTTCATGCTCTCGTTTAGTAGTTGTTGGAAACTACGCTGCATTAGGCCTACAAATTGGGTATGGGGTGTAGAGAGATGGTGTGTTCCACTCCAAGGTGTTCCCCAGGTTGCCTTTCCTGAGCTTCGATTTTCCGGCTCTCGTTTAGTAGTTGTTGGAAACTACACTGCATTAGGCCTACAAATTGGGTATGGGGTGTAGAGAGATGGTGTGTTCCACTCCAAGGTGTTCCACAGGTTTCCTCTCCATTGCTTTGATCTTCATGCTCTCGTTTAGTAGTTGTTGGAAACTACGCTGCATTAGACCTACAAATTGGGTATGGGGTGTAGAGAGATGGTGTGTTCCACTCCAAGGTGTTCTCCAGGTTGCCTTTCCTGAGCTTCGATCTTCCGGCTCTCGTTTAGTAGTTCTTGGAAACTACACTGCATTAGGCCTACAAATTGGGTATTGGGTGTAGAGAGATGGTGTGTTCCACTCCAAGATGTTCTCCAGGTTGCCTTTCCTGAGCTTCGATCTTCCGGCTCTCGTTTAGTAGTTGTTGGAAACTACGCTGCATTAGGCCTACAAATTGGGTATGGGGTGTAGAGAGATGGTGTGTTCCACTCCAAGGTGTTCCCCAGGTTTCCTCGCCAATGCTTCGATCTTCATGCTCTCGTTTAGTAGTTGTTGGAAACTACACTGCATTAGGCCTACAAATTGGGTATGGGGTGTAGAGAAATGGTGTGTTCCACTCCAAGGTGTTCCCCAGGTTTCCTCTCCATTGCCTCGATCTTCATGCTCTCGTTTAGTAGTTGTTGGAAACTACGCTGCAATAGACCTACAAATTGGGTATGGGGTGTAGAGAGATGGTGTGTTCCACTCCAAGGTGTTCTCCAGGTTGCCTTTCCTGAGCTTCGATCTTCCGGCTCTCGTTTAGTAGTTCTTGGAACCTACACTGCATTAGGCCTACAAATTGGGTATGGGGTGTAGAGAGATGGTGTGTTCCACTCCAAGGTGTTCTCCAGGTTTCCTCGCCAATGCTTCGATCTTCATGCTCTCGTTTAGTAGTTGTTGGAAACTACGCTGCATTAGACCTACAAATTGGGTATGGGGTGTAGAGAGATGGTGTGTTCCACTCCAAGGTGTTCTGCAGGTTGCCTTTCCTGAGCTTCAATCTTCTGGCTCTCGTTTAGTAGTTGTTGGAAACTACGCTGCATTAGGCCTACAAATTGGGTATGGGGTGTAGAGAGATGGTGTGTTCCACTCCAAGGTGTTCCCCAGGTTTCCTCGCCAATGCTTCGATCTTCATGCTCTCGTTTAGTAGTTGTTGGAAACTACGCTGCATTAGACCTACAAATTGGGTATGGGGTGTAGAGAGATGGTGTGTTCCACTCCAAGGTGTTCCCCAGGTTTCCTCGCCAATGCTTCGATCTTCATGCTCTCGTTTAGTAGTTGTTGGAAACTACGCTGCATTAGGCCTACAAATTCGGTATGGGGTGTAGAGAGATGGTGTGTTCCACTCCAAGGTGTTCCCCAGGTTGCCTTTCCTGAGCTTCGATTTTCCGGCTCTCGTTTAGTAGTTGTTGGAAACTACACTGCATTAGGCCTACAAATTGGGTATGGGGTGTAGAGAGATGGTGTGTTCCACTCCAAGGTGTTCCCCAGGTTTCCACTCCATTGCTTCGATCTTCATGCTCTCGTTTAGTAGTTGTTGGAAACTACGCTGCATTAGACCTACAAATTGGGTATGGGGTGTAGAGAGATGGTGTGTTCCACTCCAAGGTGTTCTCCAGGTTGCCTTTCCTGAGCTTTGATCTTCCGGCTCTCGTTTAGTAGTTCTTGGAAACTACACTGCATTAGGCCTACAAATTGGGTATTGGGTGTAGAGAGATGGTGTGTTCCACTCCAAGGTGTTCCCCAGGTTTCCTCGCCAATGCTTCGATCTTCATGCTCTCGTTTAGTAGTTGTTGGAAACTACACTGCATTAGGCCTACAAATTGGGTATGGGGTGTAGAGAGATGGTGTGTTCCACTCCAAGGTGTTCTCCAGGTTGCCTTTCCTGAGCTTCGATCTTCCGGCTCTCGTTTAGTAGTTGTTGGAAACTACGCTGCATTAGGCCTACAAATTGGGTATGGGGTGTAGAGAGATGGTGTGTTACACTCCAAGGTGTTCTCCAGGTTGCCTTTCCTGAACTTGTATCTTCAGGCTCTCATTAAATTGTGGTTAAATGGAACAACTGCATTTGGCGTACTAGTTGGTTTGGGGCCTACTATCGGTGTCTGCCACTCCTTGCTGTTCTCCTGGTTTCCTGTCCTGAAATTCCATTTTCAGGCTCTCGTTAAGTAGTTGTTAATGTTAGACTGCATTTGGCCTACTAGTTGGGTTGGGGCCTACTATCGGTGTCTGCCACTCCTTGCTGTTCTCCTCCACTGAACAAAGCTGTGCCGCCTGTTTACTACGGTTGCCAATTTTGAACTGCATTTCGACTACTTACTGATTTGGGCCTACTCTCTGTGTCAGCCTCTCATTCCAGTTGTCCTCCACTGCAATGCCCCCTGGTTAGTCCTGTGTTACCAATTTTGAACTGCATTTAGCCAACTTTATTCTTTGGGCCTATATCTGTGTTTCCTCCTCATCCTGCCCATTGCCCAGCCAGTGATAGATGAGTCTGCTGGTACATTGACCCATAACGCAAAATTCCCCATGCACGCTACACAGCAAGATTGTGACCCTGCTGAAAGTCAGGTTCCTCTTCCCGCATACCATACCACCTTACACGGGGACAAAGAGGAAGGTGCAGATGAAAGTGCAGGTTCCTTCATCAGGTGGGGGGAGGAATACTAGTTGGTGACGTCACTGGCACAGGGCCTCTCATAGTACGCAAAAGTGTTGCTGCCGGTGGGAGGCGCCCCCGCCGTGCAAACACACCGCTGTACTTTGAGGGGCCCTGTGCCAGTGCCAATGCCAACGAGTGGGCCCCCCCTGCTTGCTCAGGATCACAGCACTTGCAAAGTTTAAATACTTACCTCTCCCTGCTCCACTGCCGTGACGTGGTCCAGATTTACTGGGCCCACTAATTACTTGAACCAGCCCTACCCCCCACAACTTTAGCCAAATGACCCCCAATTTCAAATGCCTTCCAATTATTATAAGCTAAATTACGATTGACAAGCTTCTGTAACAAGAATGGATGTTTTTGCCATTAAAATGGGCAGTGTAGGTGTTTTCCTGGCCTCCACTCACTGCCGACTATGCTCCCCCATTGACTTGCATTGGGTTTCGTGTTTCGGGCGATACCCGACTTTTCGCCATAATCAGCCGATTCCACTCGACTCGACTTCTAAGATAGTCGGGTTTCGCGAAACACGACTCGACTCTAAAAAGGTCAAGGTCGCTCAACCCTAGTGATCACAAGTGACATTATACACAGAAGTTCTGTATACAATGTATAGTGTGTTATGATCAGGTGACCTTGGAGCAGCAAGAAAACTTTCCCTGGAGTAGGTGGTAACTATACAGACCGCAAACCCTGATCTTAACATCACAACTAGAAGTAGCCGTGGGGTGTGCCTAACAAAACCTAGACACCTCGACACAGCCGGAGGACTAAATACCCCTATAGATAGAAATAGGAATACTATCTTGCCTCAGAGCAGAACCCCAAAGAATAGGCAGCCCCCCACAAATAATGACTGTGAGTAGTAGAGGAAAAGACACGCAGGCAGGAAACAGGATTTAGCAAATGAGGCCACATTAGCTAAATAGGAAAGAATAGGACAGGATACTAAGTGGTCAGTATTAAAAATCCTTCCAAAAAATCCACAGCAGAAAATACAAAAACTCCACCATCTAACAAAAGATGTGGAGTGTATATCTGCAACTCCAGAGAATCCAACAAGACTGAGAAAACACTGACACAGTCTAAGCTGGACAAGAGAAAAACAAATGAATAGCACAGAATGCAAGCACACTGCATGTGTGCCACAGAAAAAGAAACAGACACTTATCTTTTGCTGAATTGGCAGCTAAGCAGGAGAAGCCAGAAAGTGATCCAACACTTCACAAGAAACATTGACAACTGGAAAGGACTAATGAGTCCTGCAAACCTAAATACCCCAGTCAGATTTGCAATCAGCAGACACACCTGTCCAGAACTGCAGGCCAGGGACAACTGCATTACCACCTACAGCCACCAGAGGGAGCCCAAAAGCAGAATTCATAACAGTACCCCCCCTTGAGGAGGGGTCACCGAACCCTCACCAGAGCCCCCAGGCCGATCAGGATGAGCCAGATGAATGGCACGAACCAAATCAGCGGCATGGACATCTGTTATGACCTGGTGGTTAGGAGCACCCGGCACGACCTGATAGTTAAACTGACACAAGACAAGCTCTGGGATATGGGAGCTCTGCTGACCACAACCCCTAATCCTATCACACACACTAGAAATAGCCGTGGAGGGTTCCTGACTCTCCCTAGATGCCTCTTCTCTGCCTAAGAGATAGCTAGCCCTAGAGATAGAAAATAAAGCCTACCTTGCCTCAGAGAAATTCCCCAAAGGTAAAGGAAGCCCCCCACATATATTGACTGTGAGTTAAGCTGAAGTAACAAACATAGAAATGAAACAGATTTCAGCAAAGGGAGGCCAGACTTACTAAACAGACAGAGGATAGGAAAGGTATCTTTGCGGTCAGCAGAAAAAACTACAAAAGACCACGCAGAGTGTGCAAAAAGACCTCTGCACCGACTAACGGTGCGGAGATGTCACTCTGCATCCCAGAGCTTCCAGCTAGCAAGACAAAATCATGATATCCAGCTGGACAAGGAAACAATGAACAATTAAAAACTAGCAGGAACTTAGCTTCTGCTGGAATAGACAGGTCACCAGAAAGATCCAAGAGCGAACTGAACCAATGCAGGAACATTGACAGCTGGCATGGAGTAACGATCTGAGTGGAGTTAAATAGAGCAGCCAACCACAGGATAAACCACGTCACCTGTATAAGGAACCTCAGAAGCAGCAGCTCCACTCACAGCCACCAGAGGGAGTCCATAGACAGAACTCGCCAAAGTACCATTCACGACCACAGGAGGGAGCTCGACAACAGAATTCACAACAGTACCCCCCCCCTTGAGGAGGGGTCACCGAACCCTCACCAGAGCCCCCAGGCCGATCAGGATGAGCCAAATGAAAGGCACGAACTAGATTGGCAGCATGAACATCAGAGGCAAAAACCCAGGAATTATCTTCCTGACTATAACCCTTCCACTTGACCAGGTACTGGAGTTTCCGTCTCGAAACATGAGAATCCAAAATCTTCACCACATACTCCAACTCCCCCTCGACCAACACCGGGGCAGGAGGATCAACGGAGGGAACCATAGGCGCCACGTATCTCCGCAACAACGACCTATGGAACACATTATGGATGGCAAAAGAAGCTGGAAGGTCCAAACGAAATGACACAGGATTAAGAATTTCAGAAATCTTATATGGCCCAATGAAATGAGGCTTAAACTTAGGAGAGGAAACTTTCATAGGAACATGACGAGATGACAACCAAACCAAATCCCCAACACGAAGTCGGGGACCAACACAGCGCCGGCGGTTAGCGAAACGTTGAGCCTTCTCCTGGGACAATGTCAAATTGTCCACCACATGAGTCAAAATTTGCTGCAACCTGTCCACCACAGTATCCACACCAGGACAGTCCGAAGGCTCAACCTGCCCTGAAGAGAAATGAGGATGGAAACCAGAATTACAGAAAAAAGGAGAAACCAAAGTAGCCGAGCTGGCCCGATTATTAAGGGCGAACTCAGCCAAAGGCAAGAAGGACACCTAATCATCCTGATCAGCAGAAACAAAGCATCTCAGATATGTTTCCAAAGTCTGATTAGTTCGTTCGGTTTGGCCATTAGTCTGAGGATGGAAAGTCGAAGAAAAAGACAAATCAATGCCCATCTTAGCACAAAAGGACCGCCAAAACCTCGAAACAAACTGGGAACCTCTGTCCGAGACGATGTTCTCCGGAATGCCATGCAAGCGAACCACATGCTGGAAAAACAATGGCACCAAATCAGAGGAGGAAGGCAATTTAGACAAGGGTACCAAATGGACCATCTTAGAGAAGCGATCACAAACCACCCAAATGACCGACATCCTTTGAGAAACAGGGAGATCAGAAATAAAATCCATGGAAATATGCGTCCAGGGCCTCTTCGGGACCGGCAAGGGCAAAAGCAACCCACTGGCACGAGAACAGCAGGGCTTAGCCCGAGCACGAGTCCCACAGGACTGCACAAAAGAACGCACATCCCGTGACAAAGAAGGTCACCAAAAGGATCTAGCCACCAAATCTCTGGTACCAAAGATTCCAGGATGACCAGCCAACACCGAACAATGAACCTCAGAGATAACTCTACTAGTCCATCTATCAGGAACAAACAGTTTCTCCGTTGGACAACGGTCAGGTCTATCAGCCTGAAACTTCTGCAGCACGCGCCGCAAATCAGGGGAGATGGCAGACAAAATTACCCCCTCTTTAAGAATACCCGCCGGCTCCGGAACACCCGGAGAGTCAGGCACAAAACTCCTTGACAGGGCGTCAGCCTTCACATTCTTAGATCCCGGAAGGGATGAAACCACAAAATCAAAACGGGAGAAAAAGAGCGACCATCGAGCCTGTCTAGGATTCAATCGTTTGGCAGACTCGAGATACGTCAAATTCTTGTGATCCGTCAAGACCACCACACGATGTTTAGCTCCTTCAAGCCAATGTCGCCACTCCTCGAATGCCCACTTCATGGCCAACAACTCCCGATTGCCCACATCATAATTGCGCTCAGCAGGCGAGAATTTTCTAGAAAAGAAAGCACATGGCTTCATCACCGAGCCATCAGAACTTCTTTGCGACAAAACAGCCCCTGCTCCAATCTCAGAAGCATCAACCTCGACCTGAAACGGGAGCGAAACATCTGGCTGGCACAACACAGGGGCAGAAGAAAAACGACGCTTCAACTCCTGAAAAGCCTCTACAGCCGCAGAGGACCAATTGACCACATCAGCACCTTTCTTGGTCAAATCAGTCAACGGTTTAGCAATACTAGAAAAATTAGCGATGAAGCGACGGTAAAAATTAGCAAAAACCTGAAACTTCTGCAGGCTCTTCACAGATGTCGGCTGAGTCCAATCATAAATGGCCTTAACTTTAACAGGGTCCATCTCGATAGTAGAAGGGGAAAAAAATGAAACCCAAAAATGAAACCTTCTGAACTCCAAAGAGACACTTTGACCCCTTCACAAACAAGGAATTCACACGAAGGACCTGGAACACCATTCTGACCTGCTTCACATGAGACTCCCAATCATCCGAAAAGACCAAAATGTCATCCAAATATACAATCATGAATCTATCCAGGTACTCTCGGAAGATGTCATGCATAAAGGACTGAAACACAGATGGAGCATTAGAAAGCCCGAATGGCATAACCAGGTACTCAAAATGGCCCTCGGGCGTATTAAATGCTGTTTTCCATTCATCGCCCTGTTTAATTCGCACAAGATTATACACCCCTCGAAGATCTATCTTGGTGAACCAACTAGCCCTCTTAATCCGAGCAAACAAATCAGACAGCAGCGGCAAAGGATACTGAAATTTGACTGTGATCTTATTAAGAAGGCGGTAATCAATACAAGGTCTCAAAGAGCCATCCTTCTTGGCCACAAAAAAGAACCCCGCTCCCAATGGTGACGACGACAGGTGAATATGACCCTTCTCCAAGGATTCCTTTATATAACTCCGCATAGCGGCATGCTCTGGCACAGATAAATTGAACAGTCGGTCCTTAGGAATCTTACTACCAGGAATCAAATTAATAGCACAATCGCAATCCCTATGAGGAGGTAGGGCACCGGATTTGGGCTCTTCAAATACATCCCGGTAATCTGATAAAAACTCAGGGACTTCAGAAGGAGTGGAAGGCGAAATTGACAACAATGGAACATCACCATGTACCCCCTGACAACCCCAGCCGGACACAGACATAGATTTCCAATCCAACACTGGATTATGGACCTGTAGCCATGGCAACCCCAAAACGACCACATCATGCAAATTATGCAACACCAAAAAGCGAATATCCTCCTGATGTGCAGGAGCCATGCACATGGTCAATTGAGTCCAGTACTGAGGCTTATTCTTGGCCAAAGGCGTAGCATCAGTTCCTCTCAATGGAATAGGATACTGCAAGGGCTTCAAGAAAAAACCACAGCGCCTGGCAAACTCCAAGTCCATCAAATTCAGGGCAGCGCCTGAATCCACAAATGCCATAACAGAATAGGACGACAGAGAGCAAATCAGAGTAACGGACAAAAGAAATTTAGACTGTACCGTACCAATGGTGGCAGACCTAGCGAACCGCTTAGTGCGCTTAGGACAATCGGAGATAGCATGAGTGGATTCACCACAGTAAAAACATAGCCCATTCCGACGTCTGTGTTCTTGCCGTTCAGCTCTGGTCAAAGTCCTATCACACTGCATAGGCTCAGGCCTATGCTCAGAAAATACCGCCAAATGGTGCACAGCTTTGTGCTCACGCAAGCGCCGATCGATCTGAATGGCCAAGGACATAGACTCATTCAGACCAGCAGGCGTGGGAAATCCCACCATGACATCCTTAAGGGCTTCAGAAAGACCCTTTCTGAAAATTGCCGCCAGGGCACAGTCATTCCACTGAGTAAACACAGACCACTTTCTAAACTTCTGACAGTACACCTCAGCTTCATCCTGACCCTGACACAAAGCCAGCAAGATTTTCTCTGCCTGATCCACTGAATTTGGTTCATCATAAAGCAATCCAAGCGCCAGAAAAAACACATCAACATCACGCAATGCAGGATCTCCTGGCGCAAGGGAAAATGCCCAGTCTTGAGGGTCACCACGCAACAAAGAAATAATGATTTTTACTTGTTGGACGGGGTCACCAGAGGAGCGGGGTTTCAAAGCTAGAAACAGTTTACAATTATTTTTGAAATTCAAGAACTTAGATCTATCTCCAGAAAATAAATCAGGAATAGGAATTCTAGGCTCTAACATTGGATTCTGAACCACAAAATCTTGAATGTTTTGTACTCTTGCAGTGAGATGATCCACACAAGAGGACAGACCTTGAATGTCCATATCTACACCTGTGTCCTGAACCACCCAAAGGTCTAGGGGAAAAGAAAGACAAAACACAGTGCAAAGAAAAAAAAATGGTCTCAGAACTTCTCTTATCCCTCTATTGAGATGCATTAATACTTTGGGCCAGCTGTACTGTTATGACCTGGTGGTTAGGAGCACCCGGCACGATCTGATAGTTAAACTGACACAAGACAAGCTCTGGGATGTGGGAGCGCTGCTGACCGCAACCCCTAATCCTATCACACACACTAGAAATAGCCGTGGAGCGTTCCTGACTCTCCCTAGACGCCTCTTCACAGCCTAAGAGATAGCTAACCCTAGAGATAGAAAATAAAGCCTACCTTGCCTCAGAGAAATTCCCCAAAGGTAAAGGAAGCCCCCCACATATATTGACTGTGAGTTAAGATGAAGTCACAAACATAGAAATGAAACAGATTTCAGCAAAGGGAGGCCAGACTTACTAAACAAACAGAGGATAGGAAAGGTATCTTTGCGGTCAGCACAAAAAACTACAAAAGACCATGCAGAGTGTGCAAAAAGACCTCCGCACCGACTAACAGGGTCTCAAGGAACCATCTTTTTTAGCAACAAAAAAGAACCCCGCTCCCAACGGTGAAGAAAATGGTCGAATATGCCCTTTCTCCAAAGACTCCTTAATATAGCTCCGCATGGCGGTATGTTCAGGCACAGACAGGTTGAAAAGTCGACCCTTAGGAAACTTACAGCATGGAATTAAGTCAATAGCACAATCGCAGTCCCTGTGCGGTGGAAGGAAACTGGACTTGGGCTCATCGAATACATCCTGAAAATCAGACAAAAACTCTGGAATTTCAGAAGAGGAAGAAGAGGAGATTGACATCAAAGGAACATCATTATGAACCCCCTGACAATCCCAACTAGTCACAGACATGGACTTCCAATCCAACACAGGATTATGTACCTGCAACCACGGAAAACCCAGCACGATAGCATCATGCAAATTATGCAACACCAGAAATCGACAATCTTCCTGATGGGCTGGCGCCATGCGCATGGTCACCTGTGTCCAAAACTGGGGCTTATTTTTAGCCAAGGGTGTAGCATCAATGCCCCTTAAAGGAATAGGGTTCTGCAAAGGCTGCAAGGGAAAACCACAATGCTTGGCAAACTCAAAGTCCATTAAGTTCAAGGCGGCGCCTGAATCCACAAACGCCATGACAGAAAATGATGACAATGAGCAGATCAGGGACACAGATAACAAAAATTTAGGTTGTACAGTACTGATGGTAATTGAACTGACGATCCTCTTTGTCCGCTTAGGGCAGACAGAAATGACATGAGAAGCGTCGCCACAATAATAACACAACCTATTCTGACGTCTGAAACCTTGTCGTTCCGTTATAGACAGAATCCTATCACACTGCATTGGCTCAGGAATTTGCTCTGAGGATAACGCCACAGCGCGCACAGTTCTGCGCTCCCGCAAGCGCCGGTCAATCTGAATGGCCAGAGACATAGAAACACTCAGACCAAAAGGCGTGGGAAACCCCACCATAACATCTTTAACGGATTCAGAAAGACCCTTTCTGAAAATTGCCGCCAAAGCATCATTATTCCATTTAGTTAACACTGACCATTTTCTGAATTTCTAACAATACAATTCTGCCGCCTTTTGACCCTGAGACAGGGCCAACAAGGTCTTCTCAGCTTGATCCACAGAATTAGGTTCATCATATAACAATCCCAAAGCCTGAAAAAAGGAGTCTACATTAAGCAAAGCCGGATTCCCAGATTCCAGGGAAAATGCCCAATCCTGCGGGGAGATGACGATTTTAACCTGCTGAATGGAATCACCGGAGGATCGAGGTCTCAAAGCAAAAAACAGTTTACAGTTGTTTTTAAAACTCAAAAATTTGGACCTGTCACCAAAAAACAAATCAGGAGTAGGAATCTTCGGTTCTAAAACAGGAGTTTGAACAATATAATCAGAAATACCCTGTACCCTAGCAGCAAGCTGGTCTACACGAGAAGCTAATTCCTGAACATTCATGCTAGCACAAGGCTCTTCAGCCACCCAGAGATAAAGAGGGAGGAGAAGACAAAGTAGACTGAAGAAAAAAAAATGGCTCAAGACCTTTCTTCCCTTCTTCTGAGATGCATTTAACTCATTATTGGCCAGTTGTACTGTTATGATCAGGTGACCTTGGAGCCGCATGAAAACTTTCCCTGGAGTAGGTGGTAACTATACAGACCGCAAACCCTGATCTTAACACCGCAACTAGAAGCAGCCGTGGGGTGTGCCTAACACAACCTGGCTATTCACTGCTTGCGTCGAGAATCACGTGATGGTGTCTCCGCAGCTTCTTTACCTGCATCGGCATATTTCCCATTAGGGATGGGGGCAGTGTTCTGGAATCACTGCGTTGAGAAACACGTGATGGTGTCTCCGCAGTGTTGGATGTTTTGGTCTCCCTGAGGCCAATCATCTGTGCCTTTATAGCCTTTTTACTAGGCACTGCTCCTAATAGCCAGATTCCTACTCCACACTGATGAGGGGCAAAACCCCGAAACAGCTGTCTGTGGATGGATACCATGCTTGGCATAGGTGGCTTTCCTTCATAGGATGCTGCCCTTCCCGTGGTTGTTCCTTCCCGGGGAAAGGCCTGGCTATTCACTGCTTGCGTCGAGAAACACGTGATGGTGTCTCCGCAGCTTCTTTACCTGCATCGGCATATTTCCCATTAGGGATGGGGGCAGTGTTCTGGAATCACTGCGTTGAGAAGCACGTGATGGTGTCTCCGCAGTGTTGGATGTTTTGGTCTCCCTGAGGCCAATCATCTGTGCCTTTATAGCCTTTTTACTAAGCACTGCTCCTAATAGCCAGATTCCTACTCCACACTGATGAGGGGCAAAACCCCGAAACAGCTGTCTGTGGATGGATACCATGCTTGGCATAGGTGGCTTTCCTTCATAGGATGCTGCCCTTCCCGTGGTTGTTCCTTCCCGGGGAAAGGCCTGGCTATTCACTGCTTGCGTCGAGAAACACGTGATGGTGTCTCCGCAGCTTCTTTACCTGCATCGGCATATTTCCCATTAGGGATGGGGGCAGTGTTCTGGAATCACTGCGTTGAGAAACACGTGATGGTGTCTCCGCAGTGTTGGATGTTTTGGTCTCCCTGAGGCCAATCATCTGTGCCTTTATAGCCTTTTTACTAGGCACTGCTCCTAATAGCCAGATTCCTATTCCACACTGATGAGGGGCAAAACCCCGAAACAGCTGTCTGTGGATGGATACCATGTTTGGCATAGGTGGCTTTCCTTCATAGGATGCTGCCCTTCCCGTGGTTGTTCCTTCCCGGGGAAAGGCCTGGCTATTCACTGCTTGCGTCGAGAAACACGTGATGGTGTCTCCGCAGCTTCTTTACCTGCATCGGCATATTTCCCATTAGGGATGGGGGCAGTGTTCTGGAATCACTGCGTTGAGAAACACGTGATGGTGTCTCCGCAGTGTTGGATGTTTTGGTCTCCCTGAGGCCAATCATCTGTGCCTTTATAGCCTTTTTACTAGGCACTGCTCCTAATAGCCAGATTCCTACTCCACACTGATGAGGGGCAAAACCCCGAAACAGCTGTCTGTGGATGGATACCATGCTTGGCATAGGTGGCTTTCCTTCATAGGATGCTGCCCTTCCCGTGGTTGTTCCTTCCCGGGGAAAGGCCTGGCTATTCACTGCTTGCGTCGAGAAACACGTGATGGTGTCTCCGCAGCTTCTTTACCTGCATCGGCATATTTCCCATTAGGGATGGGGGCAGTGTTCTGGAATCACTGCGTTGAGAAACACGTGATGGTGTCTCCGCAGTGTTGGATGTTTTGGTCTCCCTGAGGCCAATCATCTGTGCCTTTATAGCCTTTTTACTAGGCACTGCTCCTAATAGCCAGATTCCTACTCCACACTGATGAGGGGCAAAACCCCGAAACAGCTGTCTGTGGATGGATACCATGCTTGGCATAGGTGGCTTTCCTTCATAGGATGCTGCCCTTCCCGTGGTTGTTCCTTCCCGGGGAAAGGCCTGGCTATTCACTGCTTGCGTCGAGAAACACGTGATGGTGTCTCCGCAGCTTCTTTACCTGCATCGGCATATTTCCCATTAGGGATGGGGGCAGTGTTCTGGAATCACTGCGTTGAGAAACACGTGATGGTGTCTCCGCAGTGTTGGATGTTTTGGTCTCCCTGAGGCCAATCATCTGTGCCTTTATAGCCTTTTTACTAGGCACTGCTCCTAATAGCCAGATTCCTACTCCACACTGATGAGGGGCAAAACCCCGAAACAGCTGTCTGTGGATGGATACCATGCTTGGCATAGGTGGCTTTCCTTCATAGGATGCTGCCCTTCCCGTGGTTGTTCCTTCCCGGGGAAAGGCCTGGCTATTCACTGCTTGCGTCAAGAAACACGTGATGGTGTCTCCGCAGCTTCTTTACCTGCATCGGCATATTTCCCATTAGGGATGGGGGCAGTGTTCTGGAATCACTGCGTTGAGAAACACGTGATGGTGTCTCCGCAGTGTTGGATGTTTTGGTCTCCCTGAGGCCAATCATCTGTGCCTTTATAGCCTTTTTACTAGGCACTGCTCCTAATAGCCAGATTCCTACTCCACACTGATGAGGGGCAAAACCCCGAAACAGCTGTCTGTGGATGGATACCATGCTTGGCATAGGTGGCTTTCCTTCATAGGATGCTGCCCTTCCCGTGGTTGTTCCTTCCCGGGGAAAGGCCTGGCTATTCACTGCTTGCGTCGAGAAACACGTGATGGTGTCTCCGCAGCTTCTTTACCTGCATCGGCATATTTCCCATTAGGGATGGGGGCAGTGTTCTGGAATCACTGCGTTGAGAAACACGTGATGGTGTCTCCGCAGTGTTGGATGTTTTGGTCTCCCTGAGGCCAATCATCTGTGCCTTTATAGCCTTTTTACTAGGCACTGCTCCTAATAGCCAGATTCCTACTCCACACTGATGAGGGGCAAAACCCCGAAACAGCTGTCTGTGGATGGATACCATGCTTGGCATAGGTGGCTTTCCTTCATAGGATGCTGCCCTTCCCGTGGTTGTTCCTTCCCGGGGAAAGGCCTGGCTATTCACTGCTTGCGTCGAGAAACACGTGATGGTGTCTCCGCAGCTTCTTTACCTGCATCGGCATATTTCCCATTAGGGATGGGGGCAGTGTTCTGGAATCACTGCGTTGAGAAACACGTGATGGTGTCTCCGCAGTGTTGGATGTTTTGGTCTCCCTGAGGCCAATCATCTGTGCCTTTATAGCCTTTTTACTAGGCACTGCTCCTAATAGCCAGATTCCTACTCCACACTGATGAGGGGCAAAACCCCGAAACAGCTGTCTGTGGATGGATACCATGCTTGGCATAGGTGGCTTTCCTTCATAGGATGCTGCCCTTCCCGTGGTTGTTCCTTCCCGGGGAAAGGCCTGGCTATTCACTGCTTGCGTCGAGAAACACGTGATGGTGTCTCCACAGCTTCTTTACCTGCATCGGCATATTTCCCATTAGGGATGGGGGCAGTGTTCTGGAATCACTGCGTTGAGAAACACGTGATGGTGTCTCCGCAGTGTTGGATGTTTTGGTCTCCCTGAGGCCAATCATCTGTGCCTTTATAGCCTTTTTACTAGGCACTGCTCCTAATAGCCAGATTCCTACTCCACACTGATGAGGGGCAAAACCCCGAAACAGCTGTCTGTGGATGGATACCATGCTTGGCATAGGTGGCTTTCCTTCATAGGATGCTGCCCTTCCCGTGGTTGTTCCTTCCCGGGGAAAGGCCTGGCTATTCACTGCTTGCGTCGAGAAACACGTGATGGTGTCTCCGCAGCTTCTTTACCTGCATCGGCATATTTCCCATTAGGGATGGGGGCAGTGTTCTGGAATCACTGCGTTGAGAAACACGTGATGGTGTCTCCGCAGTGTTGGATGTTTTGGTCTCCCTGAGGCCAATCATTTGTGCCTTTATAGCCTTTTTACTAGGCACTGCTCCTAATAGGCAGATTCCTACTCCACACTGATGAGGGGCAAAACCCCGAAACAGCTGTCTGTGGATGGATACCATGCTTGGCATAGGTGGCTTTCCTTCATAGGATGCTGCCCTTCCCGTGGTTGTTCCTTCCCGGGGAAAGGCCTGGCTATTCACTGCTTGCGTCGAGAAACACGTGATGGTGTCTCCGCAGCTTCTTTACCTGCATCGGCATATTTCCCATTAGGGATGGGGGCAGTGTTCTGGAATCACTGCGTTGAGAAACACGTGATGGTGTCTCCGCAGTGTTGGATGTTTTGGTCTCCCTGAGGCCAATCATCTGTGCCTTTATAGCCTTTTTACTAGGCACTGCTCCTAATAGCCAGATTCCTACTCCACACTGATGAGGGGCAAAACCCCGAAACAGCTGTCTGTGGATGGATACCATGCTTGGCATAGGTGGCTTTCCTTCATAGGATGCTGCCCTTCCCGTGGTTGTTCCTTCCCGGGGAAAGGCCTGGCTATTCACTGCTTGCGTCGAGAAACACGTGATGGTGTCTCCGCAGCTTCTTTACCTGCATCGGCATATTTCCCATTAGGGATGGGGGCAGTGTTCTGGAATCACTGCGTTGAGAAACACGTGATGGTGTCTCCGCAGTGTTGGATGTTTTGGTCTCCCTGAGGCCAATCATCTGTGCCTTTATAGCCTTTTTACTAGGCACTGCTCCTAATAGCCAGATTCCTACTCCACACTGATGAGGGGCAAAACCCCGAAACAGCTGTCTGTGGATGGATACCATGCTTGGCATAGGTGGCTTTCCTTCATAGGATGCTGCCCTTCCCGTGGTTGTTCCTTCCCGGGGAAAGGCCTGGCTATTCACTGCTTGCGTCGAGAAACACGTGATGGTGTCTCCGCAGCTTCTTTACCTGCATCGGCATATTTCCCATTAGGGATGGGGGCAGTGTTCTGGAATCACTGCGTTGAGAAACACGTGATGGTGTCTCCGCAGTGTTGGATGTTTTGGTCTCCCTGAGGCCAATCATCTGTGCCTTTATAACACAACCTAGACACCTCGACACAGCCGGAGGACTAAATACCCCTAAAGATGTGGAGTGTATATCTGCAACTCCAGAGAATCCAACAAGACTGAGAAAACACTGACACAGTCTAAGCTGGACAAGAGAAAAACAAATGAATAGCACAGAATACAAGCACCCTGCATGTGTGCCACAGAAAAAGAAACAGACACTTATCTTTTGCTGAATTGGCAGCTAAGCAGGAGAAGCCAGAAAGTGATCCAACACTTCACAAGAAACATTGACAACTGGAAAGGACTAATGAATCCTGCAAACCTAAATACCCCAGTCAGATTTGCAATCAGCAGATACACCTGTCCAGAACTGCAGGCCAGGGACAACTGCATTACCACCTACAGCCACCGGAGGGAGCCCAAAAGCAGAATTCACAACAATAGTGTACAGGTATTACAGTGATCACCGGTGACATTATACACAGGAGCTCTGTATAAAGCATATAGCGTACAGGTAATACAGTGATCATCAGTGACATTATATACAGGAGCTCTGTATACAATGTCAGTGTACAGGAAATACGGTGATCACCAGTGACATTGTACACAGGAGCTCTGTATAAAGTGTGCAGATAATACAGTGATCACCAGTGACATTATACACAGAAGTTCTGTATATAGTGTATAGTGTACAGGTAATACAGTGATCACTGGTGACATTATACACAGTGATCTCTGTACACAGTATAGCGTCGGTGCCCACTGACCGAATACCACAGGTGGCGTCACGAACATAAACTTTATTCAATCTCCCTTTTATATGGGCGCCCAGGGCCACGGACCAGGTCACCACTGAGACATCCCCCTGTGAACACTAGACCCGGTAGCGGGTACCCCACGGCCCTGGTGGGCGAGTCACTCTGCTCTCTCCATCTCCTGACCCTGACTGCAGCGTGCCGCCGCTGAATGCATCAAGATCAGGTCTCAGGCATCCGTAGGAGCTCCTAGTACCCGCACACTCCTGAGGCAATCGCCACAGGTGCTTAGCTGGGGCCTGGGACTGAGCTGATGTATATACAGGGGCTGGGGGCTGGCTGGGCTGATGCATATGCAGGTCACATGCTGGAGGCAAGCTGTGGCTGAGCTGATGTATGTATATACAGGGGCTAGCTGGGCTGATGTATATACAGGAGCTGGCTGTGGCTGGGCTGATGTATATACAGGGGCTGGGGCTGGCTGGTCTGATGTGTATACAGGTGATGGGGATTTGGGCTGATGTATACAAAGGGCCAGGGGGCTGGCTGAGGCTGGGCTGATGTATATACAGGGGCTGGGGGCTGGTTGGACTGATGTATATACAGGTGCTGGGACGGGCTGTGACTGGGCTGATGTATGTATTTACAGCGGTTGGCTGGGCTGATGTATATACAGGGGTTGGGGGCTGGCTGGGCTGATGTATTGTATATACATGTCACATGCTGGGGGCTGGCCCATGCCCTTTGTCTAGCCGGGCCCCAATATCTGCAGCCTGGGCCCCAGCTATAAATACAAGACCCCTTATGTCTCTTGTCCTGCTCCCCCATATATCTATCCTGCCCCCATATATCCAACATGGTCCCTTGTCCGGGCTTACATATATCAATCATGGCCTCATGTGCTGCTCCCCCCATATATCCATCCTGGTCCCTGTTGCTGCTCCCCCATATATCAATCATGGCTCCTTGTGCTGCTCCCCCCATATATCCATCCTGGTCCCTTGTGCTGCTCCCCCATATATCAATCAATGCTCCATGTGCTACTCCCCCCCATATATCCATCGTGATCCCTTGTGCTGCTTCCCCCATATATCCATCCTGGTCACTTGTGCTGTGTCCTCATATATCAATCATGGGCCAATGTGCTTCTTTCCCCCCATATAGCCATCCTGTTCCCTTGTGTTGATTTCCCCCCCCCCTCATATATCCACCCTGGTCCCTTGTGTTGCTCTCCCCCTCCCCCCATATTTCCATACTGGTCCTTTGTGTTGCTCTTTCTCCCCCTAATACATTCATACTGGTCCCTTGTGTTGCTCTCTTCCCCCCATATATCCATACTGGTCCTTTGTGTTGCTGTCCCCCCTCATATATCCATACTGGTCCCTTGTGTTGCTCCCCCCCCCCATATATCCATACTGGTCCTTTGTGTTGCTCTCTTCCCCCCATATATCCATACTGGTCCTTTGTGTTGCTGTCCCCCCTCATTCATCCATACTGGTCCCTTGTGTTGCTCTCTCTCCCCCATATATCCATACTGGTCCATTGTGTTGCTCTCTCTCTCCCCCCATATATCCATACTGGCCCCTTGTGTTGCTCTCTCTTTCTCACCCCTCATATATCCATACTGGTCCCTTGTGTTGCTTTTTCTCCCTTCATATATCCATACTGGTCCCTTGTGTGGCTCTCTCTTCCCCCCATACATCCATACTGATCCCTTTTGTTGTTCTCTCTCTCCCTCCTCATATATCCATACTGGCCCCTTGTGTTGCTGTCCCCCCTCCATATATCCATACTGGCCCCTTGTGTTGCTGTCCCCCCCTCCATATATCCATACTAGTCCCTTGTGTTGTTCTTTCTTTCCCCCCTCATATATCCATACTGCTCCCCTGTGTTGTTCCCCCATATATCCATACTGGTCCCGTGTGTTGTTCCCTCATATATCCATACTGGTCCCTTGTGTTGTTCCCCCATATATCCATTCTGGTCCCTTGTGTTGTTCTCTCATATATCCATACTGGTCCTGTGTGTTGGTCCCCCATATATCCATACTGGTCAATTGTGCTGCTCTCTCCCCCCTCCCCCCATATATCCATATTTGTCCCTTGTGTTGCTCTCACCCCCCACCCATATATCTGCCCTGGTATCTTGTCCTGGACGCATGGACAGATGAAGAAGAAAAAAAAAGATTCCACTTACCTGCCTGCGCTCCCAGCACCTGGCGGCATTCTCTTCCTCTACAGGTCAGGCGCACTCCTATTACGCCGGTGACAACAGGCGCACGCTAGTCAGTGTTGATCGGGACGTGTGCCGCAGCGGTTCAAGTAATGAATTCTGCGTGCGTGTGCGCGCGCTCACCCCTGCACAGACTATGCCTGCGCAATTAAAGGGCCCATGCCCCTAAAACCACAGACTTTTTTTCCCCTCTTCTTCCCATCACCATCTTTCTGATGCACGGCAAGGGCCCACCGGGGATTTCCCCAACTCCCCGCCAGTCCAGTCCGACCCTGGGAGATAATAAGGTGTCTGGTCATGGTGCAGTGGTATTTGTCCCTTGTATGTAGTATTGTTCTGTCACTCTGGTGGTAGTATGTGATCTGGTCATGGTGTAGTGGTATTTGTTCCTTGTATGTGGTATTATAGGTCACTATGTGGTGGTAAGATGTTGTCTGGTCATGGTGCGGTGGTATTTGTCCTATGTATGTGATATTATTGGTCATTTTAAACATTGAAAAATACACCTAAATTGTATTGGATATTTTAGCAAATGATTAACAGGATAGAGTAGAGTAGAGTTCGGTCAAAAGAATCTACCTTGTCGTGGTGGCGGAATAAAAAATCTTTTGGCCAAAACAAAAGCTGCTGGCTATGTATGTGATCTGGTGATGGTGCAGAAATGGAGTTTTTCCAAGAGAAGGTGATGGGACTGTCAGCAGTTCAAGGGGTGGAGGCGAGGCTGGGTTGGAGACTGGGCGGAGTCTCAAGGGGGCCCCGAAAATTTTGCCATTATGGGGCCCAGAAATTCCTAGTGGCAGCCCTGGGTTTAAGGTCCCAGCAAAAGAAAGGTGTGCCTATCTTACCACTTACAGAGGCTGCTGTATTCTATTGTTTGCACAGTATGAAGTCATAGCCGCGTACACCTGTTCACACTTTATTCTGTTCAGAGGTACTGATCCGTTTTTTGTTTTTCTTTCGTAGTATGCTATCAGAGGTGGTGATAGCCTCCATCGTTGCTCACAACATCCGGACCCTCCCAACCTGTTGCCCTAATCCCGACCCCTCCCGACACCGTCTGTGAGAGCCGGATGTGACAGCCCTGCTTTCACCCGCTCTTCCTCTGCAACTGCAGGTGTGCCTCCCTAGTCGTTGGAGATCTTCACGGCTTGATCTTTGAAATTGTTGACCAAAGGAAAATTTTTTTCTTATAAATTTCCACATTTTTTACCACTTAAAAAATATATATTTGTGTTTAATATCTGTGCAATTGCACTGACCAGGACAATCATATTGCTAGGTCAGTTTTGCTATATAGTGAACATGGTAAATAAAAAAAAAATAAAAAAATTGTGTAATTGGACTTCTTTTGCAATTTCACAGCACTTGGATTTTTCCTTCCCATTTTCCAGTACACTATGTGGTAGAATGAATGCTATTATTCAACAGTACAACTCGTCTAGCAGAAAATAAACCCTCATATGGCTATATGGATGGAAAAACTAAAATAAAGCTATGGCTCTTGAAAGAAGGGGAAGAAAAAACGAAAATGAAAAAAACAGAAAATCACCAACACGTAGTGTTGAGCGATACCGTCGGATATTTGAAAGTATCGGTATCGGATGGTATCGGCCGATATCCGAAAAATATTGGATATCGCCGATACCGATATCCGATACCAATACAAGTCAATGGGACACAAATATCGGAAGGTATCTTGTATTGGATCCCAGGGTCTGAAGGAGAGGAAACTCTCCTTCAGGCCCTGGGATCCATATTCATGTGTAAAATAAAGAGTAAAAATAAAAAATATTGATATACTCACCCTCTGACGCGCCCTGGTCGTCACCGCTGCAACCGCCTTGCTTTCGTTCCGAAGAATGAGCGCGTTAAGGGCCTTCGATGGCGTCGCGGCTTGTGATTGGTCGCTGAGCGGTCATGGACTCATCGATTAAAACGATGGAAGATGATTTAAAAGCCACATGTACCCCTGAAAAATGTAATACCTTTAGTGGACAGATGGAAAAAACGCTGGAGGGAGTGGTAAAAAAGATCCATGATACACAGTTGAGCAAACTGAATAGAGATCTTCGTGATTATGAGAACAAACGAGTGTATATGTGGAGGAGGGTGATATTCCCAGAATAAAATATGAAACGTATTCCCTCCCAGTCATCTATGTCATCACTGAGTGACCTTATCAGAAACATCTGGGACATCTATGACAACTAGGTCAGGGGCATCTAGGAGGAGACAAAATGATTTCTTCCATCCATATAATCGACGTGAATATCGTTCCCCGGAGTTCCAGAGACATGATAACAAGGTAATTAACCTTAGTCAACACGAATTCACAGATACTGATGTGGCACTCCTCCAAAAGGGTCTATCTTTTCCCCAGCGGCGCCTTTTGACGCCTTTGCTGCGGTAAAGGATCTCCACTTGTTCGCACGTTCTCTGATTTTTAAAAAACATTTTTTTGATGGGAAATTGTTTGAATTATTCCCCACAGGGGAAGAACAGAAAATGTTGTGTACCCTGGAGGATTTGGCAGCTGAACATAATATCACGGAGGGAGGTAAGATGCCCGCTAGTATCCGCCCCAAATCTAGGAAGTTTCCCCCGCTATCCTCCTGCCCAAATGTTGACTTATTTGTGCAAACTGTGACAAAAGAATTTTTGGATATCCCACGATATATACATCGGGATAATCTATCCAAGGAGGAGCAGAGGCGTCTGTGCTTCCTTCAGGATATACCTGACGTGGTGTTCAAGCCGGCGGACAAGGGGGGTAACATTGTGGTATGGCCAAAGGCCCTTTATGGGAAGGAGGCCGCTCGGCAACTGAATAACTCCACATGCTATAAAAGACTCACATTTAACCCCTTGTCCGCCTACTTGGCACAATTACGGACTATAGTCCTAAATGCAAAGGAGGTGGGGACAATCACTAAGGAAGTGGCTACTGCCCTCTTGGTGGTTGAACCCACAATCCCCACTTTCTATTTACTACCTAAAATCCACAAGGACGCGCAGACGCCTCCGGGTCGCCCCATAATTTCGGGTAGAGGGAATTTTCTAGAAAATGTTAATCGCTGGATTGACTCGAAATTACAGCCCTTAGTTGAGGCTTTACCATCATTCCTTAAGGATACCGAGGATCTACTGAGGCAGGTTGATGGCATTTGCTTGGATGTGGATACAATGTTTGTTACAGCAGACATTGAATCACTTTATACAAGCATTAGACATGAGGATGGCCTAAGGGCAGTGGAATTTTTCCTAGGAACTTCAAATCTGCCTTTCACAATTAGGAAATTAGCACTGGAGTTGTTGAGGTTTACTTTAACCCACAATTTTTTTGTTTTTAAGGGGTTCTTCTTCCTGCAGCTCCAGGGAACAGCTATGGGGGCATCTTTTGCCCCTGCTTATGCTAACCTGTTCCTGGGGCTGTGGGAGAGGGACCTCCCCTGCCAGATCAGCCGTCGTCGGTGGGCCGCGTCCTTTCATGGACGCGGTACATCGACGACATTCTATTGATCTGGCAGGGTTCAGAAAAACAACTCCACGACTTTATGTCATCTCTGAATTCTAATGATCGCAATATTTTTGTCACCTATAAATGCAAGGAAGATAAAATAGAATTTTTAGTTGTGACACTTAGACGTGATGGGCAGGGAGAAATACAAACCAACATTTTCCGCAAGCCCACCTCCACTAATCTACTCCTGCACGCCTCCTCTTCACACCCGGGCCATATGATCCAGTCGCTCCCTACCGGACAATTTCTGCGGCTTCGCAGATTATGTTCTATGGATAAGGATTTTATGGTACAGGCTGAGGATCTTAAATATAGGTTGAAGGAACGTGGTTATAGCAACCGGCAAATCAAGAAAGCGTACAATAGGGCTCGATACACACCAAGAAGTTCTCTCTTGTATGGAACGAGGGTGAACAAGGACCAGGACATAGTTCGTTTTGTAACCAACTTCCACTCACATTTTCCCCACATGAGAAGGGCATTAGAAAGGTCCTGGCATATTCTAAGAGCTGACCCTATTGTTGCCAAGTTCCTGCCAGAGAAGGCATCCATCACAGCAAGACGATAGAAAAAACCTTTGTGACTACCTGGATCATAGCCACTATGTGGGGGAGCCCAGAACCACCTTTTTGGATACTAGGGTTAAGAGAAATGGATGTGCTCCCTGTGGTCGCTGCATTGCTTGCCCTAACATGGATTCCTGTAGTACAGTTACAAATTCTAGAGGCTCCCATCAATTTGAAATTAGGAAGAAGTTTTCTTGTTCGGATAAATATGTGATCTATTATGCGGTATGCCCCTGTAAGAAAATCTACGTTGGCTTGACCACAAGACAATTTAAAATACGTATTAGGGAGCACGTTAGGGGTATTGAAGCGGCAGCGACCCAGGAAGATATATCCACTTTGAAGACTCTCCCGCGTCACTTTAGAGAATATCATAATTGTGATGGAAATCTTCTGAGGGTTCGTGCCATTGATATGCTGGAGGTTGGGATTCGGGGTGGAGAAGCATCAAAAAGGTTGGCACAAATGGAGTCCAGATGGATTTGGACCCTTGACACGGTCCATCCATCTGGGCTCAATGAAAACATAAGCTTCACCCCGTTTCTGTGATCGGTAACCCACTATAAGCACCTTTATATTTATATAGCCTGCGTACTTGTATTGTTGTGATCAACATGTGAATGCCACATTTTAGTTACTAATTTGTTTTTATTTTTTTAATTATAGTGATATGTGAATATATGTCTTTGTGCACGTCAGGTCCTGCAGCCTCGAACATCAAGAGTTATATGGCCCCTTCTACTTGAATTGATCATCTGACATATGCGATGGAGTTGGAGACTAATGATTATAGGACCTGCTTGAGAAACTATATGTTTCTGGGACGCCGATACCCATATTTATGCTAATTGTGGTTTCTTATTTTCGGCGTTGGTCTCTATTTTTGTTTGAGTGATTATGTTATATGCTGATCTCCACTTCAATGTTTTCTTTATATGGCCACAATGATGTAGTACTCTGCTTGCTATTCAGCCTGTCCATCATGTGATCGGACGTGCCCCATACCTAGACGCGCATCTCCTCCTGCCTCCACCACCCTAGATGGCTCTTGGCGTCTTGTCGTGATCAACAGTGTCCTTTCAGGACCTGCGGTCACGTGATGCCGACGCCGTCCGGTGTTGCGGTTGTCATGGGGAGGTGCGCATCATCAGAGGTGTGGTGCGTCACCTCCGGTCCTCATTAGGGTTATTACAGCTGTGGCGGTAGTTTAAAAGAGGCTCTTATGCTGTGACACACAGGCCCCCCCGAAGAAGGAAGGTCCGAAACGCGCGTCGGGGCGGACACGCTGGGTGCCGGTCCATACCCTTCATCCCGCACTTACTTGGTAAATATTACCTCTCACCACCACTACCATTTACTATGCTGGGGCTAGGCTGCTAAAGCTGAGCTGCAAACACTGATTGCGCTGATTTTCTACATATTGCTTGGAACTTAGGCTAATTTATTGTTAGTGAGGATTTACTATATATTTAGCACCCTGAATTCCTGGCAATAAGATACTATGGTCATACTGGCATTTTTTGTATAGTATTGGCGGGCCTCATTAGGAGATATTTTGGTGTAAGGGAAGGTGGTGGGGTTTTTGACATATTGTGAAATTTGTGATTATTGTTATCCCCTATATATGGTACCAAGTCCTGGCGTGGCCAATTGCTTTTATTGCATTTCATGATGTGATCAATTGTACATGTACCTCTCGTATCCCCATATACTATATTTTATCAATAAAGTTTTTTGTATTTTTCTATAATCAACAAATGACCTTTGGTATCATATTTTGTGAAGTATATATATATCCTAGTTTTGATGATGGGCTGAAATAGTCCAGATATTCTAAAAGACATAATTGTGATGCTAATTTCAAAATGTGTGGTTGTTATTTAAAAAGGTATTATCCTCCCTTTTATTGTACGGCCAAATAACTGCAGTTATGTCACCCCTCTTATATGATACAGCTGTACCACCATAACATTGGCACCTCTAGTATTGAATTTATAGCTACAGTATATCACTATTTAATTATTAATTCATGGACTTCAGCTCAGTCTGGAGCAATGGCGCCTTGATGGATGAACTATCGGTAGGGAGATTGATCTTGTGCAAGCCTAGATAGATCCACCAGGGTCTTTTCCGCCATTATCTTGATTGTATCAAGCCATTGGGTTCTTCTTCTTCTCCTTGTTCCTTCTATTTTTCCACTCATGATGTCCTTCTCCAGTGATTGCTCACTTCGTATGATGTGCCTAAAGTAGGCAAGTCGTAGCTTGGTGATGAGTCCTTTCAGTAACGTGTCTGGCTTGATTTGTTCCAAAATTGATTTGTTCGTTCTTCTTGCCATTCCTGGTATTGATAACATCCTTCTTCACATTTGAAAAGGCATTGATTCTTCTTCTGTCTTGCTTCTTCATCGTCCAGTTTTCACATTTGTACGTTACCACAGAAAAGATAAACTATGTATAAGCCATGTCTTCGTCGCCAGTGAAATGTTCCTCGATTTGAAGACCTTGTCCAGTGTCTTCATTGTTGATTTGCCCATAGCTAAACAGATATTCACTTCTGGTGTTGTCGTTTCATCTTGAGTGACCATCGATCTGAGTAGGTGGAAGTCTTTTACAACTTCCAGTTTGTCGCCGTTTATCTCAAATGTGTCCGGTTGTACCTGTCAGTAGTAAATAATATCTTTGTCTTCTTTATGTTGAGTAATAGTCCCCGGTTGAGCTTTCCATCTGGACACTCCGTAATAATTCAATAAGTCCATCTACGCTTATTACTATCAATATTAAATTGCCTGCGTATTTCAGATTGCTGATGATACGTCCGGCAACGTTTATTCCTTCTTCCTTTGAATTACAATACATTTATTATTGCAATACCAAACAAAGCCTAAAGAGATGAGTGGCGCTATACACCAGACCAATCCAGGACTGCGGAGGGTAAGACATATTAGACAGAGGAGAGTATTTCGTGTCCTACTTCTGAATGTGAAGATAGTTTAGAGTATAACTCCAGCGCTGGGCTATATGGTTACTTGTTACAGTTATGCATCGGACAATGGGTGTTACATGTAAGGTTTGTCCATTTACTACTGACATTTCTGTAGGGATCAGGCAGACCTAGCTAAGAATCAAAAGCTGAAGAGGAATATAAATGTTCATATGGTGCCTTTGATATCAAACTTGGAAGCATAAAGGAAACGTGTGAATGTGGTTTTCTTAAAAAATAAAATAACACGAATTGTAGCATAATTTCTCTCAGTATCTAAAATTATCACCAATTTTACCCTACATCCGTACTTAAATTATTACTAACTAGTTGTAAGGCCATAATGTCTAAAGGTGTTAATCCAGAAAGAGAGTAAACTAACACAAACAAAGTGAAATAAATGTGCAGGAGCAGCTGCTGTAGACGCAATGCAAAAGCAGAAAGAAAAGAGGCAACAAAATTCTGCAACCGCAAGTATGTAAACGGCCATATTTATTGCACAGCTCCGAGAAATGCGAGGTTCTTAGCGCATATTTTGATCAAACTGTGCGAGCCCATCTGCCAACGACAAGGCGACCTCTTCAGATGGGACCCTACACTAACACTACACTAACCGGTATTAATAAAGCCCCTATGTCTAATGTTGTTGATCCAGAAGAAGGCAAAAAACCCTGGACACACTCAGCCAATTTGTGACTCAGGGAAAAAATTCCTTCTTGACCCCGGGAAAAGGCGATCAGTCCTAGAACCATGGATCAAACCCTGCTACTAATACCACGGTTATTATTATCCTCCCACATTATCTATTTTTCTTTATTTATTATTATTATTATTATTGTTTCTATTCTAGGTAATGTTTATTCTAATATTAAAACTAAAATCATTACTACATGCATATTATTAAAATACTAATTTAATAACTGTTATAATTATTTTATGCTTTTTCTCCCTTTTCTTCCTTATTATAAATATTCTACCATTGCAGTTTTAATTATTTTTTGCTATTACTATTAAAAGACTATTGTATGTTTTTTACTATAAATATTACTACTATACTATGTATATGTTTTTGATCCAGAAGAAGGCAAAAACCCTTGGACACTTTCAGCCAATCTGTGTCTGAAGGGAAAAATTCCTTCTTAACCCCGAGAAAAGGCGATCAGTCCTAGAACCCTGGATCAAACCCTACTACTCATACTATGGTTATTATTAGCATTATGGTTTTTATTATTATTATTATTATTATTATTATTGTTATTAACCCACATTATCCGTTGTTTATTTATTATTGTTTCTATTTTAAGTAATGTAAATTCTAATATTGAAAGTAAAATTACTATATTTTATTATTAGAATACTAATTTAATAACTATTATGTTTATTTTATGCTTTTTGTACTTTTTCTTCCTTATTATAAATATTCTACCATTGCAGCTTTAATTGTTTTTTTGCTATTGTTATAAAAAGACTATTGTACGTTTTCTACTATAAATATTATTACTATACTATGTATATGCTTTTGATCCAGAAGAAGGCAAAAACCCTTGGACACTTTCAGCCAATCTGTGTCTGAAGGGAAAAATTCCTTCTTGACCCCGGGAAAAGGCGATCAGTCCTAGAACCCTGGATCAAGCCGCCTAATTCTAATAAAATGTGTATATTGTGTTATATTAATAGAATAGTGGTTAATACTAGCTGACTACCTTGTTATGACAACTACTTCTCTATATCCTATTTATACTACTGTAACTAATTGTTTATATTATTAAATATTATTAATGCTACGCCCCTACCAATAATAAGGTCCCTATGTTACTTACTGCTACATCAAACCTGCTGTTAGAACTACTAATATTATTACTTTACATTTTTATTCCTACTGTTTTTTACTATAATTACTACTTTTTGTTACTACTATGATAGCTACTATTACAGTTTTTCCTACTAATATTAATATACTAATATTATTATACCACTCTTATCGCTATTCTTTTTTATACTTACCTCCCAGTATTTGCCGTATATGATGTTATCGGCTGAGAGGTCCTAGCAGGATTGTCCAGATGATGTTCTTCTTTCCTCTCAAATACTGGTTGATATATTGGAGGATGTGGCACTGCGTGGTCCTGCTGCTTCTTCTGGCCTCTGTCCTGCTGCTTCTTCTGGCCTCTGTCCTGCTGCTTCTTCTTGCCTCTGTTGTGGTCTCTCTTCTGGCGCCGATCTTAATTGTGATTTTGACCTTTTTTTTCTTCCTTTCTTTTTGGGTTCTCTGCTCTTCATCCAGGTCCATACACAGCACTTTAGCCCGCATTGCCTTTGCTTCTTGTCCTGTGATCCTGGTCTTCATGGATGGTGCAGGCTGCTCTTCATATTCATGCCTTGGTGTAAATTTCTTCTGGGCTTCTGGGCTGGTCGGCATGAGGCGCTAAGATGACAGCAGATGAAGTTACTCATGTAATAAGACATTCCTATACACCCTTGTAAAATTAAAGGCAGCAGTATAGTCTTCTCACTAACCTCCATCTTGTAGAGGGGTGACGGCAGAAACTTCATACAGAAGGCCAGTCTTCTGAATGCCTCCTCCGGTGTGAGATCAACTGTAGAGAAAATAACCAATATAAGGATCACCCATAACCATACAGAGAGGATGTGACAGGGCGGCACTACTGACCGCCATATTGCTAACCATACCGCTAAGTGCTAGGAGCACGTCTGACCCCAGCACAGAGAATGGTCATCTAACAGTGTGAGGAATCTCACCTGATCCAACGCTGGATGAAGGTCCGGTCCACATGGTCTCGCTGTGGTCTTCACTCGTGTCGAAATCTATCAAAATCCTGTAAAATAGCAGAACAGTCAGAATAGGTTTTGGGCTCATTGACCAGGGTGTACTGTTACTGGAAACTTTGGGAAACACTGTCTGTGTGTTTAGGAGGTATTGCCGGGGCAAAGGCGATATTGGGCAATGTGCAGGATATGACGGTTCTATATCCAATATCTGCCCTCCCCCATTATTCTGTGCTGTATATAGAGGAATATTCGGAATAATGAACTTCGGTCCGTTCTCCGCTCTGCAGGCGCCGTTCTCTATG
The DNA here is from genome assembly GCF_032444005.1 of Ranitomeya imitator. Taxonomy (NCBI): domain Eukaryota; kingdom Metazoa; phylum Chordata; class Amphibia; order Anura; family Dendrobatidae; genus Ranitomeya; species Ranitomeya imitator. The sequence continues at coordinate 230,475,166 of NC_091286.1, read as the reverse complement.
GAGGACGGAGCTGATGTTAAATATTGGACCCATCCAATAAGATGTGACAAGTGGTGACAGCGGAGTATCAGCGCCACCTCCTCATCATGTACATGCCTCTATGTGAAGTATTGGGGTAAATAAGAACAATTAGTAACAGAACATCTCGGGTTATTCTGTGTGAATATGTGATGAGATAATCAGCCGTCACTTATATAATATTACAGGTTTATACCTGATATGTTGCAGTAGCCGCAGGTGTCCGTCTTCACTCTCTGCTGAGATAGAACAGACTGAGCATAACTGACGTTTGTGTTTTTTCAAATTCAAATCTAACAATCCTACTGGTTGTTTATTGCCATGGTGACTGAAGTCACTGATAGTTTAAAGGGACATGACGGTATTATTGCACTATAGTGAATTTTACTACACTGTGTGCAGAATTATTAGGCAAGTTGTATTTTAGAGGATTATTTTTATTATTGATCAACAACTATGTTCTCAATCAACCCAAAAGACTCATAAATATGAAAGCTTAATATTTTTGGAAGTTGGAGTGTTTTTTTTTTAGATTTTGCTATCTTAGGATGATATCTGTTTGTGCAGGTTACTATTACTGTGCAGAATTATTAGGCAACTTAATAAAAACCAAATATATTCCCATCTCACTTGTTTATTTTCACCAGGTAAACCAATATAACTGCACAAAATTTAGAAATAAACATTTCTGACATGCAAAAGCAAACCCCCCAAAATTAGTGACAAATATAGCTACCTTTCTTTATGATGACACTCAGCAGCCTCCATCCATAGATTCTGTCAGTTGCTTGATCTGTTTACGATCAATATTGCGTCCAGCAGCCACCACAGCCTCCCAGACACTGTTCCGAGAGATGGACTGTTTTCCCTCCCTGTAGATCTCACATTTTATGAGAGACCACAGGTTCTCTATGGGGTTCAGATCAGGGGAACAAGGGGCCATGTCATTATTTTTTCTTCTTTGAGACCTTTACTGGCCAGCCACGCTGTGGAGTAGATGGGGGCATCTCATGGAGCATTGTCCTGCATGAAAATCATGTTTTTCTTGAACGATATCGACTTCTTCCTGTACCACTGCTTGAAGATGTTGTCTTCCAGAAACTGGCAGTAGGTCTGGGAGTTGAGCTTCACTCCATCCTCAACCTGAAAAGGTCCCACAAGTTCATCTTTGATTATACCAGCCCATACCAGTACCCCACCTCCACCTTGCTGGCGTCTGAGTCGGAGTGGAGCTCTCTGCCCTTTACTGATCCAGCCTCTGGCCCATCCATCTGGCCCATCAAGAGTCACTCTCATTTCATCAGTCCACAAAACCTTTGAAAAGTCAGTCTTAAGATATTTCTTGGCCCAGTCTTGATGTTTTATCTTATGTTTCTTGTTCAAAGGTGGTGGTTTTTCAGCCTTCCTTACTTTGGTTCTGTCCCTGAGTATCACACACCTTGTGTTTTTTGTTACTCCAGTAACGTTGCAGCTCTGAAATATGGCAAAACTGGTGGCAAATGGAATCTTGGCAGCTTCACGCTTGATTTTCCTCAATTCATTGGCAGTTATTTTGCACTTCTTTTGCCCAACACGCTTCTTGCAACCCTGTTGGCTATTTGCCATGAAACGCTTGATTGCTCGGTGATCACGCTTCAAAAGTTTGGCAATTTCAAGACTGCTGCATCCCTCTGCATCTCTACGTCTCACAATTTTGGACTTTCAGAGCCCGTCAAATCTCTCTTCTGACCCATTTTGCCAAAGGAAAGGAAGTTGACTAATAATGAAGCACACCTTATACAGGGTTTTGATGTCATTAGACAACAACCCTCCTCATTACAGAGATGCACATCACCTGATTTACAAAATTGGCAGTTGGCTTTCAAGCCTGAACAGCTTGGAGTAGGACAACATGCATAAAAAGTATCATGTGATCAAAATACAACTTGCCTAATAATTCTGCACACAGTATACATGCTACTCCCCTTTGACACCATTTAAGCACATGGAGATGTGTTGTAATTCCCTGCACAGATGATAGGCGCAATACTATGCAGGTAAATTATATGAAGGACCAGCGTCCTATTTTTTCTAAGGATTGGTACTGGTCCCAGGAATTGGGTTCTAGGAATATGTCCTCGTTTACCAAAAACCCTGTATTCATTGCGTTTTGTGAGGTCATGATATCTTATTATCTAGTTGGATTGGTCAAGGGAGTTTCTGTTGTGTAATTTACAATTAAGAATAGAATTGTTGTCACCTAGGAGAGGCATGTTCAATAAATATTAGGTTTAGGCAGGGACTCCATCAGGGCATTACTGCCTTGACTGGCGTATGGGGCCCATCTGTCTCCTTCCTGCCTGATGATCCTGCACCATGTGACACAGTGCAGGATGGAAACACGTGGTTCAGGATCATGGGGCAGGATGCAGACAGATGGGGCACGATGGAGACACATGGTGCAGGATGGAGACATGGGGCAGGATAAAGATAAATGGTGCAGATTCATGGGCAGGGTGTAGACATGGGGCAGGATGGAGACAGATGGGACAGGATCATGGGACAGCATGGTGACAGATGGGGAAGGATGGAGACAGATAGGGCAGGATGGAGACAGATGGGGCACGATAGAGACATGGTTCAGGATCATGAGGTGGAATGGAGACAGATGGAGCAAGATCATGGGGCAGGATGGAGACATATATGGAGTGATGGAGACAGATGGGACAGGATGGTGACAGATGGGGCAGGATAGAGACAAATGGGGCAGGATCATGAGGTGGGATGGAGACAGATGGAGCAGGATCATGGGGCAGAATGGAGACATATATGGAGGGATGGAGACAGATGGGACAGGAACATGGGGCAGGATGGAGACACTTGGTGCAGTATCATTGGGCAGGATGGAGATATGGTGCACGATGCAGACATGTGGTGTAGGATCATGGGCAGGATGGAGAAAGATTTGGAGGTATGGAGACAGGGAGGTATGGAGACAGATGGGACAGATGGAGATAGATGGGGCAGGATGGAAACACATGGTACAGGATCATGCAGCAGGATGGAGACACATGGTCAAAGATCATGGGGCAAAATGGAGACACATGGTGAAGGATCATGGGGCAGGATAGAGACGAACAGATGGGGCAGGATCATGGGGCAGCATGGAGACAGATGGGGCAGGATGGAGACAGATGGAGCAGGATCATGGGGCAGGATGGAGACATATATGGAGGGATGGAGACAGATGGGACAGGAACAAGGGGCAGGATGGAGACACATGATGCAGTATCATGAGGCAGGATGAAGATATGGTGCAGGATGCATCATGTGGTGCAGTATCATGGGCAGGATGGAGAAAGATATGGAAACAGGGAGGTATGAAGACAGAAGGGACAGTTGGAGATAGATGGGGCAGGATGGAGACACATGGTGCAGGATCATGGGGCAGGATAGAGACAAACAGATGGGGTAAGATCATGGGGCAGCATGGAGACAGATGGGGCAGGATGAAGACACATGGTGCAGGATCATTGGACAGTAGGGGCAGGATGGAGACATATGGGACAGGATGGGGAGTTCATAAGGGGCAGGATGGGACATCACATGGGGAGAATGAATACTAATGAGGGCAGGATGAGAGAACATGTGGATGGAGCCAGGAATGAGACCCAAGGGGGCCAGATTGAGGGATATTATTACCCTTGGGCAGGGGTGGGGAACCTTTTTCCAGCCGAGGGCCTGGAATTTCTACCATCATTCTGGGGCCACACAAAAATGATCACCTTGAAAATCACCCTGGTATATTTAGTCAATTAATTACAGTAACTCGCCCTTAATGTAATGGCTGGAGCTGCTTCTCTTTGGTGCAGCTGTGATGTTAGGTGATACTGATCATGTTGCTTCTCACAGCTGCTTTTCCAGGGTTATGTCGACCAGGAGAGCAGTCAACTGTTTGTCATAATAAGTTTTGTATATCATATACATCACATAGGAGACGCTGGGACTACTGTATATACATCACATAGGACATGCTGAGACATCTGTATATACAACTCTTAGGAGACGCTGGAGCTGCTGTATATACATCACACAGGAGATGCTGAGACTGCTGTATCTATATCACATTGAGGATGCTGAGACAGCTGTATATATAATTTAAATCATAGCCAGGAAAAACATGCACTAAAACGTAATATTTATTAAATATGTTAAACCTAGGACAAACATACAATCAACAATTCCGCAGTGTAAGTGCTCATGATTAGCAGTACTCAAGTAAAAAATGGTTCAATCTCACCAGTATAGGTTTTTGTTCATGTTCTTCAAGACCTATTTATTCGAATAAAAAGCCAGAGCGTGAGGAGAGAAAGGGGGATTAAAGGGTAAAGGTAGAACAGTCTTTCTGTTTCTCCCTGTCCTGCCCTTGTAGTACTCCCGCTCTGACAAGGGCAGTACCCAAGTATGGACCTGTGTGATGCCTCAGGGTCCTCCATGAGTTACAATACTCATGGAGGCTACATTATTCATGGTCCCTTTATAGGCAGGTGAGTCGCCAACCAGGGCCATGGGGTATTCGGTACCGGGTCCGGTGTTCTCATGGGATGTCACGGTGGCGACCCTGTCTGTGGCACTGGGCACCCATGTAAAAGGGGAAATTGAATAAAGTTTATGTTAGTGACGCCACCTGTGGTATTCAGTCAGTGGGGACCAACGCTGCTTTAAGGGGTCCATTGGGGTGATGTTATGGCAGCTAGATGGTATAACTTGCCAGGTGTATGCAATCATGAGAAAAGGGGAAGGATCTCTGCTGCCTTTTTGGAGAACACGACTGCATGAGACCAATATTGCTTGGGGAGAGAGGATAGATCTGCGGGTACCTCTGTAGTAGCAACCTGAACGCACTCCCTCTGACACCTACCCCCACAAGATTCACCCCATCACAGAATTCTGCCTGAAGACCACTCGATGTGAGGAGAGTGGTACCATAGCCAAGGTATCCCCAACAGGACCTCATCAATTCCCTCAGGAATGACAAGCAGAGATATAATCTCCTGATGGGATGGTGACATGGACAGAGTAAAAGGGATGGTCTGGTGTGTTATCTGTGAGGGCAGTGTCGACCCATACACCACTCGTACCATTAATGGTTGAGGTAGCATAACCATGGTTATTGCTTGACGTTGGGCGAAGGCAGAAGACATAAAATTGCCCTCCGCCCCAGAATCCACGCAGAGCTCTACCGAGTGGGTGGATGAGCCTAACGTTATTGTCCCCTTAAAGGACAATTTGGAGGCAAACGTCGCCATGTCTAGTGTACCTCCACCTACTACCACTAGATGCTGACGTTTCCTTGACTGCTGGAGACATCTGGTGGCAAGATGTCCTGACTGCTGGCAAACATGACAAACCTGGAGTGCACAAGCGGTCCGGGACTTAGATCCCGCTCGTGACACTTCCATGGCCTCATGTGACTCAGGAGCCTGGACTGGAGATTCCAAAGGTTTGGCGAAGGTGGGAGCCAGCCGAAACCTTTGCCTACACTGGGCTCGCTCTAACCTCCGCTTGTGAAAACGGAGGTCAATACGAGTGGATATTGCTATTAATTCCTCCAGTGTGGCGGGAATCTACCTAGTAGCCAGGGCGTCCTTAACGTGGTCAGCCAGCCCCCTCCAAAATATAGGAATAAGGTCTTTATCCGACCACTCCAGCTCAGATGCTAAGGTGCGGAAGTGGACGGCAAAATGGATGACCAAGGACGAGCCCTGAGTCAATGTCAACAGTTGGAGCGCCGTATCATGGGTGACACGAGGTCCTAAAAAGACCTGTTTCAGAGTGCTCAGGAATAATGGAGCACTCTGCACCACATGATCGCCACGCTCCCAGAGCGGCGTAGCCCACTCTAACGCCCTGTCCGACAGGAGAGACACGATAAACCCCACCTTTGCCTGCTCTGTAGGGAAACGAGAGGCCAGAAGCTCGAGATGTATAGAGCACTGACTCACGAAACCCCTACAAGACTTACTATCACCAGAACATTTTTCTGGTAGTGGGAGGCGAGATAGAGTCGGTACAGGGGTGGCAGTGGACACGGTAGCTGCAGCCACGCTAGCAGCCTGAACAGCGACAGCAGTGACATCCACAGCTGAGGTTGAACGCTCTAGAGCCGCCAACCTTCGCTCCTGCTGCTGGATGTACCGCTGCAAACGCTGATCGTCCGCCATTTACTAGCCAGACCTTGGCACTAGTATTATGTTAGGACTGGCGGAACGCACCAAGTTTAAGATGAAATAGTATTAGGTGCGTTCGCAGTCCGAGGTCCAACGTGCAGGTGAAAACCCTGCTGCTAGTAAAGACGGACGATATGGCAGTACAATGTGAATACACACATGGGTTAACTTCACCCGGTGTGAAGGAAGCGAACCCTGTTTCATCACAGGGCTGCAGTACCGCACCAAGAGCGCAAGCAAGGAGTCTCAGAACTCAATCCCAAGACTCAGGATTTGAGTTCATAAAGACCTCATGCGCTCGACACCGCTACTGGGGTGTCAGAGATACAGAAATAATAATAATTAAGAAGCACGAGAGTGCGTGCGGTGCCGCACTGGCGGACGCCACTAACCACCCAGGCTTGGGTCAGGAAAGCACAGAGAAAGCGCACCGCGCCGCACTGGCGGTCACAGCAATTAGACGCTGTAATGTGTGTAACGTGCTGATGGCTTGGACGGGCGCTAGATAGCTTCCATCATTCATGAACAGTCAACAACACTAGGAATGGGAATGATTTAGGAGCTTTCAACCATTGACATACATCCATCTACACACACACATTATCAAGTCAATACTAGCGCATGGCCGTGTGGCCTTAAATAGCTGCAGCACGTCTAGGACCTTTCAAAGAAGGACCAATGGAGTTGCTGCAGTACCTGAGCATGTGATCTCCACTGAGAGATCTTGCCCTGGGCAGGCTCAGAGTGCAAAGCAGGACTTAGTCCTAGCACCCACAAGGAACTTCCAAGAAGGACCAATGACCTAGCTGCAGTATCTGATCATGTGACCCTCGATCTCCATTGAGAGATCTTACTCTGGGCATGCTCAGAACGTGAAAAGCAGGACTTAGTCCCAGAAGCGTCTGCTCGCTGCTGCCCAGCACTGACTTCAATGGCAGAAGCTGGAAATGCAGCAGTATCTCTTAGCACAGAGTCAGACTGAGTGAGACGCTGGGACCGACGTCTCTGCTGAGCAGGTTCCACTGCGGCAGGAGAAGAATGGAAGACTGCAGCGGAGATGGCCCGAGATTCCCCCTGTGCAGAGGCAGGAACTTGACCCCTAACAAACAGTTTAATAGATATATGAAACTGAAATAGCTGTTGCAAAAAAAAGCAATTTTTATAAAACATTAAGCTTAAGATTAATAGGGGTGCCCAAACTTTTTCATATAACTGTACATCATGCAAGAGACACTGGGACTGCTGTATATAGATCGCACCGGAGACTCTGGGACTGCTGTACATACATAACATAGGAAACATTAAGACTGCTATATATGCATCACAGGAGACTCTGGGGTCATATAAATTACAGGAGGGACTGGGGGGGCATAGACATCACAGGAGATGCTGTGACATATTCATCACCGGGGAGGCTGGGGGGATATACAGTACTCGGAGAAATATACAGGACTTTTGGGGTAAATGCAGCACTAGGGAATAGACGCATCACTTGTGGACACATACAGCCATGGGGATATACAGCACTGGGAGAGGGGGAATATAAAGCACTTAAGGGAAAAGGCATCGCCGGGTATGCACATAGATCTGCGGGCCGGAGGTTCCCACCCCTGCCCTAGGGGCTAATTAAGGGAATACTTGGCTCTCTCTTGGATGCCTTATCCTGTGAAGTATGCCAACTTCTTCATACCATGTGGTGGGTTCCTGGTGTCAATTTTTTGGTTTCCCACTTTTTAATAACCTTGTCTGTCTTTTGGGGGTGTTGTCAATAAAATTTTGTATGTTTTATTATGATTGATTCCTGTGTACATTTTTTCTTTTTCTGATGTTATCACTTATCTTGTAGAGAGGTGACTACTTTTTTTCACAGGAGAACCTTTGTAAGTGCACTTCTGCCGCTGTGATCGAAGTTTCTAATCTCTAATGGAAATAAAGAATCTTCTCCTAATTAATATCAGTGTAACATCCCTGCCGGCATCACTGCATGGCTTCCCATGTCCCCTCTTCCTCACCACTCCGGGCCATGCTGTGAGTTCTGTCCCCTGCCTGCTCCATGCCTTGGGACTCATGTCCATACTTGTTGCATACCTCCTGGCTGTATGCTTAGAGCGGCAGTCCCAGCACTTCCTGTTTCTTATAGTGACCGTGTGCACCTTCCTAAGCTGTCCCCTACCAATTGCCAAGAGGCATCAGGTACTTAAGGCATTCCCACCCCTAGCGGGTTGCCTGAGCAATGTATTTCCTCAGCTAGTGTCTTGCTGCTGAGGTGCTAGGTCCTGTCTTGCTTTATATCTCATTTCGGCCACCCAGGAGGGCTTTGTACCCTAGCCTGTACCTGTGTCTCTCGTTTCTGCCTCCCAATGGGGCTTTGTACCCTGGCCTGTACCTGTGTCTCTCATTTCTGCCACCGGTTGGGGCTTCGTACCCTGGCCTGAGTTCTTGTTCACATGCCTTGTCCACACCTGACCTTGTCTGAACTTAGTCCTATACCTGTGTCCGTTTGTATCCCTGTCTGCAACCTTTCCTAGTCCACTGTGTGTTTCCTTGTGTTCACTCCTTCTGCTCTTTGCTCCGCTTCCTGCGGCTTTGCTCTGCCTCCTGCAGCTCTGCTCTTTGCTCTGCCTCCTGCAGCTCTGCTCTTTGCCCCGCCTCATGCGGCTCTTCTCTTTGCTCCACCTCCTGCTGCTCTGCTCCTCTCTTGCCTTTGCGGCTCTGTCCTGCTCTCCGCATCATGCAGCTTTGCTCTGCTCCCACTCCGTGCCCAGTGTGTCCTTGTCCCTCCTGTCTGTACTGGTTCGTACCTGTTCCCTTATCATAATCATTCCAGCCTGTGTTCCTGTGTCTCCTGAAGTAGTTCCTGTCCCTCCATTCTGAACTGGTTCCTATCTGTTCCCTATTCATACCTGCCTATGTTCCTGTCCCACCCGAACCAGATCCAGTCCCGCTAGCTGTGCCCACCTGCCTGCCTAGAGTAACAGTCGTGCCTAACCGTACTTGCTCGCACCTGTCTCTTGTGTTTTGTCCCTCAGTGGGATCAGCTGCCACAGCTGACACCGCCTTGGAGTGGTACCTGGCAGCTACCTGCTGCAGAAGCTTGACCTCACCATCAGAGGCTCCAGTGAACACCAAGGTAGCTGCTTAGCTGCACCCCTTCCAGGGAAGTCTGGTTTGTGGCACAGTGGGGCCCCAATCCCCTCGCTCACGCCACCCAGTCAGGGCACGAGTGTGACAATCAGAGAGAACAAATGACAGCAATACACAACACAATCCCCTATACCAAGACCAATAATACCACATACAGGGAAGAAATACTGCCACACCATGACCAGACCATGTATTACCACCACATAGTGACCGAATAATACTATATACATGGAACAAATGTATGACCAGATCACATGTTACCACCATAGTGACCTCATAATTCCACATACAAGGGACAAATACCAGCACACCATGAACAAACCACATATTACCACCACATATTGACCGAATACTACAATACAGATCATGAATACAAACCACAATACCAACAACACTTATTACTACCAGTGACATTATGCACAGGAGCTCTGTATATAGTGTCAGTGTACAGGTAATAGAGGGATCACCTGTGACATTATACATAGAAGCTCTGTATATAGTGTCAGATACAGATAATACAGGAATCATCAGTGACATTATGCACAAAAGCTCTGTCTATAGTGTACAGTGTACAGGTAATAAAGTGATCACCAGTGACATTATACACAGGAGCTCTGTATAAAGCATATAGCGTACAGGTAATACAGTGATTACAAGTGACATTATACACAGGAGCTTTGTGTATAGTTTCAGTGTACAGAAAATACAGGGATCACTAGTGGCATTATATACAGGAGCTCTGTGTACAATGTCAGTGTACAGGTAATACAGTAATCACCTGAGACATTATACTTAGAAGCTCTGTATATAGTGTCAGATACAGGTAATACAGGAATCATCAGTGACATAATGCACAGAAGTTCTGTATATAATGTATAGTGTACAGGTGTTACAGTGATCACCGGTGACATTATACACAGGAGCTCTGTATAAAGCATATAGCATACAGGTAATACAGTGATCACCAGTGACATTATATACAGGAGCTCTGTATACAATGTCAGTGTACAGGTAATACGGTGATCACCAGTGACATTGTACACAGGAGCTCTGTATATAGTGTGCAGATAATACAGTGATCACCAGTGACATTATACACAGAAGTTCTGTATATAATGTATAGTGTACAGGCAATACAGTGACCACTGGTGACATTATACACAGTGAGCTCTGTACACAGTATATAGTGTATAGTGTGCGTGTACATGTAATACACTGACTCACCAGTGACGTCTGTAGTTGAAGTCCATTATCTTCGCTTTTCTTCTTCAACAAGCACAGACTGCCATCACTGCTTCCAGGCAGAACTCATCTCCACAAAAAATAACACACATTCATCATAAGCTGATTGCTTCCAGAGCACTTTCCCCACTTTTTCCCCAACTTCTACACTATGTCAGACATGGGCGTACCCACCATGGTGCAGTGGGGCGCGCCGCACACCTATCATGATGTGACCTGGCCACCTGTTTTTCCTGCCGCCGGCCCTTTAAATCTTCAGTCACGGCGGCTTTACAGGTGCGAGCATCAGTGAGTCAGTGACCCGGCTGACCTGCACAGAGGGATTAAGAATGCCTGATGTTGAACGTCAGGACGTTCTTTATGGGCGGAGAGAGTGCGCTCTTGTGATGACTCAGGGTCCTAGTCATCACAGTGACATTGCTTTCCTCACAGGGAGAGCGATGTTACGCTTGGAAGCGATGAAAGATCTTCTTTTTCAGGTAATCACAATGCACACAACATGTTCACACTCCAGGCCACAAGGGGGAGCTTTTGATCCTATTCCTAGGTGACTCCCCTATATATAAATTGTGGTTTGGAGGGAAAGAGAGATTAGATTGTCAGAGAGACAGAAGAGAGCAGACCGACATAGAGTGTCAGAAGGTCTGAAGGATTCCTGGAGTCCGAGGTACTGCAGCCACTAGAGAAAGAGACCTACAGAAAGACAGAACATCATTCAGTGAGCGTGAAGAAGAGCAAAGCACAGGAGAGTGATATCAGGGGAGACCAGCTGCGAACAAGCTGCCTCCCTCTGAAGTGCAGATAACCGGTAGCCGGAAACAGAGGTTGTAAGGGATTCTACGCCTTACAACAGAGACCAGCAGGACAGCTGAACTGCAAGTTACCTGTCCGCCCCAATACCCAGGAGGCACAGTGACACATAGAGCCCAGGTCATGATAGAGATCCTGTAAAAAGGCTCGAGTTACCTGTCATACGGGTTTATGTCCTATCCTATACAAGGGACAGAGAAGAACTGTAAGGACCTTATCAGAAGCCATAGGCAGTAAGGGACTACAACACCACCACGCTAGAGGAAGATTTTAACTCCACCTAGTAAAGGGGAACTCTGGATTCACTTCCAAGCCGGCCGGATCCTGCCTGTATCTGTGATCTGGTGCCCTGGACTGTGGTTGCCTGAAGTCTTCAGTAAACAAAGTAAAGAGACTGCAAACCTGTGTCCTCGTTCCTTACTGCACCATTCACCATCATCTTCCATCTACACACCAGGAGTCCTGGGGATATACTTCACCTGTGGGAAGTAATACCATCTAGCTGCAATAACATCACCCCAAAGGACCCCTTCAAGCAGCGTCGGTCCCCACTGACCGAATACCACATGTGGCATCACGAACATAAACTTTATTCAATCTCCCTTTTATATGGGAGCCCAGGGCCACAGACCAGGTCGCCTCTGAGACATCCCCCTGTGAACACCGGACCCGGTAGCGGGTACCCCACGGCCCTGGCAGGCGACTCACTCTGCTCTCCCGATCTCCTGACCCTGACTGCAGCGTGCCGCCGCTGAATGTATCAAGATTAGGTCTCAGGCATCCGTAGGAGCTCCTAGTACCCGCACACTCCTGAGGTAATCGCTACAGGTGCTGAGCTGGGGCCTGGGGCTGAGCTGATGTATATACAGGGGCTGGGGGCTGGCTGGGCTGATGTATATACAGGTCACGTGCTGGAGGCAGGCTGTGGCTGGGCTGATGTATATACAAGGGCTGGGGTTGGCTGATCTGATGTCTATACAGGTGATGGCGATTTGGGCTCATGTATACACAGGGGCTGGGGGCTGACTGAGGCTGGGATGATGTATATACAGGGGCTGGGGGCTGGCTGGACTGATGTATATACAGGTCACGTGCTGGAGGCAGGCTGTGGCTGGGCTGATGTATGTATATACAGGAGCTTGGTGGTCTGATGTATATACAGGGGATGGGGGTTGGCTGGACTGATGTATATACAGGTGCTGGGGCTGGCTGTGACTGGGCTGATGTATGTATATACTGGTGCTGGCTGGTCTGATGTATATACAGGGGCTGGGGGCTGGCTGGGCTGATGTATATACAGGTCACGTGCTGGAGGCAGGCTGTGGCTGGGCTGATGTATATACAAGGGCTGGGGTTGGCTGATCTGATGTGTATACAGGTGATGGCGATTTGGGCTCATATTATACACAGGGGCTGGGGCTGACTGAGGCTGGGATGATGTATATACAGGGGCTGGGGGCTGGCTGGATTGATGTATATACAGGTCGCGTGCTGGAGGCAGGCTGTGGCTGGGCTGATGTATGTATATACTGGTGCTGGCTGGTCTGATGTATATACAGGGGATGGGGATTGGCTGGACTGATGTATATACAGGTGCTGGGGCTGGCTGTGACTGGGCTGATGTATGTATTTACAGGGGTTGGCTGGGCTGATGTATATACAGGGGTTGGGGGATGTCTGGGCTGATGTACTGTATATACCTATCACATATACTGGGGGCTGGCTCATGTCCTTTGTCTAGCCTGGCCCCAATATCTGCAGCCTGGGCCCCAGCTATAAATACAAGACCCCATATGTCCCTTGTCCTGCTCCCCCATATATCTATCCTGCCCCCATATATCCAACATGGTCCCTTGTCCTGGCTTACATATATCAATAATGGCCTCATGTGCTGCTCCCCCATATATCAATCATGACTTTATGTTCTGCACCCCCCATATATCAATCCTGGTCCCTTGTGCTGCTCCCCCATATATCAATCATAACTCCGTGTTCTGCACCCCCCATATATCCATCCTGGTCCCTTGTGCTGCTCCCCCATACAGCCATCCTGGCCCTTTGTGCTACTCCCCCCATATATCCATTCTGGTCCCTGTTGCTGCTCTTCCCAAATATCAATCATGTCTCCATGTTCTGCTCCCCCCATATATCTATCCTGGTCCCTTGTGCTGCTCCCCCCATATATCAATCAGTGCTCCATGTGCTGCTCCCCCCCATATATCCATCCTGATCCCTTGTGCTGCTCCCCCATATATCAATCAATGCTCCATGTGCTGCTCCCTCCCATATATCCATCCTGGTCCCTTGTGCTGCTCCCCCATATATCAATCATGACTCCATGTTCTGCACCCCCATATATCCATCCTGGTCCCTTGTGCTGCTCCCCCATACAGCCATCCTGGCCCTTTATGCTACTCCCCCCATATATCCATCCTGGTCCCATGTGCTGCACCCCCCATATATCAATCAATGCTCCATGTGCTGCTCCCCCCCATATATCCATCCTGATCCCTTGTGCTGCTCCCCCCATATATCCATCCTGGTCCCATGTGCTGCTCCCCCCATATATCATTCAATGCTCCATGTGTTCCTCCCCCCCATATATCCATACTGGCCCCTTGTGCTGCTCCCCCCATATATCAATCAATGCTCCATGTGCTGCTCCCCCCCATATATCCATCCTGATCCCTTGTGCTGCTCCCCCCATATATCAATCATGGCTCCATGTGCTGCTCCCCCCATATATCCATCCTGATCTCTTGTGCTGCTCCCCCCATATATCATTCAACGCTCCATGTGCTCCTCCCCCCCATATATCCATACTGGCCCCTTGTGCTGCTCCCCCCATATATCAATCAATGCTCCATGTGCTGCTCCCCCCAATATATCCATCCTGGTCACTTGTGCTGCGTCCCTCATATATCAAGCATGGGCCCTTGGCTTCTTTCCCCCCATATAGCCATCCTGTTCCCTTGTGTTGATCCCCCCCCATATATCCACCCTGGTCCCTTGTGTTGCTCTCCCCCTCCCCCTATATTTCCATACTGGTCCTTTGTGTTGCTCTTTCTCCCCTTCATACATTCATACTGGTCCCTTGTGTTGCTCTCTCTCCCCCATATATCCATACTGGTCCATTGTGTTGCTCTCTCTCCCCCCATATATCCATACTGGTCCCTTGTGTTGCTCTCTCTCTCTCTCCCCCCTCATATATCCATACTGGTCATTTGTGTGGCTCTCTCTTCCCCCCATATATCCATACTGATCCCTTGTGTTGTTCTCTCTCTCCCTCCTCATATATCCATACTGGTCCCTTGTGTTGCTGTCCCCCCCTAATATATCCATACTGGTCCCTTGTGTTGCTCTCCCCCCATATATCCATACTGGTCCCTTGTGTTGTTCCCCCATATATCCATACTGGTCCCTTGTGTTGTTCCCCATTATATCCATACTGGTCCCTTGTGCTGCTCTCTTCCCCCATATATCCATACTGGTAACTTGTGTTGCTTCCCCCCCCCCCCCCCCATATATCTGCCCTGGTCTCTTGTCCTGGCCGCATGGACAGATGAAGAGGAAAAAAAAGTTTCCTCCTACCTGCCTGCGCTCCCAGCACCTGGCGTTATTCTCTACCTCTGCAGGTCAGGCGCACTAATATTACGCCGGTGACAACAGGTGCACACTAGTCAGTGTTGATCGGGACGTGTGCTGCAGCGGTTCAAGTAATGAACTCTGTGTGCATGTGCGCGCGCTCACCCCTGCACAGACTATGCCTGCGCATTTAAAGGGCCCGCGCCCCTAAAAACCACAGACTTTTTTTCCCCTCTCCTTCCCATCACCATCTTTCTGATGCACTTCAAGGGCCCACCGGGGATTCCCCCAACTCCCCGCTAGTCCAGTCCAGACTGACACTGGGTGGTAATATGGTGTCTGGTCATGGTGCGGTGGTATTTGTCCCTTGTATGTAGTATTATTCTGTCACTCTGGTGGTAATATGTGATCTGGTCATGGTTTGGTAGTATTTGTTCCTTGTATGTGGTATTAAAGGTCACTATGTGGTGGTAAGATGTTGTCTGGTCATGGTGCGGTGGTATTTGTCCTATGTATGTGATATTATTGGTCATTTTAAACATTGAAAAATAAAAAAAAATACACCTAAATTGTACTGGATATTTTAGCAAATGATTAACAGGATAGAGTAGAGTTCGGTTAAAAGATTCTACCTTATCGTGGTGGCGGAGTAAAAAATCTTTTGGCCAAAACAAAAGCTGCTGGCTATGTATGTGATCTGGTGATGGTGTAGAAATGGAGTTTTTCCAAGAGAAGGTGATGGGACTGTCAACAGTTCAAGGGGTGGAGGCTAGGCTGGGTTGGAGACTGGGCGGAGTCTCAAGGGGGCCCCGAAAATTTTGCCAGTATGGGGCCTGGAAAATCCTAGTGGCAGCCCTGGGTTTAAGGTCCCAGCAACAGAAAGGTGTGCCTATCTTACCGCTTACAGAGGCTGCTGTATTCTATTGTTTGCACAGTATGAAGTCATAGCCGCTTACACCTGTTCACACTTTATTCTGTTCAGAGGTACTGATCCGTTTTTTGTTTTTCTTTCGTAGTATGCTATCAGAGGTGGTGATAGCCTCCATCATTGCTCACAACATCCCGACCATACCAAAATGTTGCCCTAATCCCGACCCTTCCCGTCTGTGAGAGCCGGACGTGACAGCCCTGCTTTCACCCGCTCTTCCTTTGCAACTGCAGGTGGGCCTCCCTAGTCGTTGGAGATCTTCACGGCTTGATCTTTGAAATTGTTGACCAAAGGAAACATTTTTTCTTATAAATTTCCACATTTTTTACCACTTAAGAAATATATATTTGTGTTTAATATCTGTGTAATTGTACGACCTGGACAATCATATTGCTAGGTCAGTTTTGCTATATAGTGAACATGGTAAATAAAACATTTGTTTTTAAAAAACATTGTGTAATTGTACTTCTTTTGCAATTTCACAGCACTTGGATTTTTCCTTCCCCTTTTCTAGTACACTGTATGGTAGAATGAATGGTATTATTCAACAGTACAACTCATCTAGCAGAAAATAAACCCTCATATGGCTATATGGATGGAAAAACTTAAAAAAAGCTATGGCTCTTGAAAGAAGGGGAAGAAAAAACGAAAATGAAAAAAACAGAAAATCGCCAACACGTGATGGGGTTAAGTTCAAGATAGTGAGAAACTGTATCACTTGTATCTATCACTGCAATGTTTCAGGTCATTCCGGAGTCTTTTTGTCCAGAAGTCTGACACTATGTCACCATTGGACTTATGTTACGACACTATTTTATGCTGTATTGCAGATTTCTATTTAGTCTGTTATAAGCTCAGCAATTTCTGATCTACACAAACTGCTTTTCTAAGACATCTAACATTGCCAGTTTGAGGGAAGCACTGGTTTTCCTTAAAGAAACCAGCTGAATATGGCGTCTTACTGGCAATGCTCCATACTGGGAATGTCCCCAGATTTGCCCCAAGTCAGTTTTTGGCCAGGAACTTATCTCTGGTCATCACAAAGCTTAATGTTCAGACATTGACTGATAGGGAAGCTACTTCTCCTAGGTGGTAGGGTCTTTCGTTGGCTGACAAGAGCAATGTGTTTGTATGTGATGTGAGGAGGGAGCGTTTGTGACTATTTGGACACTGTCAGTTCTATGTTTGGGGGTTTTGTCATCATCTCTTCCCATTTATTACATAGCTGTATCACTACAGTGGTGACATCACCTCCTCCCTTTTATTGTGCGGCCAAACAACTGCAGATATGTCACCCCTCTTATATGATACAGCTGTACCACCATAACATTGGCACCTCTAGTATTGAATTTATAGCTACAGTATATCACTAATCACTGGTCAACAGCATTTTTGGTGCCAAAGATATTTCATCGAATTTAGGGTAACTTTGGGCTGCTGATTCTGAATATGTCATCAGTTTTGCCAGATTGGCTCAAGTTTTTGAGATTTTTGGTATCTTATTTATAGCACTTGTTGGTAAATGCGACGCATCATCTCATCAATTTCTTTGGATTAGTACTTGAACTGAGCAGTTCTCAATATAGTTTTGTGTTAATTAGTGTTCTAAAAGTTTGTTCATAGCTTGATTTTTGCACTAACTTTATGTTGTTGTCTGTTTTCCAGTGAAAAGCATGAACTCATCAAGAAGAAGTTGTCTTAACGATCCAGACTCATTCTGTTACATTTGTGGTGAATACACACTGCCAAAACATAGAAGAAACATAACAGACTTCGTAAAAAAAGTGTATTTTGCCTATTTTGGGGTTATGCTTGGGGACCAAGACAAGTTTTGGGCACCACACATAGTGTGCAAAGCATGTATCGAATTATTACGAAAATGGAGCAAAGGACAAAGAAAAAGCTTCAAATTTGGTGTTCCAATGGTGTGGAGAGAGCAAAAAAATCATCATGATGACTGTTATTTCTGTGCAGTGCAAGTGCAAGGATTCAATAAGCATAAGAAACGAAAATGGGAGTAACCTAACATGGAATCTGCAAGAAGGCCTGTCCCTCATTGTGAAGATGTGCCTGTACCTGTGTTTACCATGTTACCTGACCTTCCCCCACCTGATGATGATGAAGTGTGTATTGGCAGTGTGTATTCACCACAAATGTAACAGAATGAGTCTGGATCGTTAAGACAACTTCTTCTTGATGAGTTCATGCTTTTCACTGGAAAACAGACAACAACATAAAGTTAGTGCAAAAATCAAGCTATGAACAAACTTTTAGAACACTAATTAACACAAAACTATATTGAGAACTGCTCAGTTCAAGTACTAATCCAAAGAAATTAATGAGATGATGCGTCGCATTTACCAACAAGTGCTATAAATAAGATACCAAAAATCTCAAAAACTTGAGCCAATCTGGCAAAACTGATAGCATATTCAGAATCAGCACCCCAAAAATACCCCAAATTCATTAAAATATTTTGGACACCAGAAAAAAAATTTTTTTTTGTTGACCTGTGAATTAATTCATGGCCTTCAGCTCAGTCTGGAGCAATGGCAACTTCATGGATGAACTATCAGTAGGGAGATCGATCTTGTGCAAGCCTAGATAGGTCCACCAGGGTCTTTTCCGCCATTATCTTGATTGTATCAAGCCATTGGGTTCTTCTTCTTCTCCTTGTTCCTTCTATTTTTCCAATCATGATGTCCTTCTCCAGTGATTGATTGCTTCGTATGATGTGCCCAAAGTAGGCAAGTTGTAGCTTGGTGATGAGTCCTTTTAGTGACGTATCAGGCTTGATTTGTTCCAAAATTGATTTGTTCGTTCTTCTCCAGCACCGCATTTGAAAAGGCATTGATTCTTCTTCTGTCTTGCACCTTCATCGTCCAGTTTTCACATTTGTGCATTACCACAGAAAAGATAAAACTATGTATAAGCCGTGTCTTTGTCGCCAGTGAAATGTTCCTCGATTTGAAGACCTTGTCCAGTGTCTTCATTGTTGATTTGCCCATAGCTAGACAGATATTCACTTCTGGTGTTGTCGTTTCATCTTGAGTGATCATCGATCTGAGTAGGTGGAAGTCTTTTACAACTTCCAGTTTGTCGCCGTTTATCACAAATGTGTCCGGTTGTACCTCTCAGCAGTAAATAATATCTTTGTCTTCTTTATGTTGAGTAATAGTCCCCGGTTGAGCTTTCCATCTGGACACTCCGTAATAATTCAATAAGTCCATCTACGCTTATTACTATCAATATTAAATTGCCTGCGTATTTCAGATTGCTGATGATTCGTCCAGCAATGTTTATTCCTTCTTCCTTTGAATTACAATACATTTATTATTGCAATACCAAACACAGCCAAAAGAGAAGAGTGGCGCTATACACCAGACCAATCCAGGACTGCGGAGGGTAAGAAATATTAGACAGAGGAGAGTATTTCGTGTCCTACTTCTGAATGTGAAGATAGTGTAGAGTATAACTCCAGCGCTGGGCTATATGGTTACTTGTTACAATTATGCATCGGACAATGGGTGTTACATATAAGGTTTGTCCATTTACTTCTGACATTTCTGTAGGGATCAGGCAGACCTAGCTAAGAATCAAATGCTGAACAGGAATGTAAATGTTCATATGGTGCCTTTGATATCAAACTTGGAAGCATAAAGGAAACGTGTGAATGTGGTTTTCTTAAAAAAATAAAATATCACGAATTGTAGCATAATTTCTCTCAGTATCTAAAATTATCACCAATTTTACCCTACATCCGTACTTAAATTATTACTAACTAGTAGGGTTGAGCGACTTTTACTTTTATAGGATCGGGTCGGGTTTCACGAAACCCGACTTTTTCAAAAGTCGGGTCGAGTGAAATCTGCCGATCCTATAAAAAAGTCGGGGTTGGGGTCGGCCGAAACACGAAACCCAATGCAGTGCATTGGGTTTCCAATGGTTCCCAGGGTCTGAAGGAGAGGAAACTCTCCTTCAGGCCCTGGGATCCATATTTAAGTGTAAAATAAAGAATTAAAATAATAAATATTGCTATACTCACCCTCGGACATGCCCTGGTACTAACCGGCAGCCTTCCTTCCTTAGAATCAGTGCGTGAAGGGCCTTAGATGACCAATCACAAGCCGCGACGTCACCGAAGGTCCTTCAAGCGCTGATTCTTAGGAAGGAAGGCTGCCGGAAAGAAGCAGGGCGCATCCGAGGGTGAGTATATTCCTATTAGGTATTCCGATACCAGATTCAGAAGATCGCCGACCTCATGGCCGACCCCACACAGGGGTCGGGTCGGGTTTCATGAAACCCGACTTTGCCAAAAGTCGGCGACTTCTGAAAATGGCCGACCCGTTTCGCTCAACCCTACTAACTAGTTGTAAGGTCATAATGTCTAAAGGTGTTAATCCAGAAAGAGAGTAAACTAACACAAACAAACTGAAATAAATGTGCAGGAGCAGCTGCTGTAGACGCAATGCAAAAGCAGAAAGAAAAGAGGCAACAAAATTCTGCAACCGCAAGTATGTAAACGGTCATATTTATTACACAGCTCCGAGAAACGTGAGGTTCTTAGCGCACATTTTGATCAAACTGTGCGAGCCCATCTGCCAACGACAAGGCGACCTCTTCAGATGGGACCCTACACTAACACTACACTAACCGGTATTAATAAAGCCCCTATGTCTAATGTTGTTGATCCAGAAGAAGGCAAAAAACCCTGGACACACTCAGCCAATTTGTGACTCAGGGAAAAAATTCCTTCTTGACCCCGGGAAAAGCGATCAGTCCTAGAACCCTGGATCAAACCCTGCTACTAATACTACGGTTATTATTATCCTCCCACATTATCTATTGTTATTTATTTATTATTATTGTTTCTATTCTAAGTAATGTTTATTCTAATATTAAAACTAAAATCCTTACTATATGCATATTATTAAAATACTAATTTAATAACTGTTATAATTATTTTATGCTTTTTCTCCTTTTTCTTCCTTATTATAAATATTCTACCATTGCAGCTTTAATTATTTTTTTGCTATTGTTATAAAAAGACTATTGTATGTTTTTTACTATAAATATTACTACTATACTATGTATATGCTTTTGATCCAGAAGAAGGCAAAAACCCTTGGACACTTTCAGCCAATCTGTGTCTGAAGGGAAAAATTCCTTCTTGACCCCGGGAAAAGGCGATCAGTCCTAGAACCCTGGATCAAACCCTACTACTCATACTATGGTTATTATTAGCATTATGGTTTTTATTATTATTATTATTATTATTATTTTTATTAACCCACATTATCCGTTGTTTATTTATTATTGTTTCTATTTTAAGTAATGTAAATTCTAATATTGAAACTAAAATTACTATATTTTATTATTAGAATACTAATTTAATAACTATTATAATTATTTTATGCTTTTTGTACTTTTCTTCCTTATTATAAATATTCTACCATTGCAGCTTTAATTGTTTTTTTGCTATTGTTATAAAAAGACTATTGTACGTTTTCTACTATAAATATTACTACTAATATTATGACTTTACATTTTTATTCCTACTGTTTTTTACTATAATTACTACTTTTTTTTTACTACTATGATAGCTACTATTACAGTTTTTCCTACTAATATTAATATACTAATATTATTATACCACTCTTATTGCTATTCTTTTTTTATACTTACCTCCCAGTATTTGCCGTATGTGATGTTATTGGCTGAGAGGTCCTAGCAGGATTGTCCAGATGATGTTCTTCTCTCCTCTTAAATACTGGTTGATATATTGGAGGATGTGGCACTGCGTGGTCTTGCTGCTTCTTCTGGCCTCTGTCCTGCTGCTTCTTCTGGCCTCTGTTGTGGTCTCTCTTCTGACCTCTGTCCTGCTGCTTCTTCTGGCCTCTGTTGTGGTCTCTCTTCTGGCGCCGATCTTAATTGTGATTTTGACCTCTTTTTTCTTCCTTTCTTCTTTTTGGGTTCTCTGCTCTTCATCCAGGTCCATACACAGTACTTTAGCCCGCATTGCCCTTGCTTCTTGTCCTGTGATCCTGGTCTTCATGGATGGTGCAGGCTGCTCTTCATATTCATGCCTTGGTGTATATTTCTTCTGGGCTTCTGGGCTGGTCGGCATGAGGCGCTAAGAAGACAGCAGATGAAGTTACTCATGTAATAAGACATTCCTATACACCCTTGTAAAATTAAAGGCAGCAGTATAGTCTTCTCACTAACCTCCATCTTGTAGAGGGGTGATGGCAGAAACTTCATACAGAAGGCCAGTCTTCTGAATGCCTCCTCCGGTGTGAGATCAACTGTAGAGAAAAGAACCAAATATAAGAATCACCCATAACCATACAGAGAGGATGTAACAGGGCGGCACTACTGACCGCCATATTGCTAACCATTCCGCTAAGTGCTAGGAGCACGTCTGACCCCAGCACAGAGAATGGTCGTCTAACAGTGTGAGGAATCTCACCTGATCCAACGCTGGATGAAGGTCCGGTCCACATGGTCTCGCTGTGGTCTTCACTCGTGTCGAAATCTATCAAAATCCTGTAAAATAGCAGAACAGTCAGAATAGGTTTTGGGCTCATTGACCAGGGTGTACTGTTACTGGAAACTTTGGGAAACACTGTCTGTGTGTTTAGGAGGCATTGCCGGGGCAAAGGCGACATTGGGCAATGTGCAGGATATGACGGTTCTATATCCAATATCTGCCCTCCCACATTATTCTGTGCTGTATATGGAGGAATATTCGGAATAATCGACTTCGGTCCGTTCTCCGCTCTGCAGGCGCCGTTCTCTATGGAGGACGGAGCTGATGTTGAATATTGGACCCATCCAATAAGATGTGACAAGTGGTGACAGCGGAGTATCAGCGCCACCTCCTCATCATGTACATGCCTCTATGTGAAGTATTGAGGTAAATAAGAACAATTAGTAACAGAACATCTCGGGTTATTCTGTGTGAATATGTGATGATATAATCAGCCGTCACTTATATAATATTACAGGTTTATACCTGATATGTCGCAGTAGCCGCAGGTGTCCGTCTTCACTCTCTGCTGAGATAGAACAGACTGAGTATAACTGACGTTTGTGTTTTTTTCAAATTCAAATCTAACAATCCTACTGGTTGTTTATTGCCATGGTGACAGAAGTCACTGATAGTTTAAAGGGACGTGACGGTATTATTGCACTATAGTGAATTTTACTACACTGTGTGCACAATTATTAGGCAAGTTGTATTTTAGAGGATTATTTTTTATTATTGATCAACAACTATGTTCTCAATCAACCCAAAAGACTCATAAATATGAAAGCTTAATATTTTTGGAAGTTGGAGTGGTTTTTTTTTTAGATTTGGCCATCTTAGGAGGATATCTGTTTGTGCAGGTAACTATTAGACCGGCGTCACACTCAGTGTAAGACAATACGGTCCGTATATTACGGCCGTAATATGCTGAAAAGTCCCCAAAAAAGTGGTCCGTAGCTCCTCCGTAGGCATGGTGTGTCAGCGTATTTTGCGCATGGCATCCTCCGTATGTAATCCATATGGCATCCGTACTGCGTGTTTTTCTCGCAGGCTTGCAAAACCAACACACGGCTATACAAGGGATCCATGTGTTTAAAAAAAAATTATATATATATACTGTCTCTCTCTCTCTCTCTATATATATATATATATATATATATATATATATGTGTCATTAGACACATATATGTATACATATTATTACTTCATACAGCGCTGGATAGCTTTAAAGCCGGTAATTCAATTACCGGCTTTTGCTATCTCCTTCCTAAACCCGACATGATTTGTGACATGGTTTACATACAGTAAACCATGTCATATCACTTTTTTTTTGCATATTCCACACTACTAATGTTAGTAGTGTGTATATGCAAAATTTGGCCGTTCTAGCTATTAAATTAAAGGGTTAAATGGCGGAAAAAATTGACGTGGGCTCCCGCGCAATTTTCTCCGCCAGAGTAGTAAAGCCAGTGACTGAGGGCAGATATTAATAGCCTGGAGAGGGTCCACGGTTATTGCCCCCCCCCCCCTGGCTAAAAACATCTGCCCCCAGCCACCCCAGAAAAGGCACATCTGGAAGATGCGCCTATTCTGGCACTTGGCCACTCTCTTCCCATTCCCGTGTAGCGGTGGGATATGGGGTAATGAAGGGTTAATGTCACCTTGCTATTGTAAGGTGACATTAAGCCAAATTAATAATGGAGAGGCGTCAATTATGACACGTATCCATTATTAATCCAATAGTAGTAAAGGGTTAAAAAAGACACAAACACATTATTAAAAATTATTTTAATGAAATAAACACAAAGGTTGTTGTAATATTTTATTCAACGCCCAATCCAGTCACTGAAGACCCTCGTTCTGTAACAAAAAAAAAAAAATAAACAAAAAATATCCTTACCTTCCGAAGATCTGTAATGTCCAACGATGTAAATCCATCTGAAGGGGTTAAAATATTTTGCAGCCACGAGATTTGCTAATGCAACGTTGTTCGTGGCTGCAAAACCCCGGGGAATGAAGGTAAAGTAGGTCATCCATTAAGGTTGGGGTTGATGGAACTATTTATACTGATCTGTTCCGTAAGACCACCTCGGTTAATTCCCTCCTTCATTCCTCCTCACAGCACCCACGCCATCTGATTAAAAATATCCCTACAGGACAATTTCTGCGTGCTAGGAGGATTTGCTCCCAAGACGAATCATTTGAACATCAGGCTCATGACCTATGGACACGGTTTAGAGATCGGGGCTATGGCAAGAAGACTATTTGTCGGTCATACCAGAGGGCTTATCATAGCCAAAGAAGTGCCCTGCTACAGAAACAAACGACTGTGAAAGATCATGATCAGGTACGCTGCATCTTGGATTTCAATTCTAGAAGTGATGATTAGAGTTGAGCGACCTTGACCTTTTTAGAGTCGAGCCGGGTTTTGCGAAACCCGACTATGTCCAAAGTCGGGTCGAGTGAAATCGGCCGATTATGACGTAAAGTCGGGATCGACCGAAACACGAAACCCAATGCAAGTCAATGGGGCAGCATAGTCGGCAGTGAGTGGGGGCCAGGAAAACACCTAGAGTACCCATTTTAATGTCAAAACCATCCATTCTTCTTAATGAAGCTTGTCAAGCGTAATTTACCTTATAATAATTGGAAGGCATTTGAAATTGGGGGTCATTTGGCTAAAGTTGTGGGGGGTAGGGCTGGTTCAAGTAATTAGTGGGCCCAGGAAATCTGGCAGTGGAGCAGGGAGAGGTAAGTATTTCAACTTTGCAAGTGCTGTGAACCTGAGCAAGCAGGGGGGGCCCACTCGTTGGCATTGGCACTGGCACAGGGCCCCTCAAAGTACAGCGGTGTGTTTGCACGGCGGGGGCGCCTCCCACCGGCAGCAACACTTTTGCGTACTATGAGAGGCCCTGTGCCAGTGACGTCGCCAACTAGTATTCCTCCCCCCACCTGATGAAGGAACCTGCACTTTCATCTGCACCTTCCTCTTTGTCCCCGTGTAAGGTGGTATGGTATGCGGGAAGAGCAACCTGACTTTCAGCAGGGTCACAATGTTGTTGTGTAGCGTGCACGGGGAATGTTGCGTTATGGGTCAATGTACCAGCAGACTCATCTATCACTGGCTGGGCAATGGGCACGATGAAGTGGAAACACAGATATAGGCCCAAAGAAGAAAGTGGGCTAAATGCAGTTCAAAATTGGTAACACAGGAATAACCAGGGGGCATTGCAGTGGAGGACAACTGGAATGAGAGGCTGACACAGAGAGTAGGGCCAAATCAGTAAGTAGTCGAAATGCAGTTCAAAATTGGCAACCGTAGTAAACAGGCGGCACAGCTTTGTTCAGTGGAGGAGAACAGCAAGGAGTGGCAGACACCGATAGTAGGCCCCAACCCAACTAGTAGGCCAAATGCAGTCTAACATTAACAACTACTTAACGAGAGGCTGAAAATGGAATTTCAGGACAGGAAACCAGGAGAACAGCAAGGAGTGGCAGACACCGATAGTAGGCCCCAAACCAACTAGTACGCCAAATGCAGTTGTTCCATTTAACCACAATTTAATGAGAGCCTGAAGATAGAAGCTCAGGAAAGGCAACCTGGGGAACACCTTGGAGTGTAACACACCATCTCTCTCCACCCCATACCCATTTTGTAGGCCTAATGCTGTGTACTTTTCTACAACTACTAAACGAGAGTCGGAAGACCGAAGCAATGGCAAGGAAACCTGGGGAACACCTTGGAGTGTAACACACCATCTCTCTCCACCCCATACCCAATTTGTAGGCCTAATGCAGCCTACTTTCCGACACCTACTAAACGAGAGCATGAAGATCGAAGTTCAGGAAAGGCAACCTGGGGAACACCTTGGAGTGTAACACACCATCTCTCTCCACCCCATACCCATTTTTTAGGTCTAATGCAGTGTACTTTTCTACAACTACTAAACGAGAGTCGGAAGACCGAAGCAATGGCAAGGAAACCTGGGGAACACCTTGGAGTGTAACACACCATCTCTCTCCACCCCATTCCCCATTTTTTAGGCCTAATGCAGCCTACTTTCCGACACCTACTAAACGAGAGCATGAAGATCGAAGCTCAGGAAAGGCAACCTGGGGAACACCTTGGAGTGTAACACACCATCTCTCTCCACCCCATACCCATTTTGTAGGCCTAATGCTGTGTACTTTTCTACAACTACTAAACGAGAGTCGGAAGACCGAAGCAATGGCAAGGAAACCTGGGGAACACCTTGGAGTGTAACACACCATCTCTCTCCACCCCATACCCAATTTGTAGGCCTAATGCAGCCTACTTTCCGACACCTACTAAACGAGAGCATGAAGATCGAAGCTCAGGAAAGGCAACCTGGGGAACACCTTGGAGTGTAACACACCATCTCTCTCCACCCCATACCCAATTTGTAGGCCTAATGCAGCCTACTTTCCGACACCTACTAAACGAGAGCATGAAGATCGAAGCTCAGGAAAGGCAACCTGGGGAACACCTTGGAGTGTAACACACCATCTCTCTCCACCCCATACCCATTTTTTAGGCCTAATGCAGTGTACTTTTCTACAACTACTAAACGAGAGTCGGAAGACCGAAGCAATGGCAAGGAAACCTGGGGAACACCTTGGAGTGTAACACACCATCTCTCTCCACCCCATTCCCCATTTTTTAGGCCTAATGCAGCCTACTTTCCGACACCTACTAAACGAGAGCATGAAGATCGAAGCTCAGGAAAGGCAACCTGGGGAACACCTTGGAGTGTAACACACCATCTCTCTCCACCCCATACCCATTTTGTAGGCCTAATGCAGCGTACTTTTCTACAACTACTAAACGAGAGCATGAAGATCGAAGCTCAGGAAAGGCAACCTGGTGAAAACCTTGGAGTGTAACACAACCTGTCTCTACACCCCATACCAAATTTGTAGGCCTAATGCAGCGTAGTTTCCACCAACTACTAAACGAGAGCTGGAAGATCGAAGCTCA
This sequence comes from Ranitomeya imitator, assembly GCF_032444005.1. NCBI lineage: Eukaryota > Metazoa > Chordata > Amphibia > Anura > Dendrobatidae > Ranitomeya > Ranitomeya imitator. The sequence goes on along the minus strand of NC_091286.1, from coordinate 230,447,702 downwards.
TGAAAGGCAACCCGGGGAACACCTTGGAGTGTAACACAACCTCTCTCTACACCACGAAAGGGCTGATTCTTAGGAAGGAAGGCTGTTGTAAATAAGCATTGCGCGTCCGAGGGTGATTATATTCTTATTCGGTATCTACTCACCCTCGGACGCGCCATGCTTCTTGATTTGTAATTAATGTTTATTTGCAATGTGCTTTTGACTTACTCAATTATTTTTTTAATTATTGATTTTATTAAATTAATAGTTTAACATCTTATTGGAAATAATTTAAAGGAGACGCGACAGGACAACACTCGGTGGATGCCATATCTGTGTTAACAACTCCAAAAAACTTTCAGTTAACTTCTTGCAGGAGAAAGAAATTGTAGCTGTTGGACCTTTGTAGTACAGTTCCAGATATTTGTTGTGTGTTTGTTTTGATTGTTAAAATGTCTGCATTTGAGATCTCAACACGATCTTATTTTTTATAATCAAATTAATTTTTTAAATATTTTATTAGGTTGGTTCAAGGGGTATACGGGCCGCAGTAGACAGGTCAGTGGAGGCCTAGTGGAAGGAGGGACCGCAGATGCGCCACTGTTTCACCCATACACAATTAGTAGGCCTAATGCAGCGTAGTTTCCAACAGCTACTAAACGAGAGCCGGAAGATCGAAGCTCAGGAAAGGCAACCTGGGGAACACCTTGGAGTGTAACACAACCTCTCTCTACACCACGGAAGGGCTGATTCTTAGGAAGGAAGGCTGTTTTAAATAAGCATTGCGCGTCCGAGGGTGATTATATTCTTATTCGGTATCTACTCACCCTCGGACGCGCCATGCTTCTTGATTTGTAATTAATGTTTATTTGCAATGTGCTTTTGACTTACTCAATTATTTTTTTAATTATTGATTTTATTAAATTAATAGTTTAACATCTTATTGGAAATAATTTAAAGGAGACGCGACAGGACAACACTCGGTGGATGCCATATCTGTGTTAACAACTCCAAAAAACTTTCAGTTAACTTCTTGCAGGAGAAAGAAATTGTAGCTGTTGGACCTTTGTAGTACAGTTCCAGATATTTGTTGTGTGTTTGTTTTGATTGTTAAAATGTCTGCATTTGAGATCTCAACACGATCTTATTTTTTATAATCAAATTAATTTTTTTTATATTTAATGATGTTGGTTCAAGGGGTACACGGGCAGCAATAGACAGGTCAGTGGAGGCCTAGTGGAAGGAGTGACGGCAGACAGGCATCAAAGGCCTAACATTGGGCTGGCTGTAGGCAAGTTAAAATTGGTTCCAGGGGAACACGGCCATCAGTGGCCTGGTCAGTGTAGTTGTAGTTGAAAGAACGGGACGCAGACAGGCTTCGAAGGCCTAACATAATAACATAGGGCTGGCTGTAGGCAAGTTAAAATTGGTTCCAGGGGAACACGGCCATCAGTGGCCTGGTCAGTGTAGTTGTAGTTGAAAGAACGGGACGCAGACAGGCTTCGAAGGCCTAACATAACAAACTTGGGCTGGCTGTAGGCACTTTTAAATTTGTTCCAGGGGTACATGGGCAGCAGTGTATGGTCAGTGGAAGTCTAGTGGAAGGAGTGACCGCAGACAGGCTTCCAAGGCCTAACATAACAAACTTGGGCTGGCTGTAGGCACTTTTAAATTGGTTCCAGGGGTACACGGGCAGCAGTGGTCTGGTCAGTGGAAGTCTAGTGGAAGGAGTGACCGCAGACAGGCTTCCAAGGCCTAACATAACAAACTTGGGCTGGCTGTAGGCACTTTTAAATTGGTTCCAGGGGTACACGGGCAGCAGTGGTCTGGTCTGTGGAAGTCTAGTGGAAGGAGTGACCGCAGACAGGCTTCGAAGGCCTAACATAACAAACTTGGGCTGGCTGTAGGCACTTTTAAATTGGTTCCAGGGGTACACGGGCAGCAGTGGTCTGGTCAGTGGAAGTCTAGTGGAAGGAGTGACCGCAGACAGGCTTCCAAGGCCTAATATAACAAACTTGGGCTGGCTGTAGGCACTTTTAAATTGGTTCCAGGGGTACACGGGCAGCAGTGGTCTGGTCTGTGGAAGTCTAGTGGAAGGAGTGACCGCAGACAGGCTTCGAAGGCCTAACATAACAAACTTGGGCTGGCTGTAGGCACTTTTAAATTGGTTCCAGGGGTACACGGGCAGCAGTGGTCTGGTCTGTGGAAGTCTAGTGGAAGGAGTGACCGCAGACAGGCTTCGAAGGCCTAACATAACAAACTTGGGCTGGCTGTAGGCACTTTTAAATTGGTTCCAGGGGTACACGGGCAGCAGTGGTCTGGTCAGTGGAAGTCTAGTGGAAGGAGTGACCGCAGACAGGCTTCGAAGGCCTAACATAACAAACTTGGGCTGGCTGTAGGCACTTTTAAATTGGTTCCAGGGGTACACGGGCAGCAGTGGTCTGGTCAGTGGAAGTCTAGTGGAAGGAGTGACCGCAGACAGGCTTCCAAGGCCTAACATTACAAACTTGGGCTGGCTGTAGGCACTTTTAAATTGGTTCCAGGGGTACACGGGCAGCAGTGGTCTGGTCAGTGGAAGTCTAGTGGAAGGAGTGACGGCAGACAGTCTTCGAAGGCCTAACATAACAAAATTGGGCTGACTGTAGGCACTTTTAAATTGGTTCCAGGGTAACACGGCCAGCAGTGGCCTGGTCAGTGTAGTAGTTGTAGAAAGAAGGGACCGCAGACAGGCTTCGAAGGCCTAACATAACAAAAATGTCAAAACAATGGTATTGTCAGTGCCAGGCATTGAAGGATGTCAGCGCCTAGACTACACATTGGTGAAGCTGTGAGAGATAATTTTGCTAGTGGTAGAGCACTGTTTGAGCTGGGGGGGGGAACTGTCTTGTGGCCGGCGGTACAGGCACAGGGCCCCTCATATTACAACGGTGTGTCTGACGTTGGGTGCGCACCACCACCGCCAGAGACACTTTATTGTACTATGAGGGACCCAGTGGCAGTGCCGTCGACCAAAAGCGGCCACACCCACCTCTTCAGACAAACAGCACTCTCAAGGGTCCAAGCGCAAAGTGGCGATAGCACGGCCCCGTGTGGGGAGTTTGGCCATTTCGTGAGGTGGAATCATGTCGTATGCTGGACAATCAGGTGAAGAAAATTACGAGATTGGAAAAGTCATTCAGAATAGTCCACAGGCAAGACCTTTTCATAGGAAAGCTAGGTGTCAGCCGGGCAGGGTGGGGCAAAAGATTTTGAAATCCAGTTGTGGTTCATTTTAATGAAGGTTAGATCATCTACATTTTGGGTAGCCAGACGAGTCCTTTTTTCTGTTAGTATTGAACCTGCAGCACTGAATACTCTTTCTGATAGGACACTAGCTGCCGGGCAAGCAAGCTCCTGCAATGCATATTCTGCCAATTCTGGCCAGGTGTCTAATTTGGATGCCCAGTAATCAAATGGGAATGACGGTTGAGGGAGAACGTCGATAAGGGATGAAAAATAGTTTGTAACCATACTGGACAAATGTTGTCTCCTGTCACTTTGAATTGATGCTGCAGTACCTGTCCTGTCTGCGGTCATAGAAAAATCACTCCACAACCTGGTCAGAAAACCCCTCTGCCCCTCTAACACCTCTGGTCTGCTGGCCCCTGGAGCTCGTGTGAGAACGATCACGGGCGCTGTGTGCAGGGAATGCCAGAAGCAAACGGTCAACAAGAGTTGATTGTTTTGTTGCTAATATTAGTTCCAAGTTCTCATGTGGCATAATATTTTGCAATTTGCCTTTATAGCGAGGATCAAGGAGGCAGGCCAACCAGTAATCGTCATCGTTCATCATTTTTGTAATGCGTGTGTCCCTTTTGAGGATACGCAAGGCATAATCCGCCATGTGGGCCAAAGTTCCCGTTGTCAAATCTGCGGTTGTGCTTGGTTGAGGGGCAGTTGCAGGCAAATCTACGTCACTTGTGTCCCTCAAAAAACCAGAACCCGGCCTTGCCACGCCACCAATTTCCCGTGCCCCCGGGAAAGCTTCCTCATTAAAAATATACTCATCCCCATCATCCTCCTCATCCTCCACCTCCTCTTTGCCCGGTACCTCGTCATGTACACTGCCCTGACCAGACAATCGCTGACTGTCATCAAGGCTTTCCTCTTCCTCTGGTGCAGACGCCTGATCCTTTATGTGCGTCAAACTTTGCATCAGCAGACGCATTAGGGGGATGCTCATGCTTATTATGGCGTTGTCTGCACTAACCAGCCGTGTGCATTCCTCAAAACACTGAAGGACTTGACACATGTCTTGAATCTTCGACCACTGCACACCTGACAACTCCATGTCTGCCATCCTACTACCTGCCCGTGTATGTGTATCCTCCCACAAAAACATAACAGCCCGCCTCTGTTCGCACAGTCTCTGAAGCATGTGCAGTGTTGAGTTCCACCTTGTTGCAACGTCTATGATTAGGCGATGCTGGGGAAGGTTCAAAGAACGCTGATAGGTCTGCATACGGCTGGAGTGTACAGGCGAACGGCGGATATGTGCGCAAAGTCCACGCACTTTGAGGAGCAGGTCGGATAACCCCGGATAACTTTTCAGGAAGCACTGCACCACCAGGTTTAAGGTGTGAGCCAGGCAAGGAATGTGTTTCAGTTGGGAAAGGGAGATGGCAGCCATGAAATTCCTTCCGTTATCACTCACTACCTTGCCTGCCTCAAGATCTACAGTGCCCAGCCACGACTGCGTTTCTTGCTGCAAGAACTCGGACAGAACTTCCGCGGTGTGTCTATTGTCGCCCAAACACTTCATAGCCAATACAGCCTGCTGACGTTTGCCAGTAGCTGCCCCATAATGGGAGACCTGGTGTGCAACAGTGGCAGGTGCGGATGGAGTGTTTGTGCGACTGCGGTCTGTGGACGAGCTCTTGCTTCTGCAGGAGGACGAGGAGGAGGAGGAGGGGGTGCGAACGGCTACAGACAACTGTTTACTAGACCGTGGGCTAGGCAGAACTGTCCCAAACTTGCTGTCCCCTGTGGACCCTGAATCCACCACATTTACCCAGTGTGCCGTGATGGACACGTAACGTCCCTGGCCATGCCTACTGGTCCATGCATCTGTTGTCAGGTGCACCTTTGTGCTCACAGATTGCCTGAGTGCATGGACGATGCGCTCTTTAACATGCTGGTGGAGGGCTGGGATGGCTTTTCTGGAAAAAAAGTGTCGACTGGGTAGCTCGTAGCGTGGTACAGCGTAGTCCATCAGGTCTTTGAAAGCTTCGCTTTCAACTAACCGGTAGGGCATCATCTCTAACGTGATTAGTCTAGCTATGTGGGCGTTCAAACCCTGTGTACGCGGATGCGAGGCTAAGTATTTCCTTTTTCTAACCATAGTCTCATGTAGGGTGAGCTGGACTGGAGAGCTGGAGATCGTGGAACTAGCGGGGGTGCCGGTGGACATGTTAGACTGAGAGACGGTGGGAGATGGTATTGTTGCCGCCGGTGCCCTAGATGCAGTGTTTCCTACTACGAAACTGGTGATTCCCTGACCCTGACTGCTTTGGCCTGGCAAAGATACCTGCACAGATACAGCAGGTGGTGCGCTAAATGGTGGTCCTACACTGCCGGAAGGGTTGTTGCGTTGATGACTAGCTTCATTGGCCGAGGGTGCAACAACCTTAAGGGACGTTTGGTAGTTAGTCCAAGCTTTCAAATGCATGGTGGTTAAATGTCTATGCATGCAACTAGTATTGAGACTTTTCAGATTCTGACCTCTGCTTAAGGAAGTAGAACATTTTTGACAGATGACTTTGCGCTGATCAATTGGATGTTGTTTAAAAAAATGCCAGACTGCACTCTTTCTAGCATCGGATACCTTTTCAGGCATTGCAGACTGAGCTTTAACCGGATGGCCACGCTGTCCTCCACCAGGTTTTGGCTTTGCCACGCGTTTTGGGCAAAATACGGGCCCGGCAGATGGAACCTGTGGCGATGTTGATGCCTGCTGCGGCCCCTCCTCCTCCTCTGCTTCAGAACTGCTGCCGCCTGCACCCTGTTCCCCCAATGGCTGCCAATCGGGGTCAAGAACTGGGTCATCTAATAACTCTTCTTGTACCTCCTGCGCAACTTCGTCTGTGTCACCGTGTCGTTCGGTGGTATAGCGTTCGTGATGGGGCAACATAGTCTCATCAGGGTCTGATTCTTGATCAGCACCCTGCGAGGGCAATGTTGTGGTCTGAGTCAAAGGACCAGCATAGTAGTCTGGCTGTGGCTGTGCGTCAGTGCACTCCATGTCAGATTCAACTTGTAATGGGCATGGACTGTTAACTGCTTCACTTTCTAAGCCAGGGACGGTATGTGTAAAGAGCTCCATGGAGTAACCCGTTGTGTCGCCTGCTGCATTCTTCTCTGTTGTTGTTTTTGCTGAAGAGGACAAGGAAGTGACTTGTCCCTGACCGTGAACATCCACTAACGACGCGCTGCTTTTACTTTTACCAGTTTCACGAGAGGAGGCAAAAGAGCTAGAGGCTGAGTCAGCAAGATAAGCCAAAACTTGCTCTTGCTGCTCCGGCTTTAAAAGCGGTTTTCCTAATCCCAGAAAAGGGAGCGTTCGAGGCCTTGTGTAGCCGGACGACGAACCTGGCTCCACAGCTCCAGACTTAGGTGCAATATTTTTTTCCCCACGACCACCTGATGCTCCACCACTACCACTACCCTCATTACCAGCTGACAATGAACGCCCCCGGCCACGACCTCTTCCACTAGACTTCCTCATTGTTTTAAAAACGTAACCAAACTAACGTTATTTGTTGCAGTCACACAACTTACACGGTGAGCTATAACTTCAGTATGATTTAGCTACCCCTTTACAGGTTGGTGAGACCACAGCGAAAATCAGGCCCAATGTTACACACTCTTTTTTTGGTGGCTGCAAATTAGAGAGATGCCCCACACGCAGGACTGTCACTGAAGCACAAATGTTAATATTAATGTCACACTATTATTTTTTTTTTATTTTTATTTTTTTCAGGAACACTTTAGAAACCCCCCCAAAAAAAAAAAATAGATTTTTGCAGGGAGAATTTAGAAACCAAATGTAACAAACTATATGCTTTCTATGGGCCACTGAGTGAGAGATGACGCACACAGGAATCAGGAGTGGCACACAAGCCCAGAGGCCAATATTTTTCTACCAATGATTGATGGAGTTATTTTCTCTGGTAGATTTTGGAACCCAAATCAAGGAAAAAAAATATAGGCTTTCTATGGACCACAATTGGAGAGAGAGAGAGAGAGAGAGAGATGGCACACCCAGGAGTCAAGACTGGCACACAAGCAGAAAGGCCAATATTAATCTCCCATTTTTTGGGGGGGTTTGTTTTTTTTTTTTTTTTTTTTTCAGGGAGACTTTAGAAAAAAAAATAATAAAAAAAATATGATTTTATCAGGAAGAATTTAGAAACCAAATAAAATAAAATTATTTTTTCAGGGAGAATTTATAAAACAAATAAAAACAAAAATAGGCGTTCTATGGCCCACTGACTGAGAGATGACGCACACAGGAGTCAGGAGTGGCACACAAGCCCAGAGGCCAATATTTTTCTACCAATGATTGATGTAGTTATTTTCTCTGGTAGATTTTGGAACCCAAATCAAGGAAAAAAAATATAGGCTTTCTATGGACCACAATTGGAGAGAGAGAGAGAGAGAGAGAGAGAGAGAGATGGCACACCCAGGAGTCAAGACTGGCACACAAGCAGAAAGGCCAATATTAATCTCCCACTGTTTTTTTTGTTTGTTTTTTTTTTGTTTTTTTCAGGGAGACTTTAGAAAAAAAAATAATAAAAAAAATATGATTTTATCAGGAAGAATTTAGAAACCAAATAAAATAAAATTATTTTTTCAGGGAGAATTTATAAAACAAATAAAAACAAAAATAGGCGTTCTATGGCCCACTGACTGAGAGATGACGCACACAGGAGTCAGGAGTGGCACACAAGCCCAGAGGCCAATATTTTTCTACCAATGATTGATGTAGTTATTTTCTCTGGTAGATTTTGGAACCCAAATCAAGGAAAAAAAATATAGGCTTTCTATGGACCACAATTGGAGAGAGAGAGAGAGAGAGAGAGAGAGAGATGGCACACCCAGGAGTCAAGACTGGCACACAAGCAGAAAGGCCAATATTAATCTCCCACTGTTTTTTTTGTTTGTTTTTTTTTTTTTTTTTTCAGGGAGACTTTAGAAAAAAAAATAATAAAAAAAATATGATTTTATCAGGAAGAATTTAGAAACCAAATAAAATAAAATGATTTTTTCAGGGAGAATTTATAAAACAAATAAAAACAAAAATAGGCGTTCTATGGCCCACTGACTGAGAGATGACGCACACAGGAGTCAGGAGTGGCACACAAGCCCAGAGGCCAATATTTTTCTACCAATGATTGATGTAGTTATTTTCTCTGGTAGATTTTGGAACCCAAATCAAGGAAAAAAAATATAGGCTTTCTATGGACCACAATTGGAGAGAGAGAGAGAGAGAGAGAGAGAGAGATGGCACACCCAGGAGTCAAGACTGGCACACAAGCAGAAAGGCCAATATTAATCTCCCACTGTTTTTTTTGGTTGTTTTTTTTTTTTTTTTTTCAGGGAGACTTTAGAAAAAAAAATAATAAAAAAAATATGATTTTATCAGGAAGAATTTAGAAACCAAATAAAATAAAATGATTTTTTCAGGGAGAATTTATAAAACAAATAAAAACAAAAATAGGCGTTCTATGGCCCACTGACTGAGAGATGACGCACACAGGAGTCAGGAGTGGCACACAAGCCCAGAGGCCAATATTTTTCTACCAATGATTGATGTAGTTATTTTCTCTGGTAGATTTTGGAACCCAAATCAAGGAAAAAAAATATAGGCTTTCTATGGACCACAATTGGAGAGAGAGAGAGAGAGAGAGAGAGAGATGGCACACCCAGGAGTCAAGACTGGCACACAAGCAGAAAGGCCAATATTAATCTCCCACTGTTTTTTTTGGTTGTTTTTTTTTTTTTTTTCAGGGAGACTTTAGAAAAAAAAATAATTAAAAAAATATGATTTTATCAGGAAGAATTTAGAAACCAAATAAAATAAAATGATTTTTTCAGGGAGAATTTATAAAACAAACAAAACCAAAAATAGGCGTTCTATGGCCCACTGACTGAGAGATGACGCACCCAGGAGTCAAGACTGGCACACAAGCAGAAAGGCCAATATTAATCTCCCACTGTTTTTTTTTTTTTTTTTTTTTTTTTCAGGGAGACTTTAGAAAAAAAAATAATAAAAAAAATATGATTTTATCAGGAAGAATTTAGAAACCAAATAAAATAAAATGATTTTTTCAGGGAGAATTTAGAAAACAAATAAAACCAAAAATAGGCGTTCTATGGCCCACTGACTGAGAGAGAGAGAGAGATGGCAGCAGCTGCCAAGGCAAACAGGATCATGGGGTGCATTAAAAGAGGTCTGGATACACATGATGAGAGCATTATACTGCCTCTGTACAAATCCCTAGTTAGACCGCACATGGAGTACTGTGTCCAGTTTTGGGCACCGGTGCTCAGGAAGGATATAATGGAACTAGAGAGAGTACAAAGGAGGGCAACAAAATTAATAAAGGGGATGGGAGAACTACAATACCCAGATAGATTAGCGAAATTAGGATTATTTAGTCTAGAAAAAAGACGACTGAGGGGCGATCTAATAACCATGTATAAGTATATAAGGGGACAATACAAATATCTCGCTGAGGATCTGTTTATACCAAGGAAGGTGACGGGCACAAGGGGGCATTCTTTGCGTCTGGAGGAGAGAAGGTTTTTCCACCAACATAGAAGAGGATTCTTTACTGTTAGGGCAGTGAGAATCTGGAATTGCTTGCCTGAGGAGGTGGTGATGGCGAACTCAGTCGAGGGGTTCAAGAGAGGCCTGGATGTCTTCCTGGAGCAGAACAATATTGTATCATACAATTATTAGGTTCTGTAGAAGGACGTAGATCTGGGTATTTATTATAATGGAATATAGGCTGAACTGGATGGACAAATGTCTTTTTTCGGCCTTACTAACTATGTTACTATGTTACTATGTTACTATGGCACGCTTAGTACTGGCACACAAGCCCAAAGGGCAATATTAATCTCCCTTTTTTTTTCAGGGAGAATTTCTAAAACCCAAAAAATAAAAAAAATAGGCTTTCTATGGCCCACTATTTGTGAGAGAGATGGGACGCTCAGGACTGGCACAGATGGCACGCTCAGGACTGGCACAGAAGCCCAGAGGCCAATATTAATCTCCCTTTTTTTCTGGGAGAATTTATAAAACCAAAAAAATATTTAAATAGGCTTTCTATGGCCCACTATTTGTGAGAGAGATGGCACGCTCAGGACTGGCACAGATGGCACGCTCACAACTGGCACACAAGCCCAGGGGCCAATATTAATCTCCCTTTTTTCAGGGAAAATTTATAAAACCAAAAAAAAAATTAAATAGGCTTTCTATGGCCCACTATTTGTGAGAGAGATGGCACGCTCAGGACTGGCACAGATGGCACGCTCACAACTGGCACACAAGCCCAGAGGCCAATATTAATCTCCCTTTTTTCAGGGAAAATTTATAAAACCAAAAAAAAAATTAAATAGGCTTTCTATGGCCCACTATTTGTGAGAGAGATGGCACGCTTAGGACTGGCACAGATGGCACGCTCACAACTGGCACACAACCCCAGAGGCCAATATTAATCTCCCTTTTTTTCAGGGAGAATTTATAAAACCAAAAAAAAAAATTAAATAGGCTTTCTATGGCCCACTATTTGTGAGAGAGATGGCACGCTCAGGGCTGGCACAGATGGCACGCTCACAACTGGCACACAAGCCCAGAGGCCAATATTAATCTCCCTTTTTTCAGGGAAAATTTATAAAACCAAAAAAAAAATTAAATAGGCTTTCTATGGCCCACTATTTGTGAGAGAGATGGCACGCTCAGGACTGGCACAGATGGCACGCTCACAACTGGCACACAAGCCCAGAGGCCAATATTAATCTCCCTTTTTTTCAGGGAGAATTTATAAAACCAAAAAAAAAATTAAATAGGCTTTCTATGGCCCACTATTTGTGAGAGAGATGGCACGCTCAGGGCTGGCACAGATGGCACGCTCAGGACTGGCACACAAGCCCAGAGGCCAATATTAATCTCCCTTTTTTTCAGGGAGAATTTATAAAACCCAAAAAAAAAATAAAATAGGCTTTCTATGGCCCACTATTTGTGAGAGAGATGGCACACTCAGGACTGGCACACAAGCCCAAAGGCCAATATTAATCTCCCACTGTATTTTTATCAGGGAGAATTTATACACCCCACAAAAAAAAATACAGAAAAATGAAAAGGCTTTCTATGGCCCACTATGTGAGAGAGATGGCACACACAGGGATGGCACTCTAGCAGAAATGCCAAATTGCCAATCTTAATCTCCCACCAAAAAAAAAAAAAAAACAGGGAATGTCCTACAATTACTATCTCCCTGCCTGCAGTAATCTCAGCCAGGTATGGCAGGCAGCTACTATCTCCCTGCCTGCAGTAATCTCAGCCAGGTATGGCAGGCAGCAATAAGGAGTGGACTGATGCACAAATGAAATAAAAAGTGTGGACAAACAAAAAAGATAGCTGTGCAGAAAGGAAGGAACAAGAGGATTTGTGCTTTGAAAAAAGCAGTTGGTTTGCACAGCGGCGTACACACAGCAATGCAGCTATCAGGGAGCCTTCTAGGGCAGCCCAATGAGCTACAGCGCTGAGGGGAAAAAAAAAAACAAAAACTTCCACTGTCCCTGCACACCGAGGGTGGTGTTGGACAGTGCAAATCGCTGCAGCACAAGCGGTTTTGTGGTTAATGGACCCTGTCTAACGCTATCCCTGCTTCTGACAAAGCGGCAGCAACCTCTCCCTAAGCTCAGATCAGCAGCAGTAAGATGGCGGTCGGCGGGAACGCCTCTTTATAGCCCCTGTGACGTCGCAGACAGCAAGCCAATCACTGCAATGCCCTTCTCTAAGATGGTGGGGACCAGGACCTATGTCATCACGCTGCCCACACTCTGCGTTTACCTTCATTGGCTGAGAAATGGCGCTTTTCGCGTCATTGAAACGCGACTTTGGCGCGAAAGTCGCGTACCGCATGGCCGACCCCGCACAGGGGTCGGATCGGGTTTCATGAAACCCCGACTTAGCCAAAAGTCGGCGACTTTTGAAAATGTTCGACCCGTTTCGCTCAACCCTACTAAAAACTATTCCAAGACACTTCAGGCTGTTCCATAATTGTGATCCATCCGGCTTAAAATTTAGAGGTATCGACAAAATCAATCCATCCATGCGGGGCGGCAATATTAGCCAGAAATTGGCGCAAATGGAATCCAGATGGATCTGGTCACTCGATACAATACAACCCCACGGTCTAAATGAAAACATTAGCTTTGTTCCATTCTTGTAAATATGTATTTTGATATCCTGTTCCACCATTTCATTCTACGCAGAGTTTTAAATGTAACTTATTTATATGTACTCTTATATAGGTTTTATTGTGTCTTTTATTACATTAATAAACTTTATTTTTTAGCTGTTTTTTAGCCGTTTCTAACTTTTCAAGTAAGCACTTATTATGTGTATATATTTACACATTCATTATGTTTGTGGTGTGCTACGTTTTCTCACAGGTATGTTCCTATGCTATTTATTATTTACTAGCTGAAGAGCCCGGCGTTGCCTGGGCATAGTAAATATCTGTGGTTAGTTATAGCACCTCACTTCTCTTATTTTCCCATCACATCTCTCATTTTCCCCCTCACATCTCTCATTTTCTCCCTCACTCCTCTCATTCCCCCCTAACACTTGTCATTTCAACCTCACATCTGTCATTTTCTGATCACTCCACTATTTTTCCTCACTCCTGTCATTTTGCACTCACACCTTTTCATTTTCACCTCACACCTCTCATTTTCACCTCATTACCTCAGTATATACATGTTTGTCATCTCCCTTATATATAGTATACATCTGTATGTCATCTCCTGTATATAGTATATACCTGAATGTCATCTCCTTCTATATATAGTATATACCTGTATGTCATCTCCTCCTGTATATAGTATATACCTGTGTGTCATCTCCCCTGTATATAGTATATATCTGTGTGTCATCTCCTCCTGTACATAGTATATACCTGCATGTCATCTTCTATATATAGCATATACCTGTATGTCATCTCCTCCTGTATATATATGTACCTGTATGTCATCTCCTCCTCTATATAGTATATACCTGTGTGTCATCTCTCCTGTATATAGTATATATCTGTGTGTCATCTCCCCTGTATATAGTATATACCTGTGTGTCATCTCCTCCTGTATTAGACCTCGTTCACACGTTATTTGCTCAGTATTTTTACCTCAGTATTTGTAAGCTAAATTGGCAGCCTGATAAATCCCCAGCCAACAGGAAGCCCTCCCCCTGGCAGTATATATTAGCTCACACATACACATAATAGACAGGTCATGTGACTGACAGCTGCCGTATTTCCTATATGGTACATTTGTTGTAGTTTGTCTGCTTATTAATCAGATTTTTATTTTTGAAGGATAATACCAGACTTGTGTGTGTTTTAGGGCGAGTTTCGTTTGTCAAGTTGTGTGTGTTGAGTTGGGTGTGGCGACATGCATGTAGTGACTTTTGTGAGCTGAGTTTTGTGTGGCAACATGCGTGTAGCAACTTTTTGTGTGTCGAGTTGCATGTGACAGGTTAGTGTAGCAAGTTGTGTGCAGCAAGTTTTGCGCATGGTGAGTTTTGTACGTGGTGAGTTTTATATCTGGTGCCTTTTGAGTATGTGCAAGTTTTGTGTGAGGCAACTTTTGCATGTGTTGCAAATTTTGTGCATGTGGCAATTTTTCCGCGTGTGCAAGTTTTGCGTGTGGTGAGTTTTCCATGAGGTGAGTTTTGCACTTGTGGCGAGTTTTGCGTGAGCCTAGTTTTTGCATGTGGCGAGTTTTGCGCGTGGCGAGTTTTGAGCGGCGACTTTTGTGTTTCGACTTTTATGTGGCGAGGTTGGTGTATGTGTGGTGAAATGTGTGCTGAGGGTAGTCTATGTGTTCAAGCACGTGGTAGTGTGTGGCGCATTTTGTGTGTGTGTTCATATCCCCATGTGTGGTGAGTATCCCATGTCGGGGCCCCACCTTAGCAACTGATCGGTATATACTCTTTGGCGCCATCGCTCTCATTCTTTAAGTCCCCCTTGTTCACATCTGGCAGCTGTCAATTTGCCTCCAACACTTTTCCTTTCACTTTTCCCCATTATGTAGATAGGGGAAAAATAGTTTGGTGAATTGGAAAGCGCGGGGTTAAAATTTCACCTCACAACATAGCCTATGACGCTCTCAGGGTCCAGACGTGTGACTGTGCAAAATTTTGTTTCTGTAGCTGCGACGCCTCAAACACTTTTCCTTTCACTTTTTTCCCCATTATGTAGATAGGGGCAAAATTGTTTGGTGAATTGGAAAGCGCGGGGTTAAAATTTCACCTCACAACGTAGCCTATGACGCTCTCAGGGTCCAGACGTGTGACTGTGCAAAATTTTGTTTCTGTAGCTGCGACGCCTCCAACACTTTCCCTTTCACTTTTTTCCCCATTATGTAGATAGGGGCAAAATTGTTTGGTGAATTGGAACGCGCGGGGTTAAAATTTCGCATCACAACATAGCCTATGATGCTCTCGGGGTCCAGACGTGTGACTGTGCAAAATTTTGTGGCTGTAGCTGCGACGGTGCAGATGCCAATCCCGGACATACACACATACACACACACACATTCAGCTTGATATAGTAGATTACTCTATACTTACTGCATTTATTTTTTCAGTTATTTTTTAGTCACTTCTCACCTGAAGTTCCATAGTTAAAGGTCCGGCATGCAGGGCATCTCTTGCCACCGAAGTCACGGCAAAGTCTATCCACTCGCATATCTATCTTGTTGGTGGAGATGAAAATCAGCTGATTTCTCTTGGCCTTCTGAGATGAAAATAGAACGAGAAAAATAATGGACTATTTTTACTTATTCATTCTTTATACTACTGTGTATAATTTCTCTGTATATATATTGTTATAGAGATGTTTATTTCTTCCTATATATATATATTTTCTCTCCTTTTTTTGTCCCATTTTTAAGATCGTATCTATTATTTCCGAGTGTGGTTGGCGTTATCACTTTATCACTTTATATATGTATGTTTTATCATACATTTATATAGATCTTGTCATTTAGTTTTTAATTTTTATCCCACATATTCAATCATATCATACGTTTTTACACTTTTACTTTCGTATATGTCCACCTGTTTGGATATTTATTCCATATTTATTTATTTATTTATTTATATTTATTACTCTCCACTTTGATTGGTCCTTCCCCTGTATATTTGCATAGTCTTCACATTTTTTATAGGTATTTTTCCCCCCTTTTTTTGTTCCACTAGTTCATCCGCACTCACATTCTTATATATTTAATTACCTATTTTCATTTTATTTATTTTACTTATTTTTCTGTTACCATTCTTTTCCCCTTATTTGTTTTCTTTCCATTATCCTTTTCTCATTTACATATGCCCATATTACGCCCGCTCTCCTACATTACCATCAGGACCTTGTGCTTGCCTTTTCTCTTTGCTTTTTAGGACCTGTGGGTCACATGCCCCTTCCCAACCAATGACGATGGGCTGGGTGGTACGCGCATCGCTGTTGGTTCCCTGGCATCCCTGCTTTCCGGCTTCATGTCCCTCGGTGCTGCGCCATATGTACGCGGCGCCGGGGATCACATGGGCTGGCGGCGGGGGTTGCCGTGGAGATTTCCAATAGCGGTGCGCGTCGCCGCACACCCATGCCCTCTGTTCATTGGTGTGCTCTGTCTATTTATACCTTCCCTCTGCTGGATGATGCCACCCCCTGACGAAGGCTGACGCCGAAACGTGCGTCGGGGAGTGGCACATCCAGGAGACGGCAGCATTCCAGGTAACACCTGCTCCAGGCTCACTACCATAGGATATTTGTTATTTATGATCTACTATTTGTGATGTCATGACATACGCCCTGATTTAGGTAGCAGGCACCTGCATTCATATTCCTTTTACCAGTGTAATTATTTTTGGTCGCACATTTGCACTTTATTTATTCGTACCTTGGCTTCACTTTTTTGCACTGGTTGCACCTTATACTGGTGTATCCATATATACACACATTTTATGTCATTTGGTATATTTCTGTGTGCACTTTAGCCTTTTGAGTACCTTTGGCCTTTTTTAAGTGTACCGCCATATATTGCACTTCCTTTTTTTGTGCATTTATTTAATTTTATATTTCTGTGTGTATTTATAGCTTTTCAGTTCTGTGGTGTCACATATATATATATACAGTATATACATATATTTATTTATCCATCTTGTACCACTTTATTATTTTATCATAGCAGGACTGTTTATTGCTCCGTCTTCCTGGTATTGTGCCTCTTTTTGGTTTTCTTTCCCCCCTATCATTTAGTGTATTTATTTATAAATAAAATTATTTGCATTACTGTTTGGGCATTAGTTCGGTTTTTGTGTTCTTTTGTCCTCTATTATGTCCATTACGGGATACATATAATTATATATGCCAATTCTTATTGTGCACTGTACACTCTACCTTGATATTCATTTTTATAAGAGCATTAGGCATTTATGTATCCCTTGCCTTGAGTTTCTATTCAGTATAGGTTTTTGTTCATGTTGTTTGAATAAAAAAGCCAGAGCGGAAGGAGAGAAAGGGGGATTAAAGGGTAAAGGTAAAGATAGAACAGTCTTTCCGTTTCTCCCTGTCGTGTCCTTGTAGTTCTCCTATTCTGACAAGGGCAATACCCAAGTATGGACCTGTGTGATGCCTCAGGGTCCTGGTTGTCACAGTGACATTGCTTTCCTCACGGGGAGAGTGATGTTTCGTTTGGAAGCGATGAAGGATATCTTTTAGCAGGTAATCACAATGCATACAACATGTTCACACTCCAGGCCAGAAGGTGGAGCTCTAAGCCTAGTTTAGGGTGAACTCCTCTATAAATACATTCTGATCTGGAGGGAAAGGGTTCAGAAAGTTACAGACAGAGAAGAGAGCAGACCGACATAGAGTGTCAGAAGGTCTGAGAGGGCCCTGTAGTCTGAAGTACTACAGCCCCAGGAGAAAGAAACATACAGAAGGACAGAATATCAATCAGTGATTGTGCGGTAGCCAGGATACCGAGGTTGTAAGGGACTCTACGACTTACATCAGAGACCGGCAGGACAGCTGAACTGCAAGTTACTTGTCCGCTGCACATACCTGAAGACACAGTAACACATAGAGCCTGGGGCGTGATAGAGTCCCTGTAAAAAGGCTCGAGTTACCTGTCATACAGGTATTGTCCTATCCTATCTGGGAGACAGAGAGAACTGTGAGGACCTTATCTGAAGCCACAGGCAGTAAGGGACTACAACTCCACCGCGCTAAAGGAAGGCTTTTAACTCCACCTGGCAAAGGGGACTGTTGTGAATTCTGTGGCAGAGCTCCCTCCTGTGGTCACCAGTGGTACTGCGGCTTCTGAGTTTCCTTCCTCAGGTGATGTGGTGAAGTCGTTAGGTGCTGCTCTATTTAACTCCACCTAGTGCTTTGCTCCTGGCCTCCAGTCAATGTTCTAGTATTGGTCTTGCTTCCTCCTGGATCGTTCCTGTGGCCGTCTGCTCTGCATAAGCTAAGTTTTGCTTGTGTTATTTTTGTTTTGCTATTTTTTCTGTCCAGCTTGCTTAATTGGTTTTTCTTGCTTGCTGGAAGCTCTGGGACGCAGAGGGAGCACCTCCGTACCGTTAGTCGGTGCGGAGGGTCTTTTTGCCCCTCTGCGTGGTTGTTTGTAGGGTTTTGTGTTGACCGCAAAGTTATCTTTCCTATCTTCGGTCTGTTCAGTAAGTTGGGCCTCACTTTGCTAAATCTATTTCATCTCTGCGTTTGTATTTTCATCTCTACTCACAGTCATTATATGTGGGGGGCTGCCTTTTCCTTTGGGGTATTTCTCTGAGGCAAGGTAGGCTTGTTTTTCTTTCTTAGGCCTAGCTAGTTTCTCAGGCTGTGCCGAGTTGCATAGGGAGCGTTAGGCGCAATCCAAGGCTGCCTCTAGTGTGGTTGGATAGGATTAGGGATTGCGGTCAGCAGAGTTCCCACGTCTCAGAGCTCGTCCTATGTCTTTTGGTTATTGTCAGGTCACTTTGTGTGCTCTGAACTTCAAGGTCCATTGTGGTTCTGAATTACCTAATCATAACAGGGGACTCTGGATTCACTTCCAAGCCGCCTGGACCCTGCCTGCCATGTGATCTGGTATTCTGGACTGTGGCTGCCTGAAGTCTTCAGTAAACCAGGTAAAGAGATGGGAAACCTGTGTCCTCGTTCATTACTGCACCATTCACCGTCATCTTTCATCTACACATCAGGAGCCCTGGGGATATACTTCACCTGCGGGAAGTTATACCATCTAGCTGCCATAACATCACCCCAAAGGACCCCTTAAAGCAGCGTTGGTCCCCACTGACCAAATACCACAGGTGGCGTCACTAACATAAACTTTATTCAATTTCCCCTTTTACATGGGCGCCCAGGGCCACAGACAGGGTCGCCACCATGACATCCCCACGTGAACACCGGACCCGGTACCAGGTACCCCACAGCCCTGGTTGGCGACTCACCTGCTTATAAAGGGCCCATGAATAATGTAGCCTCCCTGAGTATTGTAACCTCCCTACGCATTTCCTCCCCTGTCAAGGGGATTCATCAGGGGAAAAGAATGGAAAAAGCCAATAGGTTGCTTGCAGTGGCAAGTTTCACCTGGCTAAACTAATTTGTGGTGTCAGTGCCTCTGTACGGGAATTAATGTACGGGACCATTCATTCCTGTACAGAGGCACTGACACCACCAGATAGTTTAGCCAGGTCGGACTTGCCACTGCAAGCAACCTATTGGCTTTTTTCATTCTTTTCCCCTGATGAATCCCCTTGACAGGGGAGGAAATGCGTAGGGAGGTTACAATATTCAGGGAGGCTTCATTATTCATGGGAACTTTATAAGCACGTCCATACTTGGGTACTGCCCTTGTCAGGGAGGGAGCATTATAGGGGCACGACAGGGAGAAACAGAAAGACTGTTTTATCTTTACCCTTTAATCCCCCTTTCTCTCCTCACGCTCTGGCTTTTTATTCGAATAAATAGGTCTTCAAGAACATGAACAAGAACCTATACTGGTGAGATTGAACCATTTTTTACTTGAGCACTGCTAATCATGAGCGCTTACACTGTGGAATTGTTGATTGTATGTTTGTCCTAGGTGCATATTGGTTTTTTAACATATCTAATAAATGTTAAGTTTTGGTGCATGCTTCTCCTGGCTATGCTTTAAATTATAGTGTTGCCTGATTAGACATGTAATTTTGGAACAGATAACTCTGATCCTTTGTGCTGGATATTACAGCTGTATATACAGTATATCACATAGGAGACACAGGGACTTTTGTATATACATCACACAGGATACGCTGGGACTTCTGTATATACATCACACAGGAGTCGGTGGGACTGCTGTATATACATCACACAGGAGATGCTGGGACTGCTGTATATACATCACGCAAGAGACGCTGGGACTGCTGTATATACATCACACAGGAGACTCTGGGACTGCTGTACATACATAACATAGGAAACATTAAGACTGCTATATATGCATCACAGGAGACTCTGGGGTCATATAAATTACAGGAGGGACTGGGGGGGCATAGACATCACAGGAGATGCTGAGACATATTCATCACCGGGGCGGCTGGGGGGATATACAGTACTCGGGGAAATATACAGCACTTTTGGGGTAAATTCAGCACTGGGGAATAGACACATCACTTGTGGACACATACAGCCATGGGGATATACAGCACTGGGAGAGGGGGAATATAAAGCACTGGGGGGAACAGGCATCGCCGGGTATGCACATAGATCTGCGGGCCGGAGGTTCCCCACCCCTGCCCTAGTGGCTAATTAAGGGAGTTCTTGGCTCTTTCTTGGATGCATTATCCTGTGAAGTATGCCAACTTCTTCATGACATGTGGTGGGTTCCTGGTGTCAATTTTTTGGTTTCCCACTTTTTAATAACCTTGTCTGTCTTTTTTTTTTTTTGGGGGGGGGGGGGGGGCAGTTGTCAATAAAATTTTGTATTTTTTATTGTGATTGGTTCCTGTGTACATTTTTTCTTTTTCTGATGTTATCACTTATCTTGTAGAGAGGTGACTACTTTTTTTCACAGGAGAACCTTTGTAAGGGCACTTCTGTCGCTGTGATCGAAGTATCTAATCTCTAATGGAAATAAAGAATCTTCTCCTAATTAATATCAGTGTAACATCCCTGTCGGCATCACTGCATGGCTTCCCACATCCCATGCTCTCCCCATATATCCATACTGGTCCCTTGTGTTGCTCTTTCTCCCTTCATATATCCATACTGGTCCCTTGTGTTGCTCTCTCCACCCCCACATGTCCATACAGGTCCCTTGTGTTTTTCTCTCTCCCCCCTTATGTATCCATACTGGTCCCTTGGGCTGCTCTCCCATATATTCATACTGGTCCCTTGTGTTGCTGTCCCCCTCCATATATCCATACAGGTACCTTGTGTTGTTCTCTCTCTCCCCCCCATATATCCATACTGGTCCCTTGTGCTGCTCCCCCCATATATTCATACTAGTCCCTTGTGTTGCTCTATCCCCCCATATATCCATACTGGTCCCTTGTGTTGTTCCCCCATATATCCATACTGGTCCCTTGTGCTGCTCTCTCCCCCCTCCCCCCATATATTGATACTGGTCCCTTGTGTTGCTCTCATCTCCCACCCATACATCTACCCTGGTCTCTTGTCCTGGCCACATGGACAGATGAAGAAGAAAAAAAAGCTTCCTCTTACCTGCCTGCGCTCCCAGCACCTGGTGGAATTCTCTACCTCTGCAGGTCCGGCGCACTCCTATTACGCCAGTGACGACAGGCGCACACTAGTCAGTGTTGATCGGGATGTGTGCCGCAGCGGTTCAGGTAATGAAAGCTGCGTGCGTGTGCGCGCGTGCACGCCCCTGCACAGACTATGCCTCGGCAATTAAAGGGCTCACGCCCTTAAAAACCACCAACTTCTTTTTCCCCTCTCATTCCCATCACCATCTTCCAGATCCACAGCAAGGGCCCACCAGGGATTTCCCCGATCCCCCGCCAGGCCAGTCCAGACCGACCCTGGCTGGTAATATGGTGTCTGTTCATGGTACGGTGGTATTTGTCCCTTGTATGTAGTATTATTCTGTCACTCTGGTGGTAATATGTGATCTGGTCATGGTGTGGTGGTATTTGTTCCTTGTATGTGAAATTATAGGTCACTATGTGGTGGTAAGATGTTGTCTAGTCATGGTGTGGTGGTATTTGTCCTTTGTATGTGAAATTATAGGTCACTATGTGGTGGTAAGATGTTGTCTAGTCATGGTGCGGTGGTATTTGTCCTTTGTATGTGATATTATAGGTCATTTTAAACATTGAAAAATAAATAAAACTATACCTAAATTGTATTGGATATTTTAACAAATTATTAACAGGATAGAGTAGAGTAGTGTTCGGTCAAAAGAATCTACCTTGTTGTGGTGGCGGATTAAGAAATCTTTTAGCCAAAACTAAAGCTGCTGGCTATGTATGTGACCTGGTGATGGGAACTGTTAATGCGTGATTGGCGAGGATGTGGTGCAGAAATTGAGTTTTTCCAAGAGAAGGTGATGGGACTGTCGAGAGTTCGAGGGGTGGAGACGGGGCGGTGTCTCAAGGGGGCCCCGAAAATTTTGTCAGTATGGGGCCTGGAAATTCTTATGGCAGCCCTGCTCCCATATATCCATCCTGGTCCCTGTTGCTGCTTCCCCCATATATCAATCATGGCTCCATGTGCTGCTCCCCCCATATAGCCATCCTGGTCACTTGTGCTGCGTCCTCATATATCAATCATGGGCCCATGTGCTTCTTTCCCCCCATATAGCCATCCTGTTCCCTTGTGTTGATTCCCCCCCCATATATCCACCCTGGTCCCTTGTCTTGCTCTCCCCCCCCCCATATTTCCATACTGGTCCTTTGTGTTGCTCTTTCTCCCCCTTACACATTCATACTGGTTCCTTGTGTTGCCCTCTTCCCCCCATATATCCATACTGGTCCTTTGTGTTGCTGTCCTCCCTCATATATCCATCCTGGTTCCTTGTGCTGCTCACCCCCATACCCCATATATCAATCAATGCTCCATGTGCTGCTCCCCCTATATATCCATCCTGATCCCTTGTGCTGCTCCCCCCATATATCAATCATGGCTCCATGTGCTGCTCCCCCCATATATCCATCCTGGTCACTTGTGCTGCTGCGTCCTCATATATCAATCATGGGCCCATGTGCTTCTTTCCCCCCATATAGCCATCCTGTTCCCTTGTGTTGATTCTCCCCCCATATATCCACCCTGGTCCCTTGTGTTGCTCCCCCCCCCCCCATATTTCCATACTGGTCCTTTGTGTTGCTCTTTCTCCCCCCATATATCCATACTGGTCCATTGTGTTGCTCTCTCTCTCCCCCCCATATATCCATACTGGTCCATTGTGTTGCTCTCTCTCTCTCCCCCCTCATATATCCATACTGGTCCCTTGTGTTGCTCTTTCTCCCTTCATATATCCATACTGGTCCCTTGTGTTGCTCTCGTCCCCCCATATATCCATACTGATCCCTTGTGTTGTTCTCTCTCTCGCTCCTCATATATCCATACTGGTCCCTTGTGCTGCTCCCACATATATCCATACCGGTCCCTTGTGTTGCTGTCCCCCCCTCCATATATCCATACTGGTTCCTTGTGTTGTTCTTTCTCTCCACCCTCATATATCCATACTGCTCCCTTGTGTTGCTCTCCCCCGTATATCCATACTGGTCCCTTGTGTTGTTCCCCCATATATCCATACTGGTCCCTTGTGTTGTTCCCCCATATATCCATACTGGTCCCTTGTGTTGCTCTCTCACCCCTCCCCCATATATCCATAATGGTCCCTTGTGTTGTTCCCTCATGTATGCATACTGGTCCCTTGTGTTTTTCCCTCATATATCCATACTGGTCCCTTGTGTTGCTCTCTCTCCCCGTCATATATCCATACTGGTCCCTTGTGTTGCTCTCTCTTCCCCCCATATGTCCATACTGATCCCTTGTGTTGTTCTCTCTCTCGCTCCTCATATATCTATACTGGTCCCTTGTGCTGCTCCCCAATATATCCATACCGGTCCCTTGTGTTGCTGGCCCCCCCCTCCATATATCCATACTGGTCCCTTGTGTTGTTCTTTCTCTCCACCTCATATATCCATACTGCTCCCTTGTGTTGCTCTCCCCCATATATCCATACTGGTCCCTTGTGTTGTTCCCCCATATATCCATACTGGTCCCTTGTGTTGTTCCCCCATATATCCATACTGGTCCCTTGTGTTGCTGTCCCCCCCTCCATATATCCATACTGGTTCCTTGTGTTGTTCTTTCTCTCCACCCTCATATATCCATACTGCTCCCTTGTGTTGCTCTCCCCCATATATCTATACTGGTCCCTTGTGTTGTTCCCCCATATATCCATACTGGTCCCTTGTGTTGTTCCCCCATATATCCATACTGGTCCCTTGTGTTGCTCTCTCACCCCTCCCCCATATATCCATACTGGTCCCTTGTGTTGTTCCCTCATGTATGCATACTGGTCCCTTGTGTTTTTCCCTCCTATATCCATACTGGTCCCTTGTGTTGCTCTCTCTCCCCCGTCATATATCCATACTGGTCCCTTGTGTTGCTCTCTCTTCCCCCCATATGTCCATACTGATCCCTTGTGTTGTTCTTTCTCTCCCTCTTCATATATCCATACTGGTCCCTTGTGCTGCTCCCCCATATATCCATACTGGTCCCTTGTGTTGTTCTCTCATATATCCATACAGGTCCCTTGTGTTGTTCTCTCACCCCTCCCCCCATATATCAATACTGGTCCCTTGTGTTGTTCCCTCATGTATGCATACTGGTCCCTTGTGTTGTTCCCTCATATATCCATACTGGTCCCTTGTGTTGTTGTTCTCTCTCTCCCCCTCATATATCCATACTGCTCCCTTGTGTTGCTCTCCCCCCCCCCATATATCCATACTGGTCCCTTGTGCTGTTCTCTCACCCCTCTCCCCATATATCCATACTGGTCTCTTGTGTTGTTCCCTCATGTATGCATACTACTGGTCCCTTGGGTTGTTCCCTCATATATCCATACTGGTCCATTGTGTTGCTCTCTCTCTCACCCCCTCATATATCCATACTTGTCGCTTGTGTTGCTCTTTCTCCCATCATATATTTATGGCTCTCTCTTACCCCCATATATCCATACTGATCACTTGTGTTGTTCTCTCTCTCCCTCCTCATATCTCCATACTGCTCCCTTGTGTTGCTCTCCCCCCACCATATATCCATACTGGTCCCTTGTGTTGCTCTATTCCCCCCTATATCCATACTTGTCCCTTGTGTTGTTCCCCCATATATCCATAATGGTCCTTTGTGCTGCTCTCTCCCCCTCCCCTCATATATCCATACTGGTCCCTTGTGTTGTTCTCTCTCTCCCCCCTCATATATCCATACTGGTCCCTTGTGCTGCTCCCCCATATATTCATACTGGTCCCTTGTGTTGCTCTATCCCCCCCATATATCCATACTGGTCCCTTGTGTTGTTCCCCCATATATCCATACTGGTCCCTTGTGCTGCTCTCTCCCCCCTCCCCCCATATATCATTACTGGTCCCTTGTGTTGCTCTCTCCCCCCACCCATATATCTGCCCTGGTCTCTTGTCCTGGCCGCATGGACAGATGAAGAAGAAAAAAAAAGATTTCACTTACCTGCCTGCGCTCCCAGCACCTGGTGGCATTCTCTACCTCTGCAGGTCCAGCGCACTCCTATTACGCCGGTGACAACAGGCGCACACTAGTCAGTGCTGATCATGACGTGTGCCGCAGCGGTTCCAGTAATGAACTCTGCGTGCCTGTGCACATGCGCGCCCCTGCATAGACTATGCTTGAGCATTTAAGGGGCCCACGCCCCTACAAACCACAGCTTTTTTTCACCCCCCTTTTTCCCATCACCATCTTTCTGGTCCACGGCAAGGGCCCACCGGGAATTTCCCCAACTCCCCGCCAGGCCAGTCCAGACCGACCCTGGGTGGTAATATGGTGTCTGGTCATGGTGCGGTGGTATTTGTCCCTTGTATGTAGTATTATTCTGTCACTCTGGTGGTAATATGTGTTCTGGTCATGGTGTGGTGGTATTTGTTCCTTGTATGTGGTATTATAGGTCCCTATGTAGTGGTAAGATGTTGTCTGGTCATGGTGCGGTGGTATTTGTCCTATGTATGTGATATTATTGGTCATTTTAAACATTGAAAAATAAATAAAATTACACCTAAATTGTATTGGATATTTTAGCAAATGATTAACAAAATAGAGTAGAGTAGAGTTCGGTCAAAAGAATCTACCTTGTCGTGGTGGCGGAGCAAAAAATCTTTTGGCCAAAACAAAAGCTGCTGGCTATGTATGTGATCCGGTGATGGGAACTGTTAATGCGTGCTTGGCGAGGACGTGGTGCAGAAATGGAGTTTTTCCAAGAGAAGGTGATGGGACTGTCAATAGTTCAAGGGGTAAAGGCGGGGCTTGTATGGAGATTGGGTGGAGTCTCAAGGGGGCCTCGAAAATTTTGGCAGTATGGGGCCCGGAAATTCCTAGTGGCAGCCCTGGGATATGGTGTTGCGGTATTTGTCCCTTGTATGTGCTATTTGGTCACCAAGTGGTGGTAATATGTGGTCTTCACATGGTGCGGTGGTATTTGCTCCTTGTATGTGATATTATTCGATCACTGTGGTTGTAATTTGTGGTCTGGTCATGGTGCGGTGGTATTTGTTCCTTGTATGTGATATTGGTCATTTTAAAAACTGAAAAATAAATCACAATATAACTAAATTGTATTGCATATTTTAACAAATATTTAATAAGTTACAGTAGAGTAGGGCCCGGCCATTTTTCTGGAATAATCTGGTTCAGGTATATCATGACCCCCGTCACATGACCCCCGTCACATGACCCCCGTCACATGACCCTCGTCACATGACCGGGGGGGGGCCCACATTGTCTGAACAGCCCGGGGCCCTGGCTACTCTTAATCCACCCCTGCTGGGCAATATACTACGTGGCTGGGTAATATACTACGTGGACATGCATATTCTAGAATACCCGGTGCGTTAGAATCGGGCCACCATCTAGGTATACTATATGGAGCACTATAAGCAGTGTGTTATACTATATGGAGGACTGAGGAGTGTATTATGCTATATGGAGGTCTGAGCAGTGTATTATACTATATGGAGCACTATGAGGAGTGTATTTTAATATATGGAGGACTGAGGAGTGTATAACACTATATGGAGGACTATGGAGAGTGTATTATACTATATGGAGGACTATGGGGATGGTATTATACTATATGGATGACTATGAACTGTGTAGTATATTATAAGGAGGACTATGGAGGTGTGCATTATACTTCTTATTTGGATCCCCATGACTTCTATGTAAGCCCCTGATGAGTATAATGGTTTATTTTCTTTTATACATTACATAACGGCAGTACGGGGGACAAATATATACCAGGATGGGGCACAGCATAGCTACGCCACTGAGGTCACACTACACAACTTTGCAATAAAATGAACCCATAAGAAAAAATGCACTAAGGGATCCAAACCATAAAACAATCAATTTATTAAATACATAAATACAAAATCTCATAAATCATAACAACATGCGGGATACCAAGATGGAAAATTCTACAGAATGGAACCACAGGTCAAAGGCAAATTCATATAATAAATAGTGCCAGCACCCTACCACAAACATAACTAACATACAGTAAATAGCCATATTTATATTGGTCAGACAAGGTGTATAAGTATACTGGTAAATAACATCCAGTGACCAAAATTGTGAGGGTCAGGAAGGGAAACTTAGCCACATAATCCAACATAATTACCTTAGACCTGCGGTGCCACTGCCCCTACGTGTGTTTCGGCTTGTGTGCGCCTTCTTCCGGGTGAGTCACTGAGGTCACACTATATAACTTTGCAATAAAGTTATAGTGTGCGAAATGAATAGGGAAAATGTGAATTTGGGTGGAAAATATTTTGGCATGTGGGTGGGGGGGGGGGGGGGGTCATTTGAAAGTTTACATCAGGGCCCATCATTTTGTAGTTATGCCACTGTGTGTGAGTTTTCCTGTGTGTGTGTTTTCCTGGGTGTATGTGTGGTTTTCTCAAGTGTGTGCGCGTGTATGTGTGCGTGTTTTTTCTGTCTTTGAGCGTGCATGTGTGTGTGTGAGCGTGTGGACAGCCCATAATTTCATTTTCAAATATCAAATTTGTAATGTGTGTATATCTACTATATAATTGTCTAAGGGTCATTTCCGTCTTTCTGTCCTTCTGTCTTTCTGTCACGGTTATTCATTCGCTGATTGATCTCACCAGCTGCCTGTCATAGCTGCCGCGACCAATCAGCGGCCGGCACAGTCCAGAAGAAAATGGCGCTCCTTACTCCCCGCAGTCAGTGCCTGTCGCACGCATACTCCCCTCCGGTCACCGCTAACACAGGGTTAATGCTGGCAGTAACGTACCGCGTTTTGCCGCGGGTAACGCACTCCGTTACCGCCGCTATTAACCCTGTGTGTCCCCAACTTTTTACTATTGACTAGGGTTGAGCGAAACGGATCGTTCATTTTCAAAAGTCGCCGACTTTTGGCAAAGTCGGGTTTCATGAAACCCGACCCGATCCCTGTGTGGGGTCGGCCATGCGGTACGCGACTTTCGCGCCAAAGTCGCGTTTTGTGTGACGCGCTGGGCGCCATTTTTTTCAGCCAATGAAGGGGCGTGGGCAGAGTGATGACATAGGTCTTAGGGGCGTGGAGAGAGAGAGAGAGACGGGCTCGACCCTAAAAAAGTCAAGGTCGCTCAACCCTACTATTGACGCTGCCTATGCGCATCAATAGTAAAAAAATGTAATGTTAAAACTAATTTAAAAAAAAAAAAACCTGCTTTACTCACCCTCTGTAGTCCGCTGAGCCGCTCGCGCCGGCCTCCATCTTCCGTTGCAGGTTCCGGTGGCAAAGATGGTATGGGAGAAGGACCTGCGCGATGTCATGACAGGCTCTGCGCGCCTGCACGAGAAGGACCTGCCATGACGTCACGGTCATGTGATCGCGACGTCATCACAGGTCCTGCGCTCATACCAACCCTGGGACCAGAAACTGCCGTGGACTACAAGGGGCCCTCGGAAAGGTGAGTATATGTTTATTTTTTATTTTTTAAACTGTGA
Organism: Ranitomeya imitator; assembly: GCF_032444005.1. NCBI lineage: Eukaryota > Metazoa > Chordata > Amphibia > Anura > Dendrobatidae > Ranitomeya > Ranitomeya imitator. The sequence continues at coordinate 230,419,179 of NC_091286.1, read as the reverse complement.
CAAACCTGGCTGGGCAATATACTACGTAACTGGCCAATATACTACGTGGCTCTGTGCTGTTATACTATGTTGCTGTGCAATATACTACGTGGCTCTGTGCTGTATACTACGTCACTGGGCAATATACTATGTAACTGAGCAATATACTACATGGCTCTGTGCTGTATACTACGTCACTGGGCAATATACTACGTCACTGGGCAATATACTACGTGGCTGCACAATATACTACGTCACTAGGCAATATACTACGTGGTTGGGCAATATACTACATGGCTGGGCAATATTCTATGTGACTGGGCAATATACTACGTGACTGCAATATACTACGTGGCTGGGCAATATACTACGTGGTTGGGCAATATACTACGTTGCTGGGCAATATTGTTATGATCTGGTAATTCAGTACCACAATGGACATAGAAGTCAGAGCACATACAGTGACCTGACAATAACCCAAAAACATAGAACGAGCTCTGAGACGTGGGAACTCTGCTGACCGCAATCCCTAATCCTCTCCAACCACACTAGAGGCAGCCGTGGTTTGCGCCTAACGCTCCCTATGCAACTCGGCACAGCCTGAGAAACTAGCTAGCCTGAAGATAGAAAATAAGCCTACCTTGCCTCAGAGAAATACCCCAAAGGAAAAGGCAGCCCCCACATGTAATGACTGTGAGTAAAGATGAAAAGACAAACGTAGAGATGAAATAGATTTAGCAAAGTGAGGCCCGACTTTCTGAACAGAGCGAGGATAGGAAAGGTAACTTTGCGGTTAACACAAAACCCTACAAACAACCACGCAAAGGGGGCAAAAAGACCCTCCGTACCGAACTAATGGCACGGAGGTACACCCTCTGCGTCCCAGAGCTTCCAGCAAGCAAGAAAAAACAAATAAGCAAGCTGGACAGAAAAAAACAGCAAACAAATAGCAAAAGCAGAACTTAGCTATGCAGAGCAGCAGGCCACAGGAACGATCCAGGAGGAAACAGGTCCAATACTAGAACATTGACTGGAGGCCAGGATCAAAGCACTAGGTGGAGTTAAATAGAGCAGCACCTAACGACTTCACCACATCACCTGAGGAAGGAAACTCAGAAGCCGCAGTACCACTCTCCTCCACCAACGGAAGCTCACAGAGAGAATCAGCCGAAGTGACACTTGTGACCACAGGAGGGAGCTCTGCCACAGAATTCACAACAGTACCCCCCCCTTGAGGAGGGGTCACCGAACCCTCACCAGAGCCCCCAGGCCGACCAGGATGAGCCATATGAAAGGCACGAACAAGATCGGGAGCATGGACATCATAGGCAAAGACCCAGGAATTATCTTCCTGAGCATAAGCCTTCCACTTAACCAGATACTGGAGTTTCCGTCTTGAAACACGAGAATCCAAAATCTTCTCCACAATATACTCCAACTCCCCCTCCACCAATACCGGGGCAGGAGGATCAACAGATGGAACCATAGGTGCCACGTATCTCCGCAACAATGACCTATGGAATACGTTATGAATGGAAAAAGAATCTGGAAGGGTCAGACGAAAAGACACAGGATTAAGAACCTCAGAAATCCTATACGGACCAATGAAACGAGGTTTAAACTTAGGAGAGGAAACCTTCATAGGAATATGACGAGAAGATAACCAAACCAAATCCCCAACACGAAGTCGGGGACCCACACAGCGTCTGCGATTAGCGAAACGTTGAGCCTTCTCCTGGGACAAGGTCAAATTGTCCACTACATGAGTGCAAATCTGCTGCAACCTGTCCACCACAGTATCCACACCAGGACAGTCCGAAGACTCAACCTGCCCTGAAGAGAAACGAGGATGGAACCCAGAGTTGCAGAAAAACGGCGAAACCAAGGTAGCCGAGCTGGCCCGATTATTAAGGGCGAACTCAGCCAAAGGCAAAAAGGACACCCAGTCATCCTGATCAGCAGAAACAAAGCATCTCAGATATGTTTCCAAGGTCTGATTGGTTCGTTCGGTCTGGCCATTAGTCTGAGGATGGAAAGCCGAGGAAAAAGACAAGTCAATGCCCATCCTAGCACAAAAGGCTCGCCAAAACCTCGAAACAAACTGGGAACCTCTGTCAGAAACGATATTCTCTGGAATGCCATGTAAACGAACCACATGCTGGAAGAACAATGGCACCAAATCAGAGGAGGAAGGTAATTTAGACAAGGGTACCAAATGGACCATCTTAGAGAAGCGATCACAAACCACCCAAATGACTGACATTTTTTGAGAGACGGGAAGATCTGAAATAAAATCCATAGAGATATGTGTCCAAGGCCTCTTCGGGACCGGCAAGGGCAAAAGCAACCCACTGGCACGAGAACAGCAGGGCTTAGCCCGAGCACAAATCCCACAGGACTGCACAAAAGAACGCACATCCCGCGACAGAGATGGCCACCAAAAGGATCTAGCCACTAACTCTCTGGTACCAAAGATTCCAGGATGACCAGCCAACACCGAACAATGAACCTCAGAGATAACTTTATTCGTCCACCTATCAGGGACAAACAGTTTCTCCGCTGGGCAACGATCAGGTTTATTAGCCTGAAATTTTTGCAGCACCCGCCGCAAATCAGGGGAGATGGCAGACACAATTACTCCCTCTTTGAGAATACCCGCCGGCTCAGATAAACCCAGAGAGTCGGGCACAAAACTCCTAGACAGAGCATCCGCCTTCACATTTTTAGAGCCCGGAAGGTACGAAATCACAAAGTCAAAATGGGCAAAAAACAGCGACCAACGAGCCTGTCTAGGATTCAACCGCTTGGCAGACTCGAGATAAGTCAAGTTCTTATGATCAGTCAAGACCACCACGTGATGCTTAGCTCCTTCAAGCCAATGACGCCACTCCTCGAATGCCCACTTCATGGCCAGCAACTCTCGATTGCCAACATCATAATTTCGCTCGGCAGGCGAAAACTTCCTGGAAAAGAAGGCGCATGGTTTCATCACCGAGCAATCAGAACTTCTCTGCGACAAAACAGCCCCTGCTCCAATCTCAGAAGCATCAACCTCGACCTGGAATGGAAGCGAAACATCTGGTTGACACAACACAGGGGCAGAAGAAAAACGACGCTTCAACTCTTGAAAAGCTTTCACAGCAGCAGAAGACCAATTGACCACATCAGCACCCTTCTTGGTCAAATCGGTCAATGGTTTAGCAATACTAGAAAAATTGCAGATGAAGCGACGATAAAAATTAGCAAAGCCCAGGAACTTTTGCAGACTTTTCAGAGATGTCGGCTGAGTCCAATAATGGATGGCTTGGACCTTAACAGGGTCCATCTCGATAGTAAAGGGGAAAAGATGAACCCCAAAAATGAAACCTTCTGAACACCAAAGAGACACTTTGATCCCTTCACAAACAAAGAATTAGCACGCAGGACCTGAAACACCGTTCTGACCTGCTTCACATGAGACTCCCAATCATCCTAGAAGATCAAAATGTCATCCAAGTACACAATCAGGAATTTATCCAGGTACTCTCGGAAGATGTCATGCATAAAGGACTGAAACACTGATGGAGCATTGGCAAGTCCGAATGGCATTACTAGATACTCAAAATGGCCCTCGGGCGTATTAAATGCAGTTTTCCATTCATTGCCTCGCTTAATACGCACAAGATTATACGCACCACGAAGATCTATCTTGGTGAACCAACTAGCCCCCTTAATCCGAGCAAACAAATCAGATAACAACGGCATGGGGTACTGAAATTTAACTGTGATCTTATTTAGAAGGCGGTAATCTATACAAGGTCTCAGCGAACCATCCTTCTTGGCCACAAAAAAGAAACCTGATCCTAATGGCGACGATGACGGGCGAATATGCCCCTTCTCCAAGGACTCCTTCACGTAACTCCGCATAGCGGCGTGCTCAGGCACAGATAAATTAAACAGTCGACCCTTTGGGAATTTACTACCAGGAATCAAATCGATAGCACAATCACAATCCCTATGCGGAGGTAGGGTATCGGACTTGGGCTCATCAAATACATCTCGGTAATCAGACAAGAACTCTGGAACCTCAGAAGGGGTGGATGACGAAATAGACAGAAATGGGACATCACCATGTACCCCCTGACAACCCCAGCTGGACACAGACATGGATTTCCAATCTAATACTGGATTATGGACTTGTAGCCATGGCAACCCCAACACGACCACATCATGCAGATTATGCAACACCAGAAAGCGAATAACCTCCTGATGTGCAGGAGCCATGCACATGGTCAGCTGAGTCCAATACTGAGGCTTATTCTTGGCCAAAGGCGTAGCATCAATTCCTCTCAATGGAATAGGACACTGCAAGGGCTCCAAGAAAAACCCACAACGCCTAGCATACTCCAAGTCCATCAAATTCAGGGCAGCGCCTGAATCCACAAATGCCATGACAGAATAAGATGACAAAGAGCAGATCAAGGTAATGGACAAAAGAAATTTTGACTGTATCGTACCAATGGTGGCAGACCTAGCGAACCGCTTAGTGCGCTTAGGACAATCAGAGATAGCATGAGTGGAATCACCACAGTAGAAACACAGCCCATTCAGACGTCTGTGTTCTTGCCGTTCAACTCTGGTCAAAGTCCTATCGCACTGCATAGGCTCAGGTTTATGCTCAGATAATACCGCCAAATGGTGCACAGATTTACGCTCACGCAAGCGTCGACCGATCTGAATGGCCAAAGACATAGACTCATTCAGACCAGCAGGCATAGGAAATCCCACCATGACATCTTTAAGGGCTTCAGAGAGACCCTTTCTGAAAATAGCTGCGAGCGCACCTTCATTCCATTGAGTGAGTACGGACCACTTTCTAAATTTCTGACAATATACCTCTATCTCATCCTGACCCTGACACAGAGCCAGCAAATTTTTCTCTGCCTGATCCACTGAATTAGGTTCATCGTACAGCAATCCGAGCGCCAGGAAAAACGCATCGATATTACTTAATGCAGGATCTCCTGACGCAAGAGAAAATGCCCAGTCCTGAGGGTCGCTGTTGTGAATTCTGTGGCTGAGTTCACTTCTGTGGTCACAAGTGGTATTGCAGTCTCTGGGCTTCCTCCCTCAGGTGTTTTGGTGAGCTCGTTGGCTGCCTTGCTATTTAGCTCCACCTGAGTCTGTCTTCCTTGCTCCTTGTCAATGTTCCAGTGTTGGATCTGAGCTACTGCATCTTTCCTTGGGCCTGCTGCTCTGCTAGATAAGTGCTTCTAGTTTGTTTTCTGTTTTTTCTGTCCAGCTTGCTATTAACTTTTGCTGGAAGCTCTGAGAAGCAAAGGGGTGCACCGCCGTGCTGTTAGTTCGGCACGGTGGGTCTTTTTGCCCCTTTGCGTGGTTTTCGTTTTAGGGTTTTTTGTAGACTGCATAGTTCTCTTTGCTATCCTCGCTCTGTCTAGAATATCGGGCCTCACTTTGCTGAATCTATTTCATTCCTACGTTTGTCTTTTCATCTTGCTAACAGTCATTATATGTGGGGGGCTGCCTATTCCTTTGGGGTATTTCTCTGAGGTAAGTCAGGCTTGTATTTCTATCTTCAGGCTAGTCAGCTCCTCAGGCAGTGCCGAGTTGCATAGGTAGTTGATAGGCGCAATCCACTGCTGCTTATAGTTGTGTGAGGATAGATCAGGTACTGCAGTCTACAGAGATTCCACGTCTCAGAGCTCGTCCTATTGTTTTTGGTTATTGCCAGATCTCTGTATGTGCGCTGATTACTGCACGCTGTGTTGCCTGATTGCCAGCCATAACAGTACAAGGAGCCATTCAATGATTTCCAATAGAGGGAAAAAAGAAATCCTGACATCATTTTTTTTTCTTAGCTCTGTCTTCAGTCTTTTTTTTCCCCTAGACATTAGAGTGCTTCAGGACACAGCTGTGGACATGGATATTCAGGCTCTGTGCTCCTCAATGGATAATCTCGTTGTAAATGTACAAAAGATTCAAGATACTATTGATCAGAAATCGATGCTAGAACCAAGAATTCCGATTCCTGATTTGTTTTTTGGTGACAGAACTAAGTTCCTGAGCTTCAGAAATAATTGTAAGCTATTTTTGGCCTTGAAACCTCATTCTTCTGGTAATCCTATTCAACAGGTTTTGATTATTATTTCTTTTTTGCGCGGCGACCCACAGGACTGGGCGTTTTCTCTTGCACCAGGAGATTCTGCATTGAGTAATGTTGATGCATTTTTCCAGGCGCTGGGATTGCTTTACGATGAGCCTAATTCAGTGGATCAAGCTGAGAAAAATCTGCTGGCTTTATGCCAGGGTCAGGATGATGTAGAAGTATATTGTCAGAAATTTAGGAAATGGTCAGTACTCACTCTGTGGAATGAATCTGCACTAGCGGCTTTGTTCAGAAAGGGTCTCTCTGAAGCTCTTAAGGATGTAATGGTGGGATTTCCTATGCCTGCTGGTTTGAATGAGTCTATGTCCTTGGCCATTCAGATCGGTCGTCGCTTGCGCGAGCGTAAATCTGTGCACCATCTGGCGGTATTGTCTGAGAGTAAGCCTGAGCCTATGCAGTGCGACAGGACTATGACTAAAGTAGAACGGCACGAACACAGACGTCTGAACAGACTGTGTTTCTATTGTGGTGATTCTACTCATGCTATTTCTAATTGTCCTAAACGCACTAGGCGGTTCGATAGCTCTGCCGTTATTGGTACTGTACAGTCCAAATTCCTTTTGTCCATTACCTTAATGTGCTCTTTGTCATCATATTCTGTCATGGCGTTTGTGGATTCAGGCGCTGCCCTGAATCTGATGGATTTGGATTATGCTAAACATTGTGGATTTTTCTTGGAGCCTTTGCGGTGTCCTATTCCGTTGAGAGGAATTGATGCTACACCTTTGGCCAAGAATAAGCCTCAGTACTGGGCCCAGCTGACCATGTGCATGGCTCCTGCACATCAGGAAGTTATTCGCTTTTTGGTACTGCATAATTTGCATGATGTGGTCGTGTTGGGGTTGCCATGGCTACAAACCCATAATCCAGTATTGGATTGGAACTCTATGTCGGTAACCAGCTGGGGTTGTCAGGGAGTACATGGTGATGTTCCATTTTTGTCTATTTCGTCATCCATTCCTTCTGACATCCCAGAGTTCTTGTCGGACTTTCAGGATGTATTTGAAGAGTCCAAGTCTGATGCCCTACCTCCGCATAGGAATTGTGATTGTGCTATCGATTTGATTCCTGGTAGTAAATTCCCTAAGGGTCGTTTATTTAATTTGTCCGTACCTGAACACACCGCTATGCGCAGTTATGTGAAGGAGTCCCTGGAGAAGGGACATATTCGCCCATCGTCGTCACCATTGGGAGCAGGGTTCTTTTTTGTAGTCAAGAAGGATGGTTCGCTAAGACCGTGTATTGATTACCGCCTTCTTAATAAGATCACTGTTAAGTTTCAGTATCCCTTGCCATTGATTTCTGACTTGTTTGCTCGGATTAAGGGGGCTAGTTGGTTTACTAAGATTGATCTTCGTGGTGCGTATAATCTGGTGAGAATCAGGCAGGGAGATGAATGGAAAACGGCATTTAATACGCCCGAGGGTCATTTTGAGTATCTGGTGATGCCGTTCGGACTTGCCAATGCTCCATCTGTTTTTGAGTCTTTTATGCATGACATTTTCCGTGAGTATCTGGATAAATTCTTGATTGTTTACTTGGATGACATTTTGATCTTCTCAGATGATTGGGAGTCTCATGTGAAGCAAGTCAGAATGGTTTTCCAGGTACTGCGTGCTAATTCCTTGTTCGTGAAGGGATCAAAGTGTCTCTTCGGTGTGCAGAAAGTTTCATTTTTGGGGTTCATCTTTTCCCCTTCTACTATCGAGATGGATCCGGTTAAGGTTCAGGCCATCCAGGATTGGACTCAGCCGACATCTCTAAAAAGTCTGCAGAAATTCCTGGGCTTTGCTAATTTTTATCGTCGCTTCATCTGTAATTTTTCTAGCATTGCCAGACCATTGACCGATTTGACCAAGAAGGGTGCTGATTTGGTTAATTGGTCTTCTGCTGCCGTGGAAGCTTTTCAGGAGTTGAAGCGTCGTTTTTGCTGTGCCCCTGTGTTGTGTCAACCTGATGTTTCTCTTCCGTTCCAGGTCGAGGTTGATGCTTCTGAGATTGGTGCAGGGGCGGTTTTGTCACAGAGAGGTTCTGGTTGCTCAGTGTTCAAACCATGTGCTTTCTTTTCCAGGAAATTTTCTGCTGCTGAGCGTAATTATGATGTGGGCAACCGAGAGTTGCTGGCCATGAAGTGGGCATTCGAGGAGTGGCGTCATTGGCTTGAGGGTGCTAAGCATCGCGTGGTGGTTTTGACTGATCATAAGAACCTTACTTATCTTGAGTCTGCCAGGCGCTTGAATCCTAGACAGGCCCGTTGGTCGTTATTTTTTGCTCGTTTTGATTTTGTGATTTCATACCTTCCGGGCTCTAAAAATGTGAAGGCGGATGCTCTGTCTAGGAGTTTTGTGCCCGACTCTCCGGGGTTATCTGAGCCGGCGAGTATCCTCAAGGAAGGAGTCATTGTGTCTGCCATCTCCCCTGATTTGCGGAGAGTGTTGCAGAAATTTCAGGCTAATAAACCTGAGCGTTGTCCGGCCGAGAAACTGTTCGTCCCTGATAGGTGGACTAGTAAAGTTATCTCTGAACTTCATTGTTCGGTGCTGGCCGGTCATCCAGGAATCTTTGGTACCAGGGAGTTGGTTGCTAGATCCTTCTGGTGGCCATCTCTGTCACGGGATGTGCGTGCTTTTGTGCAGTCCTGTGGAATTTGTGCTAGGGCTAAGCCCTGCTGTTCACGTGCCAGTGGGTTGCTTTTGCCCTTGCCGGTCCCGAAGAGGCCTTGGACACATATTTCGATGGATTTCATTTCTGACCTTCCCGTTTCTCAAAAAATGTCGGTCATTTGGGTGGTCTGTGATCGCTTTTCTAAAATGGTCCATCTGGTGCCCTTGGTTAAATTGCCTTCCTCCTCTGATTTGGTGCCTTTGTTCTTCCAGCATGTGGTTCGTTTACATGGCATTCCTGAGAATATTGTTTCTGACAGAGGTTCCCAGTTTGTCTCGAGGTTCTGGCGAGCCTTTTGTGGTAGGATGGGCATTGACCTATCTTTTTCCTCGGCCTTCCATCCTCAGACTAATGGCCAGACCGAACGAACCAATCAGACCTTGGAAACATATCTGAGATGTTTTGTTTCCGCTGACCAGGATGATTGGGTGTCATTTTTGCCGTTGGCTGAGTTCGCCCTTAATAATCGGGCCAGCTCGGCTACCTTGGTCTCTCCATTTTTCTGCAATTCTGGGTTCCATCCTCGTTTCTCTTCAGGACAGGTTGAGTCTTCGGACTGTCCTGGTGTGGATTATGTGGTGGACAGGTTGCAGCAGATCTGGACTCAGGTAGTGGACAATTTGACCTTGTCCCAGGAGAAGGCTCAGCTTTTCGCTAATCGCAGACGCCGTGTGGGACCCCGACTTCGTGTTGGGGATCTGGTTTGGTTATCTTCTCGTCATATACCTATGAAGGTTTCCTCTCCTAAATTTAAACCTCGTTTTATTGGTCCGTATAGGATTTCTGAGATTCTCAATCCGGTGTCTTTTCGTCTGACCCTCCCAGACTCCTTTTCCATACATAATGTATTCCATAGGTCGTTGTTGAGGAGATACGTGGCACCTATGGTTCCATCTGTGGAGCCTCCTGCCCCTGTTTTGGTGGAGGGGGAATTGGAGTATATTGTGGAGAAGATTTTGGATTCTCGTGTCTCTAGACGGAAACTCCAGTATCTGGTCAAATGGAAGGGTTATGCTCAGGAAGATAATTCCTGGGTTTTTGCCTCTGATGTCCATGCCCCAGATCTTGTTCGTGCCTTTCATGTGGCTCATCCTGGTCGGCCTGGGGGTTCTGGTGAGGGTTCGGTGACCCCTCCTCAAGGGGGGGGTACTGTTGTGAATTCTGTGGCTGAGTTCACTTCTGTGGTCACAAGTGGTATTGCAGTCTCTGGGCTTCCTCCCTCAGGTGTTTTGGTGAGCTCGTTGGCTGCCTTGCTATTTAGCTCCACCTGAGTCTGTCTTCCTTGCTCCTTGTCAATGTTCCAGTGTTGGATCTGAGCTACTGCATCTTTCCTTGGGCCTGCTGCTCTGCTAGATAAGTGCTTCTAGTTTGTTTTCTGTTTTTTCTGTCCAGCTTGCTATTAACTTTTGCTGGAAGCTCTGAGAAGCAAAGGGGTGCACCGCCGTGCTGTTAGTTCGGCACGGTGGGTCTTTTTGCCCCTTTGCGTGGTTTTCGTTTTAGGGTTTTTTGTAGACTGCATAGTTCTCTTTGCTATCCTCGCTCTGTCTAGAATATCGGGCCTCACTTTGCTGAATCTATTTCATTCCTACGTTTGTCTTTTCATCTTGCTAACAGTCATTATATGTGGGGGGCTGCCTATTCCTTTGGGGTATTTCTCTGAGGTAAGTCAGGCTTGTATTTCTATCTTCAGGCTAGTCAGCTCCTCAGGCAGTGCCGAGTTGCATAGGTAGTTGATAGGCGCAATCCACTGCTGCTTATAGTTGTGTGAGGATAGATCAGGTACTGCAGTCTACAGAGATTCCACGTCTCAGAGCTCGTCCTATTGTTTTTGGTTATTGCCAGATCTCTGTATGTGCGCTGATTACTGCACGCTGTGTTGCCTGATTGCCAGCCATAACAGGTCGCCACGTAAAAAAGAAATAATGATCCTAACTTGTTGAACTGGGTCACCAGAGGAGCGAGGTTTCAAAGCCAGAAATAGTTTACAATTATTTTTGAAACTCAGAAATTTAGTTCTATCTCCAAAAAACAAATCAGGAATAGGAATTCTTGGTTCTAACATAGAATTCTGAACCACAAAGTCTTGAATATTTTGTACTCTTGCCGTGAGCTGATCCACACATGAAGACAGACCTTTAATGTCCATCGCTACACCTGTGTCCTGAACCACCCAAATGTCTAGGGGAAAAAAAAGGCAAAACACAGTGCAGAGAAAAAAAAATGGTCTCAGAACTTCTTTTTTCCCTCTATTGAGAATCATTAGTACTCATGGCCTCCAGTACTGTTATGATCTGGTAATTCAGTACCACAATGGACATAGAAGTCAGAGCACATACAGTGACCTGACAATAACCCAAAAACATAGAACGAGCTCTGAGACGTGGGAACTCTGCTGACCGCAATCCCTAATCCTCTCCAACCACACTAGAGGCAGCCGTGGATTGCGCCTAACGCTCCCTATGCAACTCGGCACAGCCTGAGAAACTAGCTAGCCTGAAGATAGAAAATAAGCCTACCTTGCCTCAGAGAAATACCCCAAAGGAAAAGGCAGCCCCCACATGTAATGACTGTGAGTAAAGATGAAAAGACAAACGTAGAGATGAAATAGATTTAGCAAAGTGAGGCCCGACTTTCTGAACAGAGCGAGGATAGGAAAGGTAACTTTGCGGTCAACACAAAACCCTACAAACAACCACGCAAAGGGGGCAAAAAGTCCCTCCGTACCGAACTAACGGCACGGAGGTACACCCTCTGCGTCCCAGAGCTTCCAGCAAGCAAGAAAAAACAAATAAGCAAGCTGGACAGAAAAAAACAGCAAATAGCAAAAGCAGAACTTAGCTATGCAGAGCAGCAGGCCACAGGAACGATCCAGGAGGAAACAGGTCCAATACTAGAACATTGACTGGAGGCCAGGATCAAAGCACTAGGTGGAGTTAAATAGAGCAGCACCTAACGACTTCACCACATCACCTGAGGAAGGAAACTCAGAAGCCGCAGTACCACTCTCCTCCACCAACGGAAGCTCACAGAGAGAATCAGCCGAAGTACCACTTGTGACCACAGGAGGGAGCTCTGCCACAGAATTCACAACACAATATACTACGTAACTGGGCAATATACTATGTCACTGGGCAATATGCTACGTGGCTGGGCAATATACTACGTGGTTGGGCAATATACTTCGTGGATGGGCAATATACAACGTCACTGGGCAATATACTACGTGACTGGGCAATATACTACGTGGCTGGGCAATATACTACATGGCTGGGCAATATACTACATGGCTGGGCAATATACTATGTGGGCTGTGCAATATACTACGTGACTGGGCAATATACTACGTGGCTGGGCAATATACTATGTGGCTGGGCAATATACTACGTGGCTGGGTAATATACTACGTGGACATGCATATTATAGAATACCCGATGCGTTAGAATCGGGCCACCATCTAGTATACATATATCAGTCCCAGAGTACCCTGTATGGCGGATAGTCATCGGCCCCGGCGTATTCAGCGTAGCAATTAGTGATCAGCCCGGCGTATCCCGCGTGATGAATAGTGGTCGGCCCCTCCAGAACCAGTGTGGTGTATAGTTGTCAGCCCTGACGTATCCCTTGTGAGTCATGACATAAACGGCATAATTAAATTGCCCCTGTCAGAAGGATTGTGTGCAGTAACCTACAGACAGTGTTAGCTCGGCACCGTTATACTGATTACAATGATACCTGGTGATGAAATCCATCTTGTGGTTGTTTTGTAATCTTTATTTTCAGTTTTGTGTTAATGATATGCTCGTACTCCGGGGTGGCCCGTGGGGGGTCTTCATGTGGTGCTCTGATTAGGTATTCATAATGCAGACTGCTGATCGGTCACTGCTCCCTCACTGACCTGCCTCCTAGTTTACATAATGAATATTTTATATACAAAAAATAAAAATCCACTGATCGGGAGTGGGACGTGTTATAGTATGTGTGCTGGTGGGATTTGTGTGGCAAGGCTGCTTTTTTGTCTCAGTCCAGCCTTGGACAGAGCGACCGACCGCAGAGCAGAATCCTGCACTGGATTGAGAACTGTGACCCGGGCAGCAGAACACCACTGATAATACCATCTGTCTCCCTACCGCTCCGTGTGTGTGTGTATACACACACACACTTCATGTACATATGGATATGTGTGTGGTACTGTTCAGACACTGTAGGTTTTGCTGAGGCACAATATGATGGTATTAGTAAAGCATTGTTCATTGGTTAGTGAGGCAGTGTCCTGTTCTGTGGAGAAACTGTGTGGTGGACAAGGTGTTACGGAGGTACTCTATGGTGGAGTTATGGAGTCGACATTGACTGTTAGGATTGCTACTTCCAATTGGTGGCACTAAAGTTCTAGTCCTCTTCCTCTCTGAAGAGACAATTTGCATATTTCCCAGAGGAGCATTGCGGCTTTAAATCTCCTCACCTCGACATGCTTATCATGTCACTCTCCGCAAGGAGAAACGATACTTCTTGGATTATTTATCTAAAAAAGAAAACACCTTTTATCCTCAGGTGACTGCATCACATACTATTAGGGTTGGTGGAAGGCACCGAGTATATATACAGTATATATATATAGTATATATATATATTGAGTAGTAGGTGCGTTCGCAACCCGGGGTCCACCATGCAGGAGAGAACCTGCTGCTAGTAAAAGATAGTACTATATGGCGGTTATAAGCGAACTCTGTTAATTCATAGATTCGCTTTGCCCTGTTAACCTCACAGGGGAACAGCTACCTAATAAAGCTGACAGTGGTCATGCAGTTAGCATACCACACACAAAACTCCTCGCCGGAGGTGCCAGTATTCTAGGGGATTATTTCAGCCAAACCCTGAATCCACATACACAAACTCCTCAGAGGAGGTGCCGGTATTCTAGGGGCCTATTTCAGCCAAACCCTGACCACATGCAAGCATGACCACACTGGCGCTGAGCTCATAACTTAGGTTAATACTATGGCATGGCCGTGCGGCCATGCGTAACCTTTTATAGCTGCAGCAACTTCAGGACCTTCCTAGAGGACCAATGGGAGCTGCTACAGTACTTGAGCAACTTCAGGACCTTCCTAGAGGACCAATTGGAGCTGCTGCAGTACCTGAGCATGTGACCCCCGACCTCCAGTGTTAGGTCTTACCCTGGGCATGTTCAGAAGGGTGCGCACATATAATCCCTGTGTTTTTTTGTGACATATTTTGATATCATTCTCTTTTTATTGGGTTTGGGTTTTATATCTTATATTAATAAAAGTAAAGTTTTAAGGGATTATATGTGCGCACACTATAGTTTTTGATTCCTATATATTTGGTTTTGATGTTCTCCACTGAGCAGGCTCCACAGCGGCTGGAGAAGAATGGGAGACCGCAGCAGAGATGGCTCAAGATTCCCCCTGTGCAGAGGTGAGAACTTGACCCCTAACATTACCCCCCTTCCTAGGGCCCCCCTCCTTGGACCTTGCTACGCTCGAAGGCCGCAATGAGCTGAGGAGCTCGAATGTGCTCAGCAGACTCCCAAGACCTGTCCTCTGGGCCATAACCCTTCCAGACGACAAAATAAAATTTCTTGCCACGTACCACCTTGCACCCCAAAATAGCATTCACCTTGTAATCGTCCGTAGACGAACTCGATGTCCCGGCAGATGACTCTGAAAACCGGGACATGTATACGGGCTTCAATAGGGGCACATGAAAGGTGTCGGTGATACCTAGGCGTGGAGGAAGGACCAGACAATAGACCACAGGGTTAACCTGTTCGAGGACCTTGAAGGGACCCAAGTAGCGAGGTGCAAACTTAGTGGACTCAACACGCAGCCTGATGTTACAGGCGGAGAGCGACACTAAGTCCCCAGGAGCAAAGGTCGGAGCGGGGCGCCGATGAGCATCAGCGGAGGACCTCATTCTCTCCTTGGAGGCCCAAATGGCATCCTGAGAGCAGTCCCAAATGTCTCGTGCCTCCACAAACCAGTCTGCCACCCTGGAGTTGGCAGAAGGCATGGTCACAGGAACACATGGATGCTGGCTGTAATTAAGGAGGAATGGAGTCTGACCGGTGGAGTTGGCTATGGTGTTGTTAAGCGCAAACTCCGCCCACGGTAGCAAGGATGCCCAGTCATCCTGCCTGGCAGAAACAAAATGACGTAGATATGTGACCAGAGTCTGGTTGGCCCTCTCTACCAACCCATTCGTCTCGAGATGATATGCTGAGGAGAGATTCAACTCCATGCTGAGTAGACGACAAAGCTCTCTCCAGAATCAAGATGCAGACTGGGGACCCCGATCACTGACAATTTTGTCAGGCATACCGTGTAGGCGAAAGATATGTTTGATAAACAACACTTCCAGTGCCCGTGGAGGAGGTGGCCGTGGAAGAGGCACCAAGTGCACCATTTTGGAAAAATGGTCGGTGATCACCCAAATAATGGTGCAGCTACGAGACTTGGGTAAGCCCACCACAAAATCCATCCTGACCATCTCCCAGGGCCTGTCCACCACCAGCAGGGGGTAAAGCAACCCAGCTGGCCATTGTCGAGGAGACTTGTTCTTAGCACAGGAGACACATGCCTGAACATAGTCTGCAATGTCCCAGGCCATATGCAGCCACCAGTATGTCCTCACCAGTAGCTCAGATGTCCTTTTGGACCCGAAATGTCCACCCACCCTGGACGAGTGAGCCCAAGAGAGATCTTCCGGACGCAGACTGGATGGTACAAAAGTCTTGCCTGGAGGCACAGACTCTAGCGAAACCAGAGCTCGGTAGGGACAATAAACCAAGGCTCCTCTTCCTCCTCCTCAGATGACACAACGGAGCGAGAGAGATCATCGGCACAAATGTTCTTCTCCTCAGAAAGGAAATGGAGGGTGAAACGGAACCGGGAGAAGAACAAGGACCATCTTGCATGGCGAGAATTTAACCGCTGGGCTGTCTGTAGGTAAAACCAAATTCTTGTGGTCTGTGAATACTTGGAAAGGAAAGCAAGCCCCCTCCAAAAGATGTCTCCACTCAGAGAAGGCCAACTTCATTGCTAGCAACTCCCTGTCCCTGATGGAATAATTCCTCTCCGCTGGTGTGAAGGTCTTGGAAAAGAAGCAAGGATGCTTCCGACCTTGAGCATCCTTTTGAAAGACGACTGCTCCAGCACCAATGGAAGAGGCATCCACCTTCATTATAAACGACTTATCTACATCGGGGCAATGTAGGATGGGAGCGCTAGCAAAATGAGACTTAATAGAAGTGAAGGCTTTGGAGACCTCCTCAGACCACATTTTGGGATTTGCTCCCTTCTCGGTGAGGGCTACCGAGGGAGCTACCAAAGTGGAGAAATGAGGAATGAACTGGCGATAATAGTTAATGAACCCCATAAAGCGCTGCACCGCTTTAAGAGAATGGGGTTCTTGTCAGTCCATCACAGCCTGTAGTTTGGCAAGATCCATAGCCAATCCCTGGGCGGAGAGGATATAGCCTATGAAAATTAAGGTGCTCTTGCTCAAACACACATTTCTCCAACTTGGCGTAGAGGGAATTAGCTAGTAAGAGGTCAAAGACTTTGCAAACATCTCTCCGGTGGGAGTCAATATCTGGAGAGTAGATGAGAATATCATCCAGATAGACTACGACCGAGGTGGAGAGCATATCATTTTGGAGAACGGCTGGGGCTTTACAGAGCCCAAAGGGCATCACTAGATATTCATAGTGCCCATCCCTGGGGTTTAAAGCTGTCTTCCATTCGTCCTCCTCACGGTTGCGAATCAGGTTGTAAGCACCCCACAGATCTAATTTAGTAAACACCCTTGCTCCCCGGAGCCTATCAAAGAGCTCAGATATCAGGGGCAGGGGATATTTATTATTAACGGTGATGGCGTTAAGACCCCTGTAGTCTACACATGGACGTAGTTCCCCGCTCTTCTTCTATCTAGCTATCTAGCTGACACCTCCAGAGGGAGATTACATCATGGGTAAGCATGATTAGCGGCAGCTTTATTAGCTTTGGTTGCACAGGGTTAGTGCATATTGAGTTGGGGCAGTAGTGACTTGATGGAGTTATACAGATGGACCTTTTTGCTATTTAGCTTATGGTTGATATAGTATCTTGTACTCTAGTATATTTTTGCCCCACCAAGTGGAACATTTTGCTCCACGCACCGCACTTTTTTGCACCTTCACGTGGTTATGTATGTGTCTCCTTATGGACGTGTCTTTTAGTCATCTACCCTACCCTCATCACCAGTATTAAATGTAATTTTACTAATTTTTGGAATTATGTCAATAAAATTTATACGTTTTATAATGAAACGGTTTATGTTTTATTATCAATGGGGCAGTATGCTCTCAGTTGATTCCTAGGATCTTCTTCTGCATGAAGAAGAACCCGACCCCTGCAGGTGACACTGACTTCCTAATGAATCCCTTTGAAAGATTTTCTTGGATGTACTGTGACATTGCCTCCATCTCCGGGAGAGATAACGAATAGACTTGACCCTGGGGAGGCTCAGCACCAGGCAAGAGGTTTATAGGACAGTCATAAGGGCGGTGAGGTGGAAGGGTCTCCACAGCCCTTTTGGAGAACACGTCCGCATAGGGCCAATATTGCTTGGGGAGAGAGGAGAGATCTGCAGGTACCTCGGTAGTAGTAACCTGAACGCATTCCCACGGACATCTACCCCCACAAGATTCACCTCATCCCAAAATTCTGCCTGTGGACCACTCAATATGAGGAGAGTGGTACCAAAGCCAAGGTATCCCTAACAGGACCACATCAATTCCCTCAGGAATGACAAGCATAGATATAAGCTCCTGATGAGATGGCAACATGGACAGAGTGAAAAAGGGATGGTCTGGTGTGTTATCTGAGAGGGTAGTGTCGACCCATTCACCACTTGTATGGTAACTGGTTGAGCTAGCATTACCAGGGGAATTGCGTGATGCTGAGCGAAGACTGAAGACATTAAATTGCCCTCTGCCCCAGAATCCACGCAGAGCTCTATTGAGTGGGAGAATGAGCCTATAGTAATTGTCCCCTTAAAGGACAATTTGGAGGCAAACTTCGCCGTGTCTAGTGTACCTCCTCCTACTACCACGAGACGCTAACGTTTCTTCGACCGCTGAGGACATCTGGTGGCAAGATGTCCTGACTGCTGGCAAACATGACAGACCTTGAGTGTACGAGCGGTCCGGGACTTAGATCTTGCTCGTGACACCTCCATGGCCTCATGTGACTCAGGGACCAGGACCGGAGATTCCAAAGGTTTGGCGAAGGCAGGAGCCAGCCGAAACCTCTGCCTACACTGGGCTCACTCTAACCTCCGCTCGTAAAAATGGAGATCAATACGAGTGGACACAGCTATTAACTCCTCCAGTGTGGCGGGAATCTCCCTAGTGGCCAGAGCGTCCTTCACGTGGTCAGCCAGCCCCCTCCAAAATATTGGGATAAGGACTTTATCCGACCACTCCAACTCAGATGCTAGGGTACGGAAGTGGACGGCAAAATGCCTGACCAAAGACAAGCCCTGAGTCAATGCCAACAGTTGGAGCGCTTTATCATGGGTGACTCGAGGTCCTAAAAAGACCTGTTTCAGAGTGCTCAGGAACAGCAGAGCACTCTGCACCACATGATCACGACACTCCCACAGCGGCGTAGCCCACTCCAACGCCCTGTCCAACAAAAGAGACACAATAAATCCCACCTTTGCCTGCTCTGTGGAGAAACATGCGGCCAGAAGCTCGAGGTGTATAGAGCACTGGCTCACGAAACCCCTACAAGATTTACTATCAACAGAAAAAAAATTTGGCAGCGGGAGGTGAGATAGAGATGGAACAGGGGTGGCAGTGGACAAGGTTGCTGCAGCCATGCTAGCAGCCTGAACAGCCACTGCAGTAACATTCACAGCTGAGGTTATGCGCTCGAGAGCCACCAACCTACCTTCCAGCTGCTGGATGTACCGCAAGGAGTGCTGTTTGTCCACCATTTACTAGCCAGACCCTGACACTAGTATTCTTTTAGGGCTGGTGGAACGCACCAAGTATATATATATATATATATATATATACAGTGGGGCAAAAAAGTATTTAGTCAGTCAGCAATAGTGCAAGTTCCACCACTTAAAAAGATGAGAGGCGTCTGTAATTTACATCATAGGTAGACCTCAACTATGGGAGACAAACTGAGAAAAAAAAATCCAGAAAATCACATTGTCTGTTTTTTTAACAATTTATTTGCATATTATGGTGGAAAATAAGTATTTGGTCAGAAACAAACAATCAAGATTTCTGGCTCTCACAGACCTGTAACTTCTTCTTTATGAGTCTCCTCTTTCCTCCACTCATTACCTGTAGTAATGGCACCTGTTTAAACTTGTTATCAGTATACAAAGACACCTGCGCACACCCTCAAACAGTCTGACTCCAAACTCCACTATGATGAAGACCAAAGAGCTGTCAAAGGACACCAGAAACAAAATTGTATCCCTGCACCAGGCTGGGAAGACTGAATCTGCAATAGCCAACCAGCTTGGAGTGAAGAAATCAGTGGGAGCAATAATTAGAAAATGGAAGACATACAAGACCACTGATAATCTCCCTCGATCTGGGGCTCCACGCAAAATCCCACCCCGTGGGGTCAGAATGATCACAAGAACGGTGAGCAAAAATCCCAGAACCACGTGGGGGGACCTAGTGAATGAACTGCAGAGAGCTGGGACCAATGTAACAAGGCTTACCATAAGTAACACACTACGCCACCATGGACTCAGATCCTGCAGTGCCAGACGTGTCCCACTGCTTAAGCCAGTACATGTCCGGGCCCGTCTGAAGTTTGCTAGAGAGCATTTGGATGATCCAGAGGAGTTTTGGGAGAATGTCCTATGGTCTGATGAAACCAAACTGGAACTGTTTGGTAGAAACACAACTTGTCGTGTTTGGAGGAAAAAGAATACTGAGTTGCATCCATCAAACACCATACCTACTGTAAAGCATGGTGGTGGAAACATCATGCTTTGGGGCTGTTTCTCTGCAAAGGGGCCAGGATGACTGATCCGGGTACATGAAAGAATGAATGGGGCCATGTATCGTGAGATTTTGAGTGCAAACCTCCTTCCATCAGCAAGGGCATTGAAGATGAAACGTGGCTGGGTCTTTCAACATGACAATGATCCAAAGCACACCGCCAGGGCAACGAAGGAGTGGCTTCGTAAGAAGCATTTCAAGGTCCTGGAGTGGCCTAGCCAGTCTCCAGATCTCAACCCTATAGAAAACCTTTGGAGGGAGTTGAAAGTCCATGTTGCCAAGCGAAAAGCCAAAAACATCACTGCTCTAGAGGAGATCTGCATGGAGGAATGGCCAACATACCAACAACAGTGTGTGGCAACCTTGTGAAGACTTACAGAAAACGTTTGACCTCTGTCATTGCCAACAAAGGATATATTACAAAGTATTGAGATGAAATTTTGTTTCTGACCAAATACTTATTTTCCACCATAATATGCAAATAAAATGTTAAAAAAACAGACAATGTGATTTTCTGGATTTTTTTTTCTCAGTTTGTCTCCCATAGTTGAGGTCTACCTATGATGTAAATTACAGACGCCTCTCATCTTTTTAAGTGGTGGAACTTGCACTATTGCTGACTGACTAAATACTTTTTTGCCCCACTGTATATATATATATATATATATATATATATTGAGTAGTAGGTGCGTTCGCAACCCGGGATCCACCGTGCAGGAGAGAACCTGCTGCTAGTAAAAGACAGTACTATATGGCGGTATAAGCGGACTCTGTTAATTCACAGATTCACTTGAGAATGAGAACGCTCTGCCCTGTTAACTTCACAGGGGAACAGCTATTTAATAGAGTTAACAGTGGTCATGCAGTCAGCATAGCACACACAAAACTCCTTACCAGAGGTGCCGGTATTCTAGGGGCTTATTTCAGCCAAACCCTGAATCCACATATACAAACTCCTCAGCGGAGGTGCCGGTATTCTAGGGGCTTATTTCAGCAGAACCCTGACCACATGCAAGCATGACCACACTGGCGCTGAGCTCATAACTTAGGTTAATACTAGCGCATGGCCATGCGGCCATGTGAACCTTTTATAGCTGCAACAACTTCAGGATCTTCCTAGAGGACCAATGGGAGCTGCTACAGTACCTGTGCAACTGCAGAACCTTCCTAGAAAACAAACCTGAGCATGTGACCCCCGACCTCCAATGAGAGGTCTTACCCTGGGCATGCTCAGAAGGGGAAAAGCAGTACTTAGTCCCAGAGATGTTTGCTCGCCGCTGACCAATACTGGCTACAATGGCTGAGCCTGGAAAGGCAGCAGTAATCATCCGCACCGTATCAGACTAAGCCAGGCGCTGGGACCGACGTCTCCACTGAGCAGGTTCCACTGCGGCTGGAGAAGAAGGGGAGACCGCAACCGAGATGGCTCGAGATTCCCCCTGTGCAGAGGCGGGAACTCGACCCCTAACACATACCTTCTCTTTCATTCATAGGAGTGGCGCTTTCTATTCTTCCACTCATGGACCTCACTGTCCTCTTTAAATTATTCATGCCTATCACAGCCTGATTGATTGCCTGGACTACTCCGATTTCACAGAAATCGCTCAGCAAATCCCACGCTTGTGCACTTACTATTGGGTCCCCTGTCCTGCGCACTGAATCTGGGTGCATGTCCCCAGCTTCATTTCATATCTGCGCATGCTCCCGAGCCGCGGTGAGTCATTGGCTAGGTGACGTATGCGTTGTGAGTGCACACGCTATGAGCAGTGAGTTGCCCGTCAGGGCTGTGGGGTACTCGGTACTGGGTCCGGTCGCACTTAAAGGGGATGTCACAGTGGCTGCGACCCGATCCATGGCCCTTGGTGCTCAATCAGAGGTATTTCCACGGTTTGATAAAATTTGTGTTCGTGACGCCACCTATGGTATTCGGTCAGTGGGGACCTACGCTGCTTAAAGGGATCATCTAGGGTGATGTTATGGCAGCTAGATGGTATAACTTCCCACTGGTGAAGTAGGTCCCCAGGGCTCCCGGTGTATAGATGAAGATGGTGAGTGGTGCAGTAAAGAATGGAGTACACAGGTTTGCAGTCTCTTTACCTGGTTTACTGAAGGCTTCAGGCAACCGCAGTCCAGGGCACCAGATCACAGGTACAGGCAGGGTCCGGCCAGCTTGGAAGCGAATTCAGGGTCCCCTTAACCAGGTGGAATTAGAAGTAGGGTTGAGCGACCTTTACTTTTATAGGATCGGGTCGGGTTTCATGAAACCCGACTTTTTCAAAAGTCGGGTCGAGTGAAATCGGCCGATCCTATAAAAAAGTCAGGGTCGGGGTCGGACGAAACCCGAAACCCAATGCAGTGCATTGGGTTTCCATGGTTCCCAGGGTCTGAAGGAGCGGAAACTCTCCTTCAGGCCCTGCGATCCATATTTTAGTGTAAAATAAAGAATTAAAATAAAAAATATCGCAATACTTACCCTCTGACGCGCCCTGTTACCAACCGGGAACCTTCCTTCCTTAGAAACAGCCTTCCAGGACCTTGCGGTGACGTTCGCGGTGACGTCGCGGCTTGTGATTGGCCGCGCGGCCGCCCATGTGACCGCTCGCGCGGCCAACCAGAAGCCGTGACGTCACCGCGACGTCACCGAAGGTCCTGGAAGGGCTGATTCTTAGGAAGGAAGGCTGCCGGAAAGAAGCAGGGCGCGTCCGAGGGTGAGTATATTCCTATTAGGTATATACTCACCCTTGGACGCACCCTGCTTCTTTCCGGCAGCCTTCCTTCCTAAGAATCAGCCCTTCCAGGACCTTCGGTGACGTCGCGGTGACGTCGCGGCTTGTGATTGGCCGCGCGAGCGGTCACATGGGCGGCCGCGCGGCCAATCACAAGCCGCGACGTCACCGCAAACGTCACCGCAAGGTCCTGGAAGGCTGTTTCTAAGGAAGGAAGGTTCCCGGTTGGTACCAGGGCGCGTCAGAGGGTAAGTATTGCGATATTTTTTATTTTAATTCTTTATTTTACACTTAAATCTGAATTCCGATACCAATTCCCGATATAAACATATCGGGAATCGGTATCGGAATTCCGATTCTAGATTCAAAAGATCGCCGACTTCATGGCCGACCCCACACAGGGGTCGGGTCGGGTTTCATGAAACCCGACTTTGCCAAAAGTCGGCGACTTTTGAATATTTTCGACCCGTTTCGCTCAACCCTAGTTAGAAGCCTTCCTATTACTGTGGTGATGTTGTAGTCCCTTACTGCCTATCGCTTCTAGCAAGGTCCTCGCAGTTCCTCTCTGTCCTCCATAAAGGTGGGACAATAACCCGTATGACAGGTTGCTGGAGCCTTTTTCCAGGGTCTCTATCATTACCCGGGCTCTATGTGCCCCTGTGCCTCCTGGGTATTAGGGCAGACAGGTGATATGTAATCCAGCTGTCCTGCCGGTTTCTGCTGTGCCTCTTAGAGTCCGACACAACCTCAGTCTTCTGGCTATTGGAATCTGCGCTCGGCCAGGGAGGTAGCCTAAACGCTGCTATTCTCCCCTGGTGTCTCTCTCCTGTGCTCCATTCTCCTGCATGCTCACTAACACTGTTCTTCCTTTGGTATCTCTCAATCCTGGAGCTGCAACAACTCTGGCTGCATGGCCACAAACACGTCTCTCTGCCTCAGACTGCTCCAATCTGCTGTCTGGCACTAACTGACTAACTTTCCCTCCAATCCAGAATCTATATTAGGGAAGTTCCCCTTTATCCGGGTTCAGAGCTCTCACTTCTGGCCTGGAGTGTGAACATGTTGTGTGCATTGTGTTTACCGGGTGAAAGAGATCTTACTTCGCTTCCAAGCATGACATCACTCTCCCCGTGAGGAAAGCAATGACACTGTGACAACCAGGACACTGGGGTGTCACAGCAGCACTTTTTTCGCAGATCTAGAGCATGTGCAGATGTGAAATGAAGGTGGGGAGGTACACCCAGATTCTGTGCACATGCACGGGAACCTGATAGTCAGTGCACAACGGTGAAATTTACTTGACAATGTGACATCGGGACAGTCCAGGCAATCAATCAGGCTGTAATAGGCATGAATAATTTAAAGAGAACCGTGACTGTCTGTGGCTGGAAGGATAGAAAGCGCCGCCCCTATGTCTCACACACAGTGTAGGAAAGATTAAGTGCAACAAGAAGGGATGAGGAGATGGGAGCCCAACACTAGGGAAGAGAGGAGTGAAGACTCCTAGCCAAATCTAAAGTCACTTTGTCTGCCCTAAACGTCCATATATAGGTTCTGCACATATAGCCAAGCAGGAAGCTAATCCCTGCCTTACCCTGGCGATAAGCCCTGCTTAGGGAAGGATAGGATGTCCAATAGTTAATCTCCACTACCACTAATGACAGCTGGAGTAGATAAACAAGGGGAACACATATCTTGAGAAGACTCAGAGAAGTAACACAGACGTCCTCCAGCATCACCAAAGAGGAAGATAGCCAACTGCTATAGCTCCAAGCCTCAACAGGGGGGATTGGAATTATCACCGGAAACTCCCAGCAGCAGGCTGGGAGTATATAAACACCCCAGTCCAAGTGTTTTAATTAGAGCTGGAGAAAGGTTGCCACTGGGTCAAAGAGCCTGAAGGGTTATGACAGTGTCTGCAAAGCCAAACGCAGAGACCTTCTGCAGTTAGATGCAATGCGAAGGTCTGCAGCTTCTGACATACCCGTGACACCCTATGACTGAAAGAGAATGTATCTGATGCAATCACTTGAGGATAACAAGTGTTTTTTTAGACAAATAGTGGAAAGTTTTGCTTGAGAAGACCATGTTAGTGACGCACATCACTAGCAAGACATTGGGGGCAGTTTAATTTCGAGAAAGGATATGACAGGTTCCCTTTAATTGCATAAATGTGTATAAACAATAAAGTGCTGAAAAAGCAACCATGCAGGAATAAAAAGCCAACCAAACAAACCAAGTTGTTATGGCTACACTATTTTAGTAATTGGTTACACACATTGCGTTGGCAACGCACGAAGCGCACGCCCCTTTCCCTGACCACGTCATCAGCAAGGTCATTCCCCTTTATTTATTGTATATAGACCTTTGTCCTTTGTGCAATTAACGTTGTCTGATAACAATCCAATGGTTGTTTCCCATAGTCAGGCATAGCTTTTTTGAAATATTTTGTCTTATTAAATGTTAAGTTTTATATATGTCCTTTGATACATACCTCTCCATGCTGATATATATATATATATATATATATGTGTATATATATATATATATATATCTCAAAACCAAATGTGAAGAACATATCTATAGATCCTTATTTTGATAACTACATAGTAAAATAGTTATTAAGGTTGAAGGAAGACTTTAAGTCCATCTAGTTCAACCCATAGCCTAACCTAACATGCCCTAACACAGGGGTCCCCAACCTGTAGCTCGAGAGCCACATGTGGCTCGCGGTCCCATGAATTGTGGCTCGCAGATGTCTGTCAGCTTGGTGAATTAGCTCCAGTCCTAGCAAACAGGTATGAAGAGAGCAAATCTGAAAATGATGAATTTTGTGAGCAGCCCTGCACAGAAGAGCAGATCTGGATGCACATATGCTGGTCTTGGGGGTTTTGAGATGATTTAAGTATGGTACGCTGGAGACAAGATGATACCACCTGCCAGAGGAGATGTTTGAAGCTGGATGTGACAGTGTCTTGGGAGTGCTTTATAGGAGAATACTAAATGGGGGTATTGTGGGAACCCCTGGATCTTAGTATACTGCTTTGGCGTGATGTTTGTGGAAAAGCTTTGGTTAACCATTATGCCTGTAATGGGGGCTTTGGATACCACTATTGTGAGGGGGCGGGAGCTGAATGTGGCTTGCAACCCTCTCTCAAGGCTGGATGTGGCTCCCGACCCTCTCTTAGAGCTGAATGTGGCTCTCAAGGTCAGAAACGTTGGGGACCTCTGCCCTAACATGTTGATCCAGAGGAAGGCAAAAAAACACCCATGTGGCAAAGAGTAAGCTCCACATTGGGGGAAAAAATTCCTTCCCAACTCCACATACGGCAATCAGAATAATTCCCTGGATCAATGCCCTATCAAGGAATTTAGTATATATACCCTGCAACATTATACGTTTCAAGAAAGGCATCCAGTCCCCTCTTAAATTTAAGTACAGTAATTAATCGTTCATTACAACATCATACGGCAGAGAGTTCCATAGTCTCACTGCTCTTACAGTAAAGAATCCATGTCTATTATTATGCTTAAACCTTCTTTCCTCCAGACGTAGAGGATGCCCCCTTGTCCCTGTCTCAGGTCTATGATCAAAAAGATCATCAGAAAGGTCTTTGTACTGTACACTCATATATTTATACATTAAAATAAGATCACCCCTTAGCCTTT
Organism: Ranitomeya imitator; assembly: GCF_032444005.1. Classification (NCBI taxonomy): domain Eukaryota; kingdom Metazoa; phylum Chordata; class Amphibia; order Anura; family Dendrobatidae; genus Ranitomeya; species Ranitomeya imitator. The sequence goes on along the minus strand of NC_091286.1, from coordinate 230,392,940 downwards.
GTTTTTCCAAACTAAATAGCCCCAAGTGTAATAACCTATCTTGGTATTGCAGACCCCCCAGTCCTCTAATAGCCTTGGTTGCTCTTCTCAGCACCTGCTCCAGTTCAGCTATGTCTTTCTTATACACCGGAGACCAGAACTGTACACAGTATTCTAAGTGTGGTCGAACTAGTGTTCTCCTCATGAGCATCTATGCCTCTTTTAATGCATCCCATTATTTTATTTGCCTTTGTAGCAGCTGCCTGACACTGGCCACTGAATATGAGTTTGTCTTCCACCCATACACCCAGGTCTTTTTCATTGACTGTTTTGCCCAGAGTTTTAGAATTAAGCACATCGCTATACATCCTATTACTTCTACCCAAGTGCATGACCTTATATTTATCCCCATTAAAACTCATTTGCCATTTATCAGCCAAGCTTCTAGTTTACATAAATCATCCTGTAATATAAAATTGTCCTCCTCTGTATTGATTACCCTGCAGAGTTTAGTGTCATCTGCAAATATTGAAATTGTGCTCTGTGTGCCCCCTGCAAGGTCATTAATAAATATGTTTAAAAAAAGAGGGCCCAATACTGACCCCTGTGGTACCCCCCTGCTAACCGTGACCCAGTCCGAGTGTGCTCGATTAATAATTAATAATTAATACAACCAAATGATTTTAGCTAAAGTGGTTATGTAAAGTAGCAAATGTAGACTTTCATGTGATAAACAAGGTGCAGCGCTCCAGCACTTGCTACATAACCTACCTTGCTTACCGCGCATAGTGCCACCTTTTGTTAGTGGCTTTGTCAGGCATTGATGCTTACTGCAGGTCAATCCCATTTACTATAACATTTGCACAGTTACAGTCCCTTCTTTGTTAAACAATGTACGTGAACACCATTACTATTGTAGTCAGCTGTTTGGTGGGGAGTACTGGGAACAAAATTCATCATTATGTGTTATCGATGATCTATCGTAAAGATAGGACATTGATATTGGAGTCCAAGAAAATTCCTTTATGTACACCCCAATATACAACCACAGTTCCAAAAATAATGGGATTCTGTGTAAACTGTAAAAAAGAAAACAAGAATGCAATGATTTGAAATCATTTATAGCCATATATTCTTCACAGAAGAACATAGGACACAGAACAGAATGTGAAAGACATTTTTCTATTTCATTTGAAAAAATTAACCCACTTGAGAATTGATGGTAGAAAGACATCTCATGCCTATAGCATGTGCAGCTTGCACTTCTTGAAAGGCACTATCACAACTAAGAATAATACAGAGCTTTTTTTTTTTATCAAATGCTCCTCTCCAGACAATGTACATTTCAGTGAAGGCCTTGCATATTTCAGCAATACAATGCTAAACCATATACTGCATCCATCACAACAGCATGACTTCTCTCAGAAGAGATTGGATGATGACCTGACCTCCCTGCAGTATTTACCTTTCACCAATAGAAAACAGTTGGTACTTTATGAAATGAAAAATCCGGCAAAAATGTTCCTGGCGTGTTGATCAGCAAGAATCCTACATCAGACAAGAATGAGACAACATTCATCTCCCAAAGCTCCAGTAATCAGTCACTCAATTCTCAGTATACAGACTGCTTAAAGGGAGGGCGCCGTGATTTTAGTTTTTGTATTAATAATTATTGATTATATAATCAATTATTTTTAATACAAAAGTAAATGTACTACTTTCAAACTTTTTATTTATTCATTTTTACTTTTACCACTGGAGGCCGCCATTTTCATTAGTGTGGGTGTGTGTGTCTGGTCACGACACTTGCACACCTCTCTTACAGCAGCCATGGGCATAGGAGCCAACGGTCGGACCCGACCGCATCTCTTTCATTGAGGCTGCTTCTCCTGCCTCTCAGCTGTGACTTGGGCACGCCCACTGAGCTGCAACGTCACAGCTGTCAGAGGAGATCGCGGCCATTTTGTTGTTTATTTTCCTCTGTCATCGCACACACAGCTCAGTGTGTGCGATGGCAGGAGCTGCCAGGGAGAAGCTGCTGCTGGGAGCGAGGTCCGGGGTGAGTATCTGCAGCCAGGAGCTGTGATCGCAGCCTGTACTTAGTATTACAGCACAGGCTGCAATCACTGCTCACTGCCGACCTGTTTAGAGCACAGCAGGGAGATCATCACACTGCCCTGCCCTGAGCATGATTCAGCACTTCCTGGGAGAGGACTGAAGGTAAGTACAGAGTTTTTATTTTCTTATGCATCTACCACTGCTACCTGCCCCTATATACCACCTACCACTGCTACCTGCCCCTATATACCACTGCTACCTGCCCCTATATACCACTGCTACCAGGCCCTATATACCACTGCTACCAGCCCCTATATACCACTGCTACCAGCTCCTATATACCACTGCTACCTGCCCCTATATACCACTGCTACCTGCTCCTATATACCACTGCTACCTGCCCCTATATACCACTGCTACCTGCCCTTATATACCACTGCTACCTGCCCTTATATACCACTGCTACCAGGCCCTATATACCACTGCTACCAGCCCCTATATACCACTGCTACCAGCTCCTATATACCACTGCTACCTGCCCCTATATACCACTGCTACCAGCCCCTATATACCACTGCTACCAGCCCCTATATACCACTGCTACCAGCTCCTATATACCACTGCTACCTGCCCCTATATACCACTGCTACCTGCCCTTATATACCACTGCTACCAGGCCCTATATACCACTGCTACCAGCCCCTATATACCACTGCTACCAGCTCCTATATACCACTGCTACCTGCCCCTATATACCACTGCTACCAGCCCCTATATACCACTGCTACCAGCCCCTATATACCACTGCTACCAGCTCCTATATACCACTGCTACCTGCCCCTATATACCACTGCGACCTGCCCCTATATACCACCGCTACCTGCCCCTATATACCACTGCTACCTGCCCCTATATACCACTGCTACCAGCCCCTATATACCACTGCTACCTGCCTCTATATACCATCTACCACTGCTGCCTGCCTCTATATACCATCTACCACTGCTGGCTGCCTCTATAGACCATCTACCACTGCTGCCTGCCTCTATATACCATCTACCACTGCTGCCTGCCTCTATATACCATCTACCACTGCTACCTCTGTCCTGTGTAGCTAATTTAGTCCTGTGTAGCTAATCTAGTCCTGTGTAGCTAATCCTGTCCTGTGTACAGTATCACACAAGATAGGATTAGATACACGACTCAGCACAGTATCACACAGGACAGGATTAGATACACAGCTCAGCAGTCAGTATCTAATCCTCTCCTATGCACTCCTCTCCCCCCTGCGTGTCTTTCCCCATTGTGGTTTATTATTTTTGTTGTGGGAGATGAGGGAGTCGAGGATTATGCGTTCGGTATGGTTTAAAAAAGATTAATAAAGGACTTTATTCTGGCCGAGTATTTACAATACATGTGAGATCTATGTGGCGGCATTATGGGTGATCTATATGGCGGTATTATGTGTGATCTATATGGCGGTATGTGAGAACACTGGCGGTATTATGTGTGATCTATATGGCGGTATGTGAGAACACTGGCGGTATTATGTGTGATCTATATGGCGGTATGTGAGAACACTGGCGGTATTATGTGTGATCTATATGGCGGTATGTGAGAACACTGGTGGTATTATGTGTGATCTGTATGGCGGTATGTGAGAACACTGGCGGTATTATGTGTGATCTATATGGTGGTATTATGTGAGAACTGTATGATAGTATTGTGTGTGATCTATTTGATAGTATTGTGTGTGATCTATATGGCGGTATTATGTGAGAACACTATGGCAGTATTATCTTCAGAAAGCGGACCCATTCTATGGTGGTTCTGGCTGAGCACCTGCACGCGGGTCTGGGGTAATAGAGGGGCAGCATGACCTCCAGTTAGGTGTAGTCAGGGGAAGGCTGGTGAGGTAGCTGAAGAGAGGGGTCTCATTTTTATCGTTACTATATGGCTACATTTCCTTCCCAGCGTCACCCCGGACTGCACCTGTCACCTCGCTTTCACACATTGCCAGGACAGGATGGGGAAGACAGGATCTGAGGAGGGGAATGGGGTCTGTATGCAAAGTCTGGATCAGACCAGGCCATCAATCCGCAGAAATGTTTCCTGGATTTCTGTGGAGCAGATGGTCCATCCATGTGTATAAAAGACAGCGCTCTATGTACAAGCCCTGGCTGCTCCGCACACTGAACAGGGGGCCCCCATAGACCAGCACACTGCTCTCCTGAAATACTCTGTGCTGCTGTCACCCTGCTCCCTCCACCACATATCTCCCAGAATCCTTGCTGCCTGCCATCCTCGGTGACTGTCTACTTGTCAGTATAAGGCTGCCTTCACACTATCAGTATTTGGTCAGTATTTTACCTCAGTATTTGTAAGCCAAAACCAGGAGTGGGTAATAAATGCAGAAGTGGTGCATATGTTTCTATTATACTTTTCCTCTAATTGTTCCACTCCTGGTTTTGGCTTACAAATACTGATGTAAAATACTGACCAAATACTGATAGTGTGACGGCAGCCATACTCTGCAGTCACCAACAAAATGGCTGCTCACTGGGTTCCTGAATATCATCCTCTCTAATCCCTTAGCAAACACCCAGAAGGGGAGGAGAGGAGACATCACACACGTCAGCAGACTCCGCCCATAATTACTGCAGTGCAGTAATGTGAGCTAGTTGTACACTAGGTTTTTCTGAAATTTCAGCAGCTGCTCCCCCTAGTGTTTAAAAGTGGAAATTCCAAAACTTTTCAAATTATTTTTCATATTTTACTACATTATAAACAAATGATAATATTTTTTAAGAAAATGTAATCATTAATTCTTTACATTTTTACAATTTCTGAAAAAAAATTTTTTGGGATGGCACCTTCCCTTTAAGGAGAAGACGAGATGGTAGACATGGCCCTGTCCCAACTTTTTTGAGATGTGCTTCTGCCATCAGTTTCTAATTTTTTTTTTCAAATAAAATGAAAAAAATGTCTGACTTTCACCTTCTGGTTTTTGATCTCTGTTCTGTTGTGAATAAAATATGGCAAAAAAGTGATTTACTTGTTTTCTTTATATTTTACACAGCATCCCAACTTTCCTGGAATTGGGGTTGTATAAAGATAAGAAAATAATTGCTCTGTTTATTGTACTTCTGTAAGGCTGATTTTACTATTTCTATTTGGATCAAGTTTTTCCTGCTCGAAATAAAAAATTGATCTGAAATTGATTTATAAATCATTCAGTTATACCTCTCTCTGAAGGCTTCACTTTACTGCGAAACTACTAAAATAAGGCCATGATGTCTTATACAATATCTAGAGAACTGCTCTTACAAACTGCATAATTCACCTTTTCCTACAAATCCAGTTTGGGTCTTGGTACTGACTATCTAAACCTTTGCTGGTGTTAGTAGAAGGTGCATTGACCGAGGCAATCAAGTCATCAGTGGTCATTGAGGTAAAATCAGAATGAAGGGACAGAATCATAGTTGGACAATTGAGGTTGACTAAAAAACAGCGGTCAAAAACTGGAACAAATGAGGTTAGTCTGCAAATAGTGAGCACGTGCCAAGGAGAGGCCCTTCTATGCTGGAATTTGCTTTAAATGACTTCTTATTTGTATAAAAGGACTATTACTTTGAGTCCTCTATGTAAAGCCTGTTTAACTACTCTATTACCTTACTTTTACACTTAAGGGGCACTCTATGCGAATTACATTTGTGTGTCATCGCTATTTTACCCTCATATTTTCATTCATATGCTAAGGGAGTTAGCTTTCAGAATATAAAATTAGATGACACTATTTTTACCCTGAATTATGTAATTGTTTTCGCTTGATCACATTTATAATTGCTTTCTTAGTTCATAGTTCCCTAGTTATATAATGTCCCAAATTAATGTAACAACAGTTTTCAATTCACATTAGATATATTGAACAGATCTCACTGATTTGATGAAATTATTTTTTATTTTGACATATGAAACAAATGATACTTCTAATGTGCTTTAGTTTAGAAGCAGCCATTAATCTATTACATCTGTCTACCACACACCGACTGACTGAACATGAGTAAAGCTCTCCAAAACCTTAAGGTACCTTCACACATAACGATATTGTTAACGATATCGTTGCTATTTGTGACGTAGCAACGATATCGTTAATGAAATCGTTATGTGTGACAGCGACCAACGATCAGGCCCCTGCTGGGAAATCGTTGGTCGCTGAATAAAGTCCAGAACTTTATTTCGTCGCTGGACTCCTGCTGACATCGCTGGATCGGCGTGTGTGACACCGATCCAGCGATGTCTTCACTGGTAACCAGGGAAAACATCGGGTAACTAAGCGCAGGGCCGCGCATAGTAACCCGATGTTTACCCTGGTTACCATGCTAAAAGTAAAAAAAAACAAACACTAGATACTTACCTACAGCCGTCTGTCCTCCAGCGCTGTGCTCTGCACTCTTCCTGTACTGGCTGTGAGCCGGAAAGCAGAGCGGTGACGTCACCGCTCTGCTTTCCGGCTCACAGCCAGTACAGGAGGAGAGCAGAGAAGCAGAGCACAGCGCTGGAGGACAGACAGCGATAGGTAAGTATCTAGTGTTTTTTTTTTTTTACTTTTACGCTGGTAACCAGGGTAAACATCGGGTTACTAAGCGCGGCCCTGCGCTTAGTTACCCAATGTTTACCCTGGTTACCGGCATCGTTGGTCGCTGGAGAGCGGTCTGTGTGACAGCTCTCCAGCGACCAAACAGCGACGCTGCAGCGATCCGGATCGTTGTCGGTATCGCTGCAGCGTCGCTTAATGTGAAGGGGCCTTTAGATAGCTGTTGGCGGAATGATGACAATTGACCGCTATTTACCCAATTCCCCACACACAGTAGTGTTCACTCTGGTGGTATCTTATCTCTAGAAAACAAAAAGATCACTAGTCCGAAATCGGGCAAGCCGAACCTAACTCCCTCAACAATCATCTGTTGGGAGACCCCATACACATTAGACTATCTGACAAACCCATAGATATTAGTGGATTGAGTCAACTTTAATCTAATATGTATGGGGGCCTTAAGGATAACATTATAGGCCTTGATTAATGAAAGAGATGATGCAAGAAATGTGGTCTAAAATACTTTGAAAGTTTTCTGACTTTTAAGATTTTCACCCCAGTTTTGGCCAGTACCGTCAAAATGGAAGGGGCAGGACATGGCTTAGCAATACACGCTGGTCTAATTTATGAAAAGTTGTGGCTGCATCTTATACCACAAATTTTACTCCAGTGTCTGATTAGAGCCACGATTTATGATGAGGCATACGCCACTTTAAGATGTGCCTTATTAATTGATAGTTGTGAACCTCTTAATGAACAGGGCACTTCTAGTTTCACCACAACCAAATCAAGACTGGCGTGAACAGTGCAAGTCTTGATAAAATGGTCACAGTGTATCATAATGATTAATCACAAAGGCTGTGTGGACTTCATTTGGCCCAATATTATCTGTGCAATTTGCAGTTCTCTGATCTTCTACAGAATTGGTAATGACTTTTATTAACTTTTTTACTAGTGTTAGATTACTATAATTGACTCAATATTATTGAATTCAGAGCAGCATTTAAAACCAATATTAATCTCCGGAATTTTAAGAAAAGTGAAGTTCAAGTCAGAATTCCTCAGTCTTGTTTTATTGCAAAGTTCATATTAGTGCCAGAAGATAGCTATGGTTTATGAGTCATCTTCAGCTGTCCTGGGTCTCAACATTCTAGTCATCTAAATAAATGTTTTCTCTTTTTATGAGGGGCTGGAGCTTTTCTGCAATGTAAACTTCAGCCTGTGAATGTTAGAGGATTAAACAGATAGTAGACTTTGTTTATCTTCAGTTACCAGTCTGTAGACTTCAATATAGCTGAAGCACACAGGCCTCCTCATGAGGGTCCTGAAATGCAAAGTGAGCGCTCAAGCCCTTTTCTCTCTCTTGGTGGCATTTGAAAGTGTAAAGCTTTGAATGGCAATTGCTTGAACTGGACATATGTGAATCTCTTCTAATCCTACTAATCCGGTCCCCAAGTGCTTCTTTGTATGTGGATGCAACACACATAGATCTAAGTGAAAGTGGTCATAATCCTGGAAATGTGGAAAAATGTCTCAGTGTGAGAGATGGGAGAGGGTAAAGCTCCCTGGCAGAGGGACCTGCTGGATAATCTATTGTATGCTGAGGGAATCAAGGGGGAGACCTGACGGAACCTTCTCACCTCCCCTGAGCGGCTGGAAGGAAAGGAAACCCACCCAGCGGGCAGATTTACCCCTCAAACAGCTACAACACACAAGATCAGAACCACAGAATGCAGACAGCATCTCTAAATGCTGGGAAATTCAACCACAGGCAGCTTTTAGCTGTGGGACCACAGCAGGTCTCCTGCTAATGGCCTGATTTCATTATTATATTTCTTCTGGTCTCCAGTTAGTGTTGGGCAACAATGTCTGACATTACATCACCTCCTGGCAAACTGTAGATCTCTTTCCTAACCCACGAAATCCCAAATTCAATACAGTATAATTTGCCTTGAATATCCTATACAATAAAAAAAATAAAGATAGAGAGGTCTATTGTGCATCCATTACCTCACTGCATAAAATTAGGAAATACACTTAGGTGGCTATATAAAAGCTGAAATGTTGCACCTATATAGGTGAATAAATCTCCATTTTTTACTTAGACTCCTTGAGTGCTGCCTTTATTTTTGCTTTTTTGGATATTCATATATTCAGAGGACTTCTGGCTAGGAGGGATTGCACCACTGACTGAAGTAGTGTAGGTCAATGTGTCTAAGATAGGAATGGGCTGGCATCAGAAAATAACACTAGAACATTCAGGCTACTAACGATTCCAAGTCCATATAATTCATTTTGCAGTTAAGATCTATAAAAACTCTGTTATTCTATTGGACAGGTGTAACATCCCAGAAAATAACTGGGAGTAAGGGTGGTCTGATGAGATATGTAGTTTATAAAAAAAAATGTATTATCATCATACCGAACAAAAAGTGAAATAAAATGCAATAAAAAAGAATATAAGTAAGCATGGTACCACTGAAAACATCATCTTGTCACTCAAAAAATATGCCATCATACAGCTCCATCAGTGGAAAAATAAAAAACGTATTGCCCTTGGAATAAAGCAATGAAAAAATAATTATTCTTCTATAAAATAGTTTTTATTGTGTAAAAGCACCAAAACGTAAAAGCTATATAAATGTGGCATTGTAGTAATTGTACTGACCTGAAGAATAAAGCTGCCTTATCAATTTTCCTACACGCGGAACAACATAAAAAAAAACAATTTCTGAATTGCTGGTTTTTGTTCATCTGCCTCTCAAAAATCAGAATAGAAAGCCATCAAAAAATGTCATTTGTCCGAAAATGGTAACAATAAAAACGTCAACTTGTCCAGCAAAAAACAAGCCCTCACATAACGATGCAAAAAAATGTTTTTGCAAAAAAAAAGCGACTTTTAGTGGGTGACAGCAGCCAAACATAGAAACCTGATATAAATTTGGTATCACTGTAATCTCAACAACCCGAAGAATAAAGTTGTCTAATCACTAATACTGCACAAGAAATGGCGTAAAAAATAAACAAAACCAATACTTCACCTGCTGTTGATCTGTTCATTTTGCCTCTCAAAGATCGTAGTAAGGCTTGCTGCATATTTATCTTGCGCTCTGTGCTGAGCACTTACACCAGGGTTTCCGTGAAAATCTCTGAAATACGTGATTCAGATGGATCACCCGTCAGAAGCTTTCCTATAATGAGGCAAATGGAAGCACTGTGGATGATGTCTGGCCTATGATCTGGCAGCGTCTGTATTTTTAGTACAGTTGCCAAAGTTTTGTGCACTTCTGAAAAGAAGGAAACTGCTGAACAGAGGCCAGAGAGAGTTCAGATGCTGACTCATTATAGTGGATGGATTCCTCGGAGGTTTTATCTGAATAACGTCACTCAGAGATGTAGATGGAAACCTCAATATAAGTGCTCAGCATGGAGCCTCTGATAAATGTGATCCCAAACATTATGTAAAATGTTCCCAATAAAAGCTTCAACTCAATCCACAAGAAAGGCAAGTCACCACTCAGGTCAGTCATCTATTAACGGAAATATAGGGGGTTTCCATGTAACTGGCAGTAGAAAGGCTCTGGAAAAGTAAGACGGCTCCTCACCCTCCAAAAGAAATTCAGCACATTTTGTGCTCCCAAATGCCCCCTCCCTTCTGAACCCCAGTGTGCCTAAAACACATGTAGCGTCCACGTGTTTCACATTTCTGTAGAGATGAGAACCCGCCTAATTTACGGGTACGTGTCTCCCGAAGCATGAGCTGGGCACCGCAACGTACTGGTCACTATAAGGTACTGGTCACAACAATGTACTGGTCACTGCAACAGTAGTTTCCAATTTTCACTCAGCAACATCCACTGCTGCCTGTTTCTGGAAAACAGTCAAAGTCAAAATCATCACTATACCTGTAGATTCCCAAAGGAGTAGGGGCTCTGTATATGAAGTCCACAAACTATTTTAGGAAAATCTGTTCTCCAGGAGTCAAATAGCGCTCAGTCACTCCTGAGTCTCTATAAGTATTATACAGCCACATATGAGATATTGCTATGTTCAACAGAAATTGTGGAACAAATTATGGTGCCATTTTTGCAATTTTTTTGCCATTTTATTTAAATCTGGAGCTAAAACTAAATTTTGGTGGTAAAAATTTAATTATGTTTTCTTCACTGCACAATGGTCTAAAATTCTGTGACACACCCATGGTATCAATATGATCACTGCTTCCATAGATGAATTAGTTGTGAGGTGTTGTTTGTAAAATGGGGTCACTAATGGGGAGTTCTGCTGGTCTGACACCTCAGAGTCTCTCCCAGTGGGTTTTGGCACCCGCAAACCATAGCAGTGAAATCTGCACTATTATATGTCACTCCTTCAGGTCTGAGTTTTGCACTGTGTCTAAAAAGTATTTCCCAATTACATGTAGGGTATTGGCGCACTCATGAAAAAGTGGACCTCAGTAAACATTTCTTCTATTAGCCCTTCTTCTGAAAAAACAACATTTTAGTGGCAAAAATGTAATTTATTTTTTCTTCGCCACTCAATGGTATAAAATTCTGTGCACCACTAGATGAATTAATTTGGGAGTGTAGTTTGTAAAATGAGTTCACATATGTGGGGTTTCTGTTGTTCTGATACTTCAGGAGCACTGTCACTGTGACATGGCACCCTTAAACCATTCCAGCAAAATCTGAACTCCAATATGGTGCTTCTTCCCTTCTGAGTTTTGCACTGTGCCTCAAAAGTAGTTTCCCCCCATATATGGGTTATCGGAGTGCTCAGGAGAAATTGCACAACAAATTGTTTTTTGCAATATGTTTTTGTTACCCTTATGAAAATGCAAAATTTGGGGCTAAGAAACAATTTTGTGGGGAAAATGTGAGTTTTTTAAATACATTCCTTGAGGGGTCTAGTTTCCAAAATGGGGTCACTGTTTAGGCACATCAGGGGCTCTTCAAACATGACATGGTGTTCACTAATTGTTTCAGCAAGTTTTGCATTCAAAAAGTCAAATGGCACTCCTTGTCTTCCGAGCTCTGCTGTGCACCCAAAACAGTCATTTTCCCCCACATATGGGGCATCGGCCTTTTTAGGAGAAATTACTCAACATATTTAGGAGTCCATTTTTCCTGTTACCCTTGCAAAGAGTAAAAAAATGGGTATAAATTAATAGTTTTCTGAAAAAAAGTTAAATGTTCATTTTTTTTCCACATTCCAAAAATTGCTGTGAAGCACCTGAAGAGTTAATATGATTATTGAATGTGGTTTTGAGAACCTTATGTGGTGCAGTTTTTAGAATGGTGTAACTTTTGGGTATTTTCTGTCAAATAGACCCATAAAAGTCACTTCAAATGTAATGTGGTCAATAAGCAATTGGTTTTGTAAATTTTGTTGGAAAAATTAAATATTGCTGGACAGCTTTTAACCCTTATTACTTCCTAACAAAAAAATGTTTCAAAAATTGTGCTGATGTAGAGACGACATGTGGGAAATGTTTTTTATTAACTATTTTGTGTGACATATCTTTCTAATTTAAGGGCATGAGAGCTGCAAAATTTTCCAAATTTTTGCCAAATTTCCATTTTTGTCACAAATAAATGCAAATCATATAGAAGAAATTTTACCACTTTCACGAAGTACAATATGTCACAAAAACACAGTCTCAGAATCAGTGAGATCCAATGAAGCATTCCAGAGTTATTACCTCGTAAAGGGACACTTTTCAGAACTGTAAAAATTGGCCTGGTCATTAACACGAAAAGCACCTTGGTGGTTAAAGGGGTTAAGTATTTTTTAATAATTATCAGTAATATATTTCCTAGAATCGTTACCACACTAACTAGATATAAGTGAATCTGCTCAGGTTCGAATTAAAAAAATTTGCTCAAATAGAAAAATTTGAAGTTATTTTGATGTGAACTGAATGTTCCATATTATGCTTTTGGGTCTCTCCAGAACTCAGAACATAATAAACAGCATGTAAAAAGACAAAAAAATAATACTCACCTGTCCTGCTACCCATAGAGCCTGATGATTTTTTTGCAAAAAAATGTATCAACTAAATACCCTGTTTTTTTCCATCTTTTGACAAGCACTTGCTTATTACTGTGATTTTTTTTACAACAGAGTATTTTTGACCTCACTGTGCTCTTTTTTGTCTCCATACAGTCTGATGTATGGTGCTTTTTGTTTTGCATTACCCCATTGCGCACATCCCTCTTATTCCTGCTTCACTCTGACCAGGCCTTTGACATGACTGCATGTGCGGGACATGTTATGATTGCATGACATGCGTCTTCAGAAGCCTAGTCAGTGCATATCATCATGTCACATATAGATGTGTTGTGAGAACTTTGAATGCCCAAGTGCTTCACAGAAGTTTATAATGCAGAGTCGTGAAAATAAAAAATACCATATGTGGGGGGGACCACTGTTTGGGCGCACGGCAGAGCTCGGAAGGGAAGGAGCGCCGTTTTGGAATGCAGATTTTGATAGAATGGTCTGCGCATGTTATGTTGTGTTTGCAGAGCCCCTGATGTACCTAAACAGTGGCAACATGCCACAAGTGACCCCATTTTGGAAACTAGACCCCAAGGAACTTATCTAGATGTGTGGAGAGAACATTAAATGCCCAAGTGCTAAACAGAAGTTTATAATACAGAGTTGTGAAAATAAAAAATATTTTTTTCCACAAAAAAGATTTTTTAGCCCCCAAGTTTTTATTTTCACAAGGGTAACAGGAGAAATTGGACCCCAAAAGTTGTTGTCCAATTTATCCCGAGTATGCTGATGCCCCATATGTGGGGGTAAACCATTGCTTGGGTGCACGGCAGAGCTCAGAAGGGATGGAGCACCATTTGACTTTTTGAGCGCAAAATTGGCTGTGGCGTTTGGAGACCCCCTGATCTGCCTAAACAGTGGAAACTCACAATTCTAACTCCAACCCTAACCCCAACACACCCCTAACCCTAATCCCAACCTGATCCATAATCCTAATCACAACCCTAATGATAATCACAACCCTAACCCCAAAACAACCCTAATCCCAACTCTAACCATAACCCTAATCAAAACCCTAAATCCAACACACCCCTAATCCTAATCTCAACCCTAACCTCAAACCTAACCCTAATCCCAATACACCCCTAACCCTAATCCCAACCCTAACCTTAACCCTAATCCCAAACCTAAGCCTAATCCCAAACGTAACCCTAATGCCAACCCTTACCCTAATACCAACCCCAATCGAAACCCTAACCCTAATCCCAACTCTAACCCTAATTTTAGCCGCAACCCTAGCCCTAACTTTAGCCCCAACCCTAGCCCTAACTTTAGCCCCAACCCTAACCCTAGCCCTAACCCTAACACTAGCCCTAACCCTAGCCCCAACCCTAACCTTAACTATAGCCCTAACCTTAGCCCTATCCCTAAACCTAACTTTAGCCCCAACCCTAACCCTAACCCTAGCTTTAACCCTAACCCTAGCCCTAACCCTAACCCTAACTTTAGCCTCAACCCTAACCCTAGCCCTTACCCTAACATTAGCCCCAACCCTAACCCTAGCCCTAGCTTTAGGCCAACTCCTCTAGCTGCCGGCCAGCAGATCATGGCGGGTGCACTGCGCATACGCCCACCATTTTCTTACCGGATGAAGAAGCTGGCGGCCAGGAGGGGATGCTGGAGGACCCAGGGACACCGATAAGTATAACAGGGTCCCCGAATCCCCCTATTTCTCTGTCCTCTGATGTGCGATCACAGCCGCCGGAAAACAGTTAATTACCGGCGATTGCAAAACAGGGGTTGGTAAAAACCAACCCTGAGCATGTTCTTTGGGGTCTCGGCTACCCCCGACAGCCGAGACCCCAGAGATCTTCCTGGTGACGGCCGTCGGGCGCACTGCGCATGCGCCCACCATTTTTTGGCGGTGCCCATCGGGAGCCACGAGGAGCACTGGGGGAGACAGGTGAATATCAGGGGGCGATCGGGGACCCCATGTCTCTGCCTTCTGATGTGCGATCACATCGGAGGACAGAGAAATTAAATGGGAAAACAAGTTTGTTTTTTTTAGCGACCGCCGGTAAATGGTTAATTACCGGCTATCGCAGCCCGAGGGTCGGTAAAAAAACCCCGAATCATGTTCTCTGGGGTATCGGCTACCCCCGGCAACCGAGACCCCTGAGAAAATCCGACTCTGGGGGATGCTATTCATTTTTTCCACAGCGCCATTAACGGCGCTGTGGTTTAAGTACCCTTAACTGCCACCGTTAAAAGGCGTATCGGCGGTCGTTAAGGGGTTATATTAGCAAGTGTATTTTCTTGATTTGGGGGTGAACATACTGTATATCTGCATCTGCATAAGGGCACTGAAGGCAAGAAAGCACTTAATCTTAAAAGATAAGAGTACAGTACTTACTACTAGGGTTGAGCGAAACAGATTGGACATTTTCAAAAGTCGCTGACTTTCGTCAAAGTCGGGTTTCGTGAAACCCGACCCAATCCTAGTGTGGGATCGGCCATGAGGTCGGCGATCTTCGTGCCAAAGTCGCGTTTCTTATGACGCTTTCAGCGCCATTTCTCATCCAATGAAGGAGGACGCAGAGTGTGGGCAGCGTGATGACATATGTCTCGGTCCCCACCATCTTAGAGAAGGGCATTACAGTGATTGACTTGCTTTCTGCGGCGTCACAGAGGCTATAAAGGGGCGTGCACGCCGACCGCCATCATACTTCTACCAATCTTAGCATAGGGAGAGGTTGCTGCAGCTTCATCAGAAGAAGGGATATAGTTAGGGAGGGAAGATTAACCCCGAAACTGCTTGTGCTGTGGCGATTTCCACTGTCCAACACCACATTTTCTTTGCAGGGACAGTGGAGTTTTTTTTTGTGCATCAGCTCTGTAGCTTATTAGGCTGCCCTATAAGGCTCTCTGATCGCTGCATTGCTGTTAGTACGCCACTGTGCAACCAACTGCTTTTTTAAAAGCAAAAATCCTGCTGCTCCTTTCTGCACAGTTCTCTTGTTTATTTGTCCACACTTTTGTGTGCAGCAGTCCTTTTTATTGCTGCCATACTTGTCCTGAGATCATTGTAGGGAGATTGAAATTGTACTACAGCCCTTGTATTTTTTGATATATCTTCCAGCCACGTTCTGCCACTTACATTGTGTAGTGTAATACACTGGGCCTGAGTTTTGTTGCAGTCTCCCCCCCCAAAAAAGGGAGATTTAAATTGGCACTAAGTGGATCTACGTCACAGTTCTGTTAGTTTGTCATACATCTTTCAGCCACGTTCTGCCACTTACATTGTGTAGTGTAATACACTGGGCCTGAGTTTTGTTGCAGTCTCCCCCAAATAAAAGGGAGATTTCAATTGGCACTAAGTGGATCTACGTCACAGTTCTGTTAGTTTGTCGTACATTTTCTAGCCACGTTCTTACATTGTGTAGTGTAATACACTGGGCCTGAGTTTTGTTGCAGTCTACCCCAAATAAAAGGGAGATTTAAATTGGCACTATGTGGATCTACTTCACAGTTCTGTTAGTTTGTCGTACATCTTCCAGCCACATTCTGCCACTTACATTGTGTAGTGCAAAACACTACGCCTGAGTTTTGTTGCAGTTCCCCCCCCCCCCAAAGAAAGGGAGATTAAAATTCTCCACAAGTTTATATACACCTTCTACCTTGTTTCACAGTACCATATAATGGTTGTTATTTTGGTTAGATTTTTCCAAAAATGAGGAAGTCTGGTGGAAGAGGCCGTGGGCGGGCATTGCCAGCTGGTACTGATGGTGGTGTTGGTGGAGTATCTGGTCGTAGTGGGAAAAGGAAAATAGCACCAAAGGCTTGAGGTCTTGAGCCAGCATCATCGTCTGGCTACACAAGGCCTCGAAGGCTCCCTTATCTGGGAGTAGGAAAACAGGTTTTTTTTTTTTTGTTTTTTTTTCCAAACTGTTTTTGTTTTAAAGATGGAGCAGAAGGAAAAAGTTTTGGCTTTCCTTGCTGACTCAGCCTCTAGCTCTTTCGCCTCCTCTTCAAAAGGTTCGAAATCTAAAAGCAGCGAGTCGTCAGTGGATGCTCCCGGTCAGGAACACGTTGCTTCCTTGTGTCCTTCACCCAAACCAAAAGTGAAGGATGCGACAGGCGAAACTACAGTTTACTCCATGGAACTCTTTACACATACCGTGCCTGGGTTAGAGAGGGAAATTGTTCAAAGCCCATTACAAGATGAATCGGACATGGAGTGCACAGTTGCACAGCCACAGATAGATTATTATGCTGTTCCATTGACTCAGATCACTACATTGCCCTCGCAGTTTACTGAGCCAGAATGATGAGACTATGGTGCCCCATCACGAACGCTATAGCACCTTACACGGTGACACAGAGGAAGGTGCACATGAAATTGAAGAGGAAGTGATAGATGACCCAGTTGTTGACCCAGATTGGCAGTCATTGGGGAAAGAGGTTGCCCCTGCCAGTAGCTCAAAAGTGGAGGAGGATGATCCGCAGCAGCTATCTACATCGCAACAGCTTACATCTGGCAGGCCCATATCTGGCCAAAAATGTTTGTCAAATCCAAAAACAGTTTTAGGACAAAGTAGCACAGCGTGCAATGCCTGAAAAGGTAATCCATAGTAGGAAGAGTGTAGTGTGGGCATTTTTTTTAACCAAGATCCGAATGTTCAGTGCAAAGTTATCTGTAAAAAGTGCTCAAAGACCTTTAGCAGAGGGAAGAATCTCCAAAGTTTACATACAACGTGCATGCGTAGACATTTAACCAGCATGCACTTGCAAGCCTTGACTAACTACCAAACGTCCAGTACCGATGGTTCACCTGCTCAGAATGAAGGTAGTCAGCAACGCTACATTGCTTCCCTCACAGTAAGCCCACCGGTTAGGACACCACCAGCAGCAAATGTGGAGGTATCGTCGCAAGGCCAAAGCAGTCAGGGAATCACAAGGTTCTTGGTAGGAAACACCACCACCCCCGCTAGTTCCACCATATGCAGCTCTCTAGTCCAGCTCACCCTACAAGAGACTCTCATTAGGAAAAGAAAGTACTCATCCGCATGCACAGGGTTTGAACACCCACATTGCTAGACTAATCTCGTTAGAGATGATGCCCTACCGTTTGATTGAAAGCAAAGCTTTAAAAGCCCTGATGGCCTACGCAGTACCCCACTATGACCTACCCAGTCGACACTTCTTTGTGAGAAAAGCCATCCCAGCCCTCCACCAGCATGTCAAAGACCGCATTTTCCATGCAATGAGGCAATCAGTCAGTGGAAAGGTGCACCTCACAATAGATGCATGGACCAGTAGGCATGGCCAGGAACGTTACGTGTCCATCACAGTGCACTGGGTTAATGTGGTGGATGCAGGGTCCACAGGGGACAGCCATAGTGGGACAATTCTGCCTAGCCCACGGTCTAAGAAACAGTTGGCTGTAGGCATTCGCCACCCCTCCTCCTCCTCCTTCAGAAGTGAAAGCTCGTCCACAGATCGCAGTCGCACGACCACTCCATCTGCAGCTGCCAGTGGTGCACACGAGGTTTCCCATTATGGAACAGCTAGTGGTAAGCGTCAGCAGGCTGTGCTACAAATGAAGTGTTTGGGCGACAACAGACACACTGCGGAATAACTGGCCGAGTACTTGCAGCAAGAAACTCAGTCATGGCTGGGCAGTGTACATCTTGAGGCAGTCAAGGTAGTCAGTGAAAACGGAAGGAATTTTATGGCTGCCATAGCCCTTAAAGAACTGAAACACATTCCTTGCCTGGCTCACACCTTGAACCTGGTGGTGCAGTGCTTCCTGAAAAATTATCCGGAGTTACCAGCCCTGCTCCTGAAGGTGCGAAGACTTTGCTCGCACATCCGCCGGTCGAAAGTACACTCCAGCCATATGCAGAACCATCAGCGATCGCTGAATCTTCCCTAGCACCGCCTAATAATCGAAGTTGCAACAAGGTGGAACTCCACACTGCACATGCTTCAGAGGCTGTGCAAACAGAGGCGTGCTGTCATTTATTTGTGGAAGGATACACATACACAGGCAGGCAGTTGGATGGCAGACATGGAGTTGTCTGGTGTGCAGTGGTCGAAGCTCCAAGACCTCTGTCAAGTCCTTCAGTGATTTGAGGAATGCACATGGCTGGTAAGTGCAGAGGATGCCATCATAAGCATGAGCATCCCACTAATGCGTCTGCTGATGCAAAGTTTGACGCACATCAAGGAGCAGGCGTCTGCAGCCGAGGAGGAGGGAAGCCTTGATGACAGTCAGCCATTGTCTGGTCAGGGAACTCTCCTGGACGAGGTGGCGGATGAAGAGGAGGAGGATGATGGGGATAAATATTTATGGGAGGAAGATGCTTCTCAGGGGGCAATAGAAACTGGTGGCGTTGCAAGGTCAGGTACAGGGTTTTTGCGGGCCACAAGTGATGTTGATTTGCAAGAAAATGCTCCTCAAGCCAGCACAAGCAGTGAATTGACACCTGGAACATTGGCCCACATGGCAGAGTATGCCTTGCGTATCCTAAAAAGCGACCCCCGCATTATCAAAATGATGACCGATGACGATTACTGGTTGGCCTGCCTCCTGGATCCATGATACAAAGGAAAATTACAAAATATCATGCCACATGAGAACCTGGAGCAAATATTGGCTACCAAACAAGCAACTCTTCTAGACCATTTGGTTCAGGCATTCCCAGCACACAGAGGCGGTGATGGTTCTCACACGAGCTGTAGGGGGCAACATGGCAGAGGTGTTAGAGGTGCACAAATCCGAAGTGACGTTGGACAGAGGGGTTTTATGACCAGGTTGTGGAGTGATTTCACAATGGCCGCAGACACGACAGGTACTGCTGCATCAATTCAAAGTGATAGGAGACAGCATGTGTCCAGTATGGTTATCAACTATTTTTCCTCCCTTATCGATGTTCTCCCTCACAGGTCATTCCCCTTTGATTACTGGGCATCTAAAATAGACACCTGGCCTGAATTGGCAGAATATGCATTACAGGAGCTCGCTTGCCCAGCTGCTACTGTGCTATCAGAAAGAGTCTTCAGTGCTGCTAGTTCAATACTGACCGAAAAAAGGACACGTCTGGCTACCCGAAATATTGATGATCTAACCTTCATTAAAATGAACCAATCATGGATTTCAAATTATTTTGCCCCACCTTCCCCTGCTGACACGTAGCTTGCCTGAAAAATGTCTTGTTTTTGGCCTCCTCTTACTGACTGCTCCAATTCCTCCATTTGCAGCTGCTGAATGTCCACCATAGGCCATTTTTATACCTCCCTAAATGGGCTGACTCCCCCCACAGGGTCGTGGTCACCACTTGGCGCAAGCACCCGTGCGAGTGCCATTTGCCTGGACAGGTGGGTGTGCCCACTCTTGGGCGACGGCACTGGCACAGGGTCCCTCATAGTACAATGAAGTGTCTCTGATGGTGGTGGTGCACAACCAACATCAGACACACCATCGTAATATGAGGGGCCCTGTGCCAGTACCGCCACCCACGAGAGAGTGTTCCCCCCCAGCTCGAACAGTGCTCTACCACTTGCAAAACTTACCTCTCCCTGCTCCACCACTGTGTTGTCTGTGCTGTTAAATCCTTCAATGGCACTGCCAATACAAATTTGTTGAAATAATAGATGATAGTAAAAATATACAGGGGCCCTGGCCTCCATTTAGACCAGTTAATACTTTGCGCCAACTACCACTGTCTGCTACTCAGCAGAGGAGCCCATCCCTGTACCTAGCTATGCCACCAGTTTATTTATGAACATTTTTTTGGCTGACATTTTGCCCACTTTATTATTTTGGCCTACTAACTGTGTCAGCCACTTATTACAGTTGTCCTCCACTGAACAAAGCAATGCCACCTGTGTACTCCTGTTATCAATTGTGAACTGCATTTAGCCTGCTTTTTTATTTTAGGCCTACTAAGTCTGCCTGCGCCACTTATTACAGTTTTCCTCCACTGAACAAAGCAATGCCATCTGTGTACTCCTGTTACCAATTGTGAATTGCATTTAGCCTACTTTTTTATTTTAGGCCTACTAAGTCTGTGTGAGCCTCTCATAACCGATGTCCTCCTCCGCTGAAAAAACCTATACCGCCTGTGTACTCCTCTTACCAATTTTGAACTGCATTTAGCCTACTTACTTACTGGGCCTAGTAGCTGTGTGAGCCTCTCATAACAGTTGTCCTCCTCCGCTGAAAAAAGCTATGCCACCTGTGTACTCCTCTTACCAATTTTGAACTACATTCAGCCTACTTACTTACTTGGGCCTAGTAACTGTGTGAGCCTCTCATAAGAGTTTTCCTCCTCCGCTGAAAAAAGCTATGCCGCCTGTGCACTCCTCTTACCAATTTTGAACTGCATTTAGCTTACTTACTTGGGCCTAGTAACTGTGTGAGCCTCTCATAACAGTTGTCCTCCTCCGCTGAAAAAAGCTATGCCACCAGTGTACTCCTCTTACCAATTTTGAACTGCATTTAGCCTATTTACTTACTTGGGCCTAGTAACTGTGTGAGCCTCTCATAACAGTTGTCCTCCTCCGCTGAAAAAAGCTATGCCGCCTGTGTAATCCTCTTACCAATTTTGAACTGCATTTAGCCTACTTACTTACGTGGGCCTAGTAAATGTGTGAGCCTCTCATAACAGTTGTCCTCCTCCGCTGAAAAAAGCTATGCTGCCTCTGTAATCCTCTTTCTAATTTTGAACTGCATTTAGCTTACTTACTTACTTGGTCCTAGTAACTGTGTGAGCCTCTCATAACAGTTGTCCTCCTCCGCTGAAAAAAGCTATGCCGCCTGTGTACTCCTCTTACCAATTTTGAACTGTATTTAGCCTACTTTCTTATTTGGGCCTATATCTGTGTTTCCTCCTCATCCTGCCCATTGGCCAGCCACTGCTAGATGAGTCTGCTGGTACATTGACCCAGACCACTACATTCCCCTTGCAGTCTACACAGCCAGAATCTGACCCTGCTGAAAGTCAGGTTCCCCTTCCCGCATACTATACCACCTTACACGGGGACAAAGAGGAAGGCGCAGATGAGAGTGCAGGTTCATTCATCAGGTGGGGGGGCATACTCGTTGGCACTGGCAAAGGGCCCCTTATAGTATGCAAAAGTGTCTCTGGCAGTGGGAGGCGCCGCCTGCCATCAAACACACTGCCGTACTATGAGGGGCCCTGTGCCAGTGCCAGCTAGTGGCCCCCCTGCTTGCTCAGGATCGCAGCACTTGCAAAGTTGAAATACTTACCTCTCCCTGCTCCACCGCCGTGACCTATTCCGCGTTTCCTGGGCCCACGAAAATCTTGAGCCAGCCCTACCCCCTACAACTTTAGCCAAATGAGCCCCTGTTTTCAATGCCTAACTATTATTATAAAGTAAATTAAGATTGACAAGCTTAAGAAATACGAATTGATGTTTTTGGCATTAAAATGGGCACTGTAGGTGTTTTCCTGTCCTCCACTCACTGCCGACTTTGATTCCCCATTGACTTGCATTGGGTTTCGTGTTTCGGCTGACCCCCGACTTTTCGCAAGAATCGGCCGATTTCACCCGACCCGACTTTTGAGAAAGTCGGATTTCGTGAAACCCGACTCGATCCTAAAAAAGTAAAAGTCGCTCAACTCTACTTACCACTGCTAATTTGAACATAAGAGGTTGCAATACTTGCTCCAATGGTTTATGGCCCCTTTAGACGAGCTAATAATTAAGCAGCAGCCAGTCTAACCAGGATGACAATCATCTAATTAAGAAGTAAAATGTTTATTTAAGGCAGCTTAAAACTCATTGTTATCAGCAGCACATCGCACTGTGTGAACGGAGAATTTACTGCCGATAACATAATAGTTGATTGGTTCGCTTCAATCATATTTGCAATCATTATGCGCATATAAAATGTTCATCCACATGTCTATGCAGACAAGAATATGACAATCCTCTTGCATCAAACCAGTCAGCAGTCATTTACTTGTCTAGATCATCCTGTCTAAAGGATTGAGTATTTGCGGCTTAAGAGTTTGCTAGAGGTCTATGGTTGACAAATCGCATTTTAATTTTCTCCATCAAGTGTCGAATTCCAGAGGCAACACATAATTTTGCATAGGGCTCTCCTGCTCCCCGCCTCTGTCTTCTTTGAAATGGCTTCATGAATGTTCCACTTTTCTTTGGTGTGACTTCATCAAGCTAAGTTGATGTCAATGATAATCACAAATGAAGCAAGACTGAAATGATTTTTCTATCCTTCCATACCCTGTCTTAGTCCCTGACTTTCTGCTTCCTATATATCTGAATTCAAAGGATAAATGCAATAAAATGCTGTTGTAGCCAAAACTTGTGATCTTGCACTGTTTCAACATTTCTTTGAAACTTAAAATTACTGACTTAAATATTTATATGAACTTGTCCTCATTAACTTACTAATTAGCAAGTTCTTGTTTGATCATGAAGTTCATTAGAAATAGCAGCTGGAACATTGCTTTAGTTTGGCACATCAAAACCTATGGATAAAAGTGGTAATTAATATCAATATCATTTCTCTGTTCTTTGGAAATCTTATGTGCCCAATTAAAAAGTCCACTGAATGGACAAAAAAATAATATTGTATTTCATAAAGACAAATTTGCCCTAAATAAAAGTTTTACTACCCCTGTGTTTTTTGAACACTCGTAAGATTTGGTGTGTCAATGGGGAGAAGATACAGATATATAATGAAGGAAGTTCTATATGTAGGTCTATCAGGGTTTCAATAAAAATGAATAGTCTTCAGAGTGATTTTTCAGGGAGTTTTCCATGTGTCAATGTACATGAGAATTCTAAAATATGGCCTTTTTAGTTAAATAATAAAGCTGCAGATACTGGATAGAAACAGAAATAACTTCTCTTTCTAAGCTAACCCCTTTTGATTTCAGAATCTTGGGTTTGGCAAAAAATATAACCGTATATCAAAATACCATCATGGACTCTGATTCCTTTTGCTGACCCAATGGCCCTAAAAGACGACTCCAGTATTGTGAATGGCACATGGCATAGTAGATGTGGATTTTGCACAAGTTATATAGAAGCAAATCTCTAGTTTTAACTTTTTGGGATATGCTCCCAGCATAATGGTACAATAGATGTGACCAGATAGTAAGAGTAAGGCCTTATTTTACAGTGCTTTGAAAAACTATTCATACTCCGTGAACTTTTCTACTTTTTGACACGTTACACCCACAAACTTACAGTGCTTTGCAAATTAATTGGGACGAAGCAAAAAAATAAAATGTTATAAACCACCGTTACATACTAATTCTGAAAATTACCTTTTTCCACTGGCTAGTTGACCAAGATTTATTTATTATATATGAAAACTGGTTTGAATCACTGACTGGTAACCAACTCACGATTTTACTTAAAAAATGCTTTGTCCCGATTAATTTGCACAGCAAAATACTGTATGTTATTGGGATGTTATGTAGTATTCTAACACAAAGTAGTACATATTTGTGAAGAGTAAAGGAAATACATGGTTTTTTAATTATTTCAAAAATATACATCTGAAAATTGGGGATTGTATTTATATTCAGCCCCTGAGTCATTACTTTGTAGGACCGTCTTTCTCTGCAATTACTCCTGAAAGTCTTTTGAGGTACTGTATGTCTCATTTGCACATCTTGAGGCTGACATTTCTGCACATTCTTCTTTACAAACTAGCTCGAGCTCACTGAGATTGGATGAAGAGTGTGAACAGGAAATTTAAAATCTACATGTCCAGATTTTCCAGCTGAAATGATGGAGCAATCATCAGCACTACGTTACCAAATTATTGTTATTATCTCCATGGTGAAGAGAAACCCTTTCACAACAGCCAACCAAGTGAACAACACTCTCCAGGAGGTCGGCGTATCAATATCCAAATCTACCATAAAGAGAAGACTGCATGAAAGTAAATACAGAGGGTTCACTGCACGGTGCAAGCCACTCATAAGCATCAAGAATAAAAAGGCTAGACTGGACTTTGCTAAAAAACATCTAAAAAAGCCAGCACAGTTCTGGAAGAACATTCTTTGGACAGATGAAACCAAGATCAACCTCTGCCAGAATGATGGAAAGAGAAAAGTATGGCGAAGGCGTGGTACAGCTCATGGTCCAAAGCATACCACATCATCTGTAATACACGGCGGAGACAGTGTGATGGCTTGGGCATGTATGGCTGCCAGTGGCACTGGGTCACTAGTGTTTATTGATGGTGTGACACCGGACAGAAGCAGCTGAATGAATTCTGAGGTATTCAGAGACATACTGTGGGCTCAGATCCAGCCAAATGCAGCAAAACTGATTGGTCGTCGTTTCATACTACAGATGGACAATGACCCAAAACATAAAGCCAAAGCAACCCAGGAGTTTATTAAAGCAAAGAAGTGGAATTTTCTTGAATGGCCAAGTCAGTCACCTGATCTCAACCCAATTGAGCATGCATTTCACTTGTTAAAGACTAAACTTCAGACAGAAAGGCCCACAAACAAACAGCAACTGAAAACCACAGCAGTGAAGGCCTGGCAGAGCATCAAAAAGGAGGAAACACAGCGTCTGGTGATGTCCATGAGTTCAAGACTTCAAGCAGTCATTGCCAACAAAGGGTTTTCAACCAAGTACTAAAAATGAACATTTTATTTAAAATTATTGAATCTGTCCAATTACTTTTGGTCCCTTTAAAACCAGGGTGGCACATGTTAAGGAGCTGAAACTCTTAAACCCTTCATCCAATTTTAATGTGGATACCCTCAAATGAAAGCTGAAAGTCTGAACTTCAACTGCATCTGAATTGTTTTGTTTAAAATTCATTGTGGTAATGTCTATAACCAAAATTAGAAAAACGTTGTCGCTGTCCAAATATACAGGGTGGAGCGCGGTAATTTGCTGATTTGGGAATGAAATAAAAAAATTATGATCATTAGAAAAATTTATTTTATATTTTAATTATACTGAACAGTAATGGAATTTTTAAATTACATGGTTTTAAATAGTGTATCTGGCAAATGTCGACCTTCGCTATCCACACACTGCTGCATACGTTTTCTGAAGTTTTCATGAACTCTAACAAGCATGTCCACTGGTATTCTGCCAATTTCAGCTTCAATATTGTTCCTTAGGTCTTCAAGGTGTTGGGACGGTTGATATACACCTTAGACTTCAGGTAACCCCAAAGGAAAAAATCGCATGGGGCTAAATCTGGTGAGCGTGCTGGCCAGTTCACATCTCCCCTCAAAGAGATACGCCGTCCAGGAAACATTTGCCTCAAACAATTCATGGTAACCCTCGCTGTGTGTGCAGTGGCACCATCCTGTTGGAACCATGTATCCTCTAGTTCCATTGCCTCAAGAGCCGGCTGAAAATAATCCTGTATCATAGACAAGTACCGTTTGGAGTTCACAGTTATGGCACGACCATTATCCTGAAAAAAGTAAGGACCAATGATGCCTACTCGTGATATGGCGCACCACACAGTGAAAATGAGGTGAAAATGTGCCTCATCAGAAAAAAAACACAATTGCGTCACGGGGTATCGTTGCTAACATGTCTTCACAAGAGGTCCGCCGTGTCAAATAGTCCCATGCTGACAAATGTTGGACCACGCACATTTTATACGGGTGAAAATTCAGTTCATCATGAAGAATCCGGTGGAGAGAACGTCTTGAAATGCCAAGAGCAAATGATTGCTTCCGAGCAGAGCGTTTCGGAGATTGCAGTACTGCTGCTCTAACTCTCTCGATGTTTTGTGGTGTTGTAATCCTTCTCTCAGGTCCCCTTCGTACACATGACACATTCCCTGCTGTTCTGAATGCATTCACCCAATTTACAATTGATTGCCGTCCAGGAACACGTCCGCGTGGAGGAACAGCGAATTGTAAACGAAAAGCACGCTGCACTGCAATGATCGAGTGGGCATTTGAAAAATACGCTTCAACACAAAATGACCTCTCCTCACGTGTCCACTGCATGATGGCAACTGAAAGGCAGAGGAATACAAATCTCCCATCAGCCACTGTAAGCCACACCCACTCTCCCCTCTCTTCGACCGACAGTGCCGCCACAGCATGCAGTGCAAAAAAGCAAATTACCGCGCTCCACCCTGTATATGGACCTAACTGTAACAGCTGAGTGTAGACACAAAATTATAAAAAATGTCTAATTAAAACTATTCAAAAAGTTGCTTCATTTTAATTCGAAATATAATAGAGGAATACAAAATTAAAAAAATAGATTTAATTGAAGAAGACATTCCTGGGGTGCCACAACATATAATGAAAAATATTGTATATGTACAAAATGTACATTACATTGCTTGTGTATTAATCTATTTATTTTGTCTTTCTCTTGTTTTGCATAAATGAGTATCCTATGTATTAAGCTACTGATCAATTTAAAAAATGGACCAATTTTATTTTAATCTGAAAAAAAACCAAAACAATATAAACTATTAATTAATATGACTAAATGGAAAATCACTATGATAACATGAGCAGAATAAGTGTTGGTTACTCTTGAAAAGAACTTCTGCCTACATGCAAACACTAGATACGAATGATTAATCATGTTTTGAACAAAGCTCAGCAGGAGTTTAAGCCTCTATATAAACATTTAACTGAATATCTCATTCCTGTGCCACAATATGTATTGAGTGAATTGGGGTCTGTATTGACAAGTTTGCTTTGATGTGCCTTATTATTTCAAACTCCCTAGATTATTTGATTTCATTCTCCACATCTGTTTGTACATATTCACAATACCCATAGACATATGCACACATATATACACACACGTATACAGTATATTTTGGCTATCAACAGACCAACGTGAGTTGAATTTCCTGAAATTTTAGGTATACCAGTATACCACTGGGTCATTGGAAAACAGTGGTTCCTAGTGGAGTACAGTCGAGCACAGGACTGTTAATATGTGCACTAGAGTTGGATTCCATCTCCAAATTCACTGGGTAATAATAAAAATAATTTTTATATCTCCAACAGAACTTCATATTTCAGAGGGTACTTACATACACAATAAAGACATAACAGAGTAAACACATAATTCAGCAGATACCAATTGTTAGGGTTGGTGGATTGCACTGAATAAAATAAATAATAAAGCAATTGCAATCCGGGGTCCACCGTGCAGAGATGGAAAACTACTGCTAGAGTTCAATGACAGAATACACGACGAACGATTACATGAACACACAGAAATGAAAGAGATGCTCTGCAACAGAGCTGTGTCACTTGAACAAAGAAACAAAAGAGATGCTCTGCAATGAGCTGTGTCACTCGCACACAGAAACGGACCAGATGCACTGAGCTTAATAGCCTGACTAGAATTGTGCTTGCTCTGGAAATCTACTGTGCTAACCGCACTCATGTAGGAACCAGATGCTAAGCCAAGTGACTAATTACCCCCACTGATGCTATCTGCCTGCCTAACTGTACAGTCCCAAAGCTAGACAGACATACAACACTTGCAGGCAGAGTGGTAGAGTCTCCTCTCACGTAGACCTACATAAATGATACTAGCGCACCAACGGGTGTCGCTGGGAGCCTTTTATACCCAAAACTCCACCCCAAACACTCACGCTAACATCGCCCGTGGGCCAATCTGGAGCTGCCGCATCACTAGTGCAGGCAATGTCTGAGCACCAATGGGGAGGTGCCACATCACGGACATGCTCAGTAAAGTGATTTCTGGACTTCAGTATGCAATGTGGCGCATGCAATACACTGGTTATCATAGATGTGACTGGAGAGCCAGCAGTAACCAAACATGTGACATGAGACTGAGCAAGATGCTGCGACCGACGTCCATGCTGAGCAGCAGTCCCAGCAACCGGGACCAAATGGGAGACCACAGCACCCAACACGGCCCGGGATCCTTCCCACGCAGTGGAAAATCCCGATGCCTGACACCAAGTGGAGTGAGTGCCCTGCTCATAAGCTTACCGTTCATGAGGAAATAGGGGAGACATGAATGATAAATGGTAAAAAGTGCTTGCATTGCATGGTCCATCCATGACTATAATAAATAGGTTATTTACATAGTGATGCATGAACCTTTCACCAGCCAGTATGTGTACAAATGAGGACACAGAGGGCTATTAAGTCTACAGATACAGGGACCAGATTTGAAAGAATATTTTGTAAGGGCAAAACGGGAATAGTTACATAAGTGTTTGAAGCAGCAGTGTACAGCCAATGGTGGCAGGCCACACGACTGCTATGGGGCCCAGAGAGGTGAGGGGGCCCACCAGAGTTGGACCACAACGGCTGTGCCAGGGGCAGACATACCGCATGTGCAGCCAGTGTGGCTGCACCTGGGCCCAGAGTCTCTGGGGGCCCCTGCAGGGCATCTAATATTGAGGGCAATCTGGCTTGTTTATCTGGCCCCGAGGCCCCAGGGGGCCCCTGGCCAGATTGCCCTCATTTGCGGTGGGCAGGGAGAAATCTCTGCAGCTCCAATGCCTACAAAAGTAAATGGCAGCGGAGCTGCAGCATTGTGTCCTGCCTCCTTCCCACGCTTCCTGTTTCACACAGCAGTTAGTGGCAGGCTGGATGACATCATCATTCAGCGCCGCGGCCACTGTGCCAGTCACAGGAATCTGCCAGCGACGGTAATTCTGTGGATGTGGGAGACCATGCGGAGAGGTGAGAGGTGCTGTCTGCTGTGTGTGTTTGTGCATGTGTGTGTGTACATAGTGTGTGTACATATGAGTGTTTGTGTGTAGAGATGAGTTGTGGTGTGTGTGTGTGTGCGCGCATGTGGGTGCGTGCGTAGCACTGCAGGGGAACGTGCAGAGAGGTGAATGGTGCTGTGTGGGTCTGTGTGTGTAGGTGGAGGAGAGGGCAAATATGGGGGTGATGGGGGAGAAGGAAATGATGGGGATTGATGGAGAGAATTCAATGATGGGGTGACAGAGGGCAATGATGGGGGTGGTGGAAAGAGCACTAATGGGGAGGAGGAAATGATGGAGGTGGTGGAATGGGCAATCACGGGGTGGTGGAAAGGACAATAATGGGATGCAGGGGGAGGACAATGAGGGGTGGGGGATTGGGAAGAGAGGAAGGGGATTTATAATGGATTTAGGAACAGGAGGAGGTGGAGGAAGACATTATCTCTTATTATATTTAACACAGTCCCTTAGTATATAGTGTACTCGCTTATTATGTATAGCGCCATCCCTCAGTATACAGTGTAGTCACTTTTTATGTATTGCACAGTCCCTTAGTATATAGTTCTCTACTTGTCTGACAGCCATTCCATTCCAGTGTCAGTTGAATTCCAACCAGAGTACACCTCATTCTACTTAATGTGGTTCTGAGTAGGTGATCACCTGAACCAAATCTTATTTAGCGAAGGAAAGTATAAAAAACCCTGCAGTGGTGTTCACAATCCTCTTGCAATAGGACAAGCTGGATGGCAAAACAAGTGCTAGTAATATCCCAAAAGTAATAGGAATGAAAAAATAACTTTCAGCCATGCCAAAGGAGTTGAAAAGAAAAGTCTTGAGCGAGGAAAAGAAAGGCTCAATTCTGGCTTTACTATCAGAGGGTCACATTGAGCATCATGTTTCCTCCATCCTTAAAATTTCTAAGATGGCAGTCCATTACGACAAGGTCAAGCAGCAGACGTTGGGGACAACAAAAGCTAACGAACGGCAGAGGGCGAAAACGACTCTCCACTGACCGGGATGACCGTCATCTTATTCGAATGTCACTCAGCAACCGCAGGATGACATCAAGTGATCTACAAAATGAATGGCAAATGGCAGCTGGGGTGAAGTTCACTGCAAGAACAGTTCATACCAGGCTCCTAGAGGCAGAGCTCAAGTCATGTAAAGCTAGAAAAAACCCTTTCATCAATAAGAAGCAAAGGAGAGCCAGGCTGAAGACCATAAGGATTGGACCATAGAGGACTGGAGTAAGGTAATCTTCTCTGATAAGTCTAATTTTTAGCCTTGCGCAACACCTGGTCATCTAATGGTTAGACGGAGACCTGGAGCGGTGTACAAGCCACAGTGTCTTGCACCCCCTGTGATATTTGGTGGTGGATCAGGGATGATCTAAGGATGCTTCAGCAAAACTGGAATTGGGCAGGTTAATTTTTGCGAAGGACGTATGAATCAAGCCGCATACAAAGTTATCCTGTAAAAACAGTTGATTTCTTCTGCTCAGGCAATGTTCCCCAACTATGAGGGCTGTTTTTTTTCCAGCAGGGCAATGCGCCATGCCACACAAACTAGGTCAATCAAGGTCTGGATGACGGACCACCACATCGAATGCCTGTCATGGCCAGCCCAATCTCCAGACCTGAATCCCATTGAATCAAGAGGAAGATGGATAGTCACAAGCCATCAAACAAAGAAGAACTGCTTAAATTTTTGTACCAGGAGTGGCATAAGGTCACCCAAAAGCATTGTGAAAGACTGGTGGAAGGCATGCCAAGACACATGAAAGCTGTGATTAAAAATCATGGCTATTCCACAAAATATTGGTTTTTGAACTCTTCCTGAGTTAAAACATTAGTATTGTTGTTTCCAAATTATTATGAACTTGTTTTTCTTTTTTTGCATTATTTGAGGTCAGCAAGCAGTGCATTTTTGTGTTATTTTGACCATTTCTCATTTTCAGGAAATAAATACAAAATTTATTGCTTGGAACTTTGGAGACATGTTGTCAGTAGTTTATAGAATAAAAGAACAATTTACATTTTACTCAAAAATATACCTATAAAGAGAAAAATCAGACAAACTGAAAATTTTGCAGAGGTCTCTTAATTTTTGCCAGAGCTGTAGTGTACTCACTTATTATGTATAACACAATCCTTAGTTATAGTTTCCTCTTTTATCATGTAGTATAACACCGTCCCTTATTACATACCATCCTCTCTAGTTATATATGGTGCCGTCCCTTATTATATACAGTAGCTTCCTCTGCTGTTAGGTACAGTGCTATCTCTTACATAGTGTATTCTTGATATTTTTGTTATTTACAGCCCCCTCTTATATTACATAGTCTGCTCTCTTGTTAGATATAAAATGACTGCTGATGGAGGAGACGGTGACTAGACTACCAGTTCATCATCTCCTCCATTAGAAAATAAGCTTTCCCATGCTCCATCAGCCATCATTGCATTATATATCTAACAAGAGAGGATGGTATGTAATAAAAAACAGTGTGCTATATAATCCAATATGTAAGGGACGGTGCTGTATATAGCAAGAGAGGGCACTGTATAAGGGACAGCAATATACATAATAAAGGAGACTATGCAATATATATACATGTATATATGTAGCTTTGTTGCCATAAAATGAGGGGGCCCAGACACATTTCTTGCACAGGGGCCCCAAGCTGCCAGTGTCTGACCATGGGCTGTGCTGTGCCGTGTGCCTTTAATTAAATGTGTGCGCTGCTGTCACTCTGTACCTGGCTCCTCCTAACTCCTCCTTTCTAGTCCTGCACTGCTCCCGGCTGAACTCTCTGGCTGGATTTGCATAAGGACGCCACTCTTCCTGGCTGACGTAGCTTTCCAGCCAGAGAGAGCAGTGTATGCTGGGCTCTACCAGAAGTAGTTGCACATGTGAGGGCGACTACTGGCTGTTGGAGGCAGAGCATGAGGAGCTGAGGCTGTGTGGAGATGCAAGACGGTGAGCTGGGCCTGGCAGTGATTTTTTTTTGGGGGGGGGCCTCATTCAGACATTTGCTATGGGGCCCCATGATTTCTATGTACGTCCCTGGGTTGAAATGATAGGCCAGTCCAAAGAAATTAGTTTACAGGACACACTTAAAACTGTGGGTATTGGGAATTAATCAAATTTTCCTGCAAAGTGCATTCCAGAGAATTGGTGCAGCTATTGAAAAGTTTTGGAAACGGGATTGTGAGGTTAGGATTATTGAGGACTCTGTTGCATATGGGCAACCAATGCAATGATTGGCACAAGGTATAGGCATCAGTGTAGTGTTTGTAGAGGAATATAATCATGGCTGTTACATTCAGAATGGATTGGAGAGTTGAGAGGTTTAGTAAGAGGGATACCAATTAGTAGAGAGTTAAAATAGTCCAGAGGACAATGAATAACAGCTACAGTAAGAATTTTTTGCAGAGCCAAAGGTAAGAAAAGATCAAATTCTAGATATGTTTTTATGTATAGGTGACAAGAGCGAGCAAGTGATCAGATGTAGGGAGTGAAGGAAAGATTTGAGTCAAATACAACTCCGAGACAGCGGGCATACTGCTATCAAAAATGGCCATATTGGTTTTAGGAAGGTTAGTAGTGGGAAGAAATACAAGGCATTCAGTTTTTGACAGATTCATTTTTAGATAGAGGGAGGACATGATGTTAGAGAAAGTAGAAAGACAATCACTGGTATTTTGTAGTATTACAAGGATGATGTCAGGAGACAATGTGTGTAATTTTGTGTCATCAGTAGGGTTGAGCGAAACGGGTCGAACATTTTCAAAAGTCGCCGACTTTTGACAAAGTCGGGTTTCATGAAACCCGATCCGACCCCTGTGCGGTGTCGGCCATGCGGTACGCGACTTTCGCGCCAAAGTCGCGTTTCAATGACGCGAAAAGCGCCATTTCTCAGCCAATGAAGGTAAACGCAGAGTGTGGGCAGCGTGATGACATAGGTCCTGGTCCCCACCATCTTAGAGAAGGGCATTGCAGTGATTGGCTTGCTGTCCGCGGCGTCACAGGGGCTATAAAGGGGCGTTCCCGCCGACCGCCATGTTACTGCTGCTGATCTGAGCTTAGGGAGAGGTTGCTGCCGCTTCGTCAGAAGCAGGGATAGCGTTAGGCAGGGTCCATTAACCACCAAACCGCTTGTGCTGTAGCGATTTGCACTGTCCAACACCACCTTCGGTGTGCAGGGACAGTGGAAGCTACATTTTTTTTTTTTTTTCCCCTCAGCGCTGTAGCTCATTGGGCTGCCCTAGAAGGCTCCCTGATAGCTGCATTGCTGTGTGTACGCCGCTGTGCAAACCAACTGCTTTTTTCAAAGCACAAATCCTCTTGTTCCTTCCTTTCTGCACAGCTATCTTGTCCACACTTTTTATTTAATTTGTGCATCAGTCCACTCCTTATTGCTGCCTGCCATACCTGGCTGAGATTACTGCAGGGAGATAGCAATTGAAGGACAGTTCCTTTTTTTTTTTTTTTTTGTGGGAGATTAAGATTGGCATTTCTGCTAGAGTGCCATCCCTGTCTGTGTCATCTCTCACTCAGTGGGCCATAGAAAGCCTATTTATTTTTTTGCTTGATTTGGGTTCCAAAATCTACCTGAAAAAATCAATAAATCAATCAGTGGGAGAAAAATATTGGCCTTTGGGCTTGTGTGCCAGTCCTAAGCGTGCCATCTCTCTCTCTCTCAGATAGTGGGCCATAGAAAGCCTATTTATTATTTTTTTTATTGGGTTTATAAATTTTCCCTGGAAAAAAAAAAAAAAAATGGGAGATTAATATTGGCCTCTGGGCTTGTGTGCCAGTCCTGAGCGTGCCATCTCTCTCACAAATAGTGGGCCATAGAAAGCCTATTTATTTTTTTGCTTGATTTGGGTTCCAAAATCTACCTGAAAAAATCAATAAATCAATCAGTGGGAGAAAAATATTGGCCTTTGGGCTTGTGTGCCAGTCCTAAGCGTGCCATCTCTCTCTCTCTCAGATAGTGGGCCATAGAAAGCCTATTTATTATTTTTTTTATTGGGTTTATAAATTTTCCCTGGAAAAAAAAAAAAAAAATGGGAGATTAATATTGGCCTCTGGGCTTGTGTGCCAGTCCTGAGCGTGCCATCTCTCTCACAAATAGTGGGCCATAGAAAGCCTATTTATTTTTTTGCTTGATTTGGGTTCCAAAATCTACCTGAAAAAATCAATAAATCAATCAGTGGGAGAAAAATATTGGCCTTTGGGCTTGTGTGCCAGTCCTAAGCGTGCCATCTCTCTCTCTCAGATAGTGGGCCATAGAAAGCCTATTTATTATTTTTTTTATTGGGTTTATAAATTTTCCCTGGAAAAAAAAAAAAAAAAGTGGGAGATTAATATTGGCCTCTGGGCTTGTGTGCCAGTCCTGAGTGTGCCATCTCTCTCACAAATAGTGGGCCATAGAAAGCCTATTTATTTTTTTGCTTGATTTGGGTTCCAAAATCTACCTGAAAAAAATCAATAAATCAATCAGTGGGAGAAAAATATTGGCCTTTGGGCTTGTGTGCCAGTCCTAAGCGTGCCATCTCTCTCTCTCAGATAGTGGGCCATAGAAAGCCTATTTATTATTTTTTTTATTGGGTTTATAAATTTTCCTCTGGGCTTGTGTGCCACTCCTGACTCCTGTGTGCGTCCTCTCTCACTCAGTGGGCCCTAGAAAGCCTATTTTTTTTTTTTTTCTAAATTCTCCCTGAAAAAATCATTTTATTTTATTTGGTTTCTAAATTATTCCTGAAAAAATCATTTTTTTTTTTTCTAAAGTCTCCCTGAAAAAAAAAAAAAAAACAAATCAGTGGGAGATTAATATTGCCCTTTCTGCTTGTGTGCCAGTCTTGACTCCTAGGTGTGCCATCTCTCTCTCTCCAATTGTGGGCCATAGAAAGCCTATTAATTTTTTTGCTTGATTTGGGTTCCAAAATCTACCTGAAAAAATCACTTAATCAATCAGTGGGAGATAAATATTGGCCTCTGGGCTTGTGTGCCACTCCTGACTCCTGTGTGCGTCCTCTCTCACTCAGTGGGCCCTAGAAAGCCTATTTTTTGTTTTCTTTGTTTTCTAAATTCTCCCTGAAAAAATCATTTTATTTTATTTGGTCTCTAAATTATTCCTGAAAAAAATCATTTTTTTTGTATTTTTTTTTTCTAAAGTCTCCCTGAAAAAAAAAAAAAAAACAAATCAGTGGGAGATTAATATTGCCCTTTCTGCTTGTGTGCCAGTCTTGACTCCTGGGTGTGCCATCTCTCTCTCTCCAATTGTGGGCCATAGAAAGCCTATTAATTTTTTTGCTTGATTTGGGTTCCAAAATCTACCTGAAAAAATCACTTAATCAATCAGTGGGAGATAAATATTGGCCTCTGGGCTTGTGTGCCACTCCTGACTCCTGTGTGCGTCCTCTC